>NW_027362764.1:710176036-710546036 GCF_046119375.1 Phyllobates terribilis
GTGTAAACCTAACCTAACACATATCTGGTGTCATCTTTTTGAAAACTGCTGCTGCTGTCATTCCTCTGTCTTCAAGCTTTGGTGGCCATCACAGTCTCGGACTACCCTATCCATAGAAGTCATATTCTGACAGTAGAAGTGTGGCTACAATATCTATTCTGACCACTTCCTATGTATTGAAGTTGGGACTTGGAAGCACAAAACAGTTGTGAACTAGCTAAGTGCCAGGAAGGAACTTACGTGACATCAGTCAATGCGAGTAGCATTTATTTTATTAATTTTAATTAGCCCTTCTAACCCCTTCCAGATATTTTTTTGTTTTTTTCCCTCCCCATAATACATGACTATGTGTATGAGGGCTTATTATTTGTGAGAAAATAAGAAAATAATTCCAAGTGGGGTGAACTTGTGCAAAAAATGCAATTCTGCAAAAAAATTTTGGCTTTGTTTTTTACCATGTTCATTGTGCTGTAAAAATGACCTGGAATAATTATTCTTCAGGTCACTTCAATTATAGCTAAACCAACTTTGTATGGGTTTTTTCTTGTGTCTTCATTTTTGGAAACCTTTTTCATTTTGCCATCAATAGAGCTGTGTGAAAGCTTGTTTTTTCTGTGATGATCTGACATTTTTAATCATTCCATTTTGAGGTGGATACAATGATCATTCCATATTCAAAATGTGTCATGGCGGGCAAAAAATGCAATTATTGCATTTTATATTTTTCTCTTTATGGCGTTTATCGATCAAGTTAAATAATTTTATTTTGCTAGATTGGACTTTTACAGATGCAATGATAATATATAGGTTTATTAATTTTATTATAATTTTTTAATGGAAGAAAAGGGAGTGATTTGAGTTTATATATTTTATTTTTTTCTATATTTTTAAAAAAAAATTTTACTTTATTTTTAGTCCCCATGGTGAACTTAAAGTTGTAGTCATCCGATTGCTTTTAATATATACTGCAATACCAAAGTATCACAGTGACTGTAAGTGCTCCGGGCACGTCTGCATGACTGAAAGCCATCGGCTCTTGGGAGAAATTAATTTTATTTTCACCTGGGTGCAGCAGTTTCAGTTTGGCGGCCAGGCACCTTCATAGTGCTATTAACAGGCGGATTAACTCTCTATCTGCAGGTTAATAGCATTATTGGATCTGATTCCCTTGACATTTATTTCCACAATCCAGAAGTTCGGGTAGTCTGATAGCGAGGACTGCCCGAAAATAATGAATTTATATATCAAACTAAGTACATCTAACTAATAAAGTTATTTCAATAAAGACAAATTGATAATAAGTACTGAGCAAAAAGTTTTAGGCAGACATGAAAAAATTTAGCAAAGAAAAAATGCTTTTTAATATTGAAATTAATGCAAACATGTAAAGAGAATAAACGAGAAAAATCTAAATCATATCAATATTTGGCGTGACCGCCCTTTGATATGAAAAAAACAATATCCCAATTGCCAAAGCACCAGGGCAATCAGGCAAAGCAAAGGCGGAGATCATGTCATGCGCCACTTCTGGGGTGGCTGCGGGTTGGTATTTTTAAGCTAGGGAGGGCCCAATAACCATGGACCTTCCCAGCCTGATAATATCAGCTCTCAGCTGTCTGCTTTACCTTGGCTGGTTTCATAATTTTTTAGCCATTTATTTATTTATTAACTTAATCAAGCCAAAAAGCTGTAGAATAAACTCCACATGAAAGGCACTAAAGGGTACAAGTTTATAATATGTAGGGGGTGTTAAGGGGACGGTTGCAATCAACTTTATTAAATAATGGAAAGCAACCGAACCCGGGGTCCGCGATGCAGCCTGGTGGACTGCGGCCGAACACCTTCCGGGTGAGAAGGTAAAACAACGAACTTAAATAACAATCCCCTCCGTGTTACTGCACACTGGAACGGGAATAGGGATTCGCACTATCTCCGTTAACTGCACGAGAGATGTGCGATAAATAATGTATCTGTAGTCCTGTTACAGCACAGTGACTACACAGCAGGCGGTAGGATGCATGGGTGCTACACGCCGTCGTATAAGTGCTCCCAGCCGGCATGCTACCAGACTGAGGAGTATCTCTCCACGTGGCTTACAGGCGGTGCCGGGAATACGGCGTCTACAGACTGCTCGTGGTGTATGGCGCCCCCTTTGTCGGAGCCAGACTGTCAGACGAAGCTACCTGCCTCCCTCCATCTAAGGCTGCCTATCCCCCGCTAAACCTGCCTGAATCAAGCTAAAGCACACGTGGAGCTCAAACGACCAAGCGTCCACACAACACCATCACTGCTGAATGATCAGAGCCACCGCCATGTTTGTGGGTGGGCTTTTTAAAGATTAAGCCCTTCCCACCGTCGCACTATTGGTGACGTCACCCGCGACAAATCAGGCGGTGCCAGGTCACCGGGTCAGCTGACTCCCAAACCACCAATCACGGTCCGCCATGTCACGGGCATGCTCAGTGCAGAGAATCCTGGACTTAGGCTGCAGCAGCCCTGTTTCCCTCCGCAACCTATCCTTCATGTTGCTAGGAACAAAGACCCAAGAGACAGCCTGTACATCTCGTGCACCAACTAGGCACTGGGACCAACAATGATGCTGAGCAGCATCCACCCTGGCTGGACTGACATGGGAGACCACAGAATCCACTGATGGCTCTGAACCCATTTCAAATCCAGCAAACATCCAACACCTAACAGGGGGCTTGTGAAATTATATTTCTGCAGGATATCATTCTATCTATTCTATCGATCAATTATCTATCTATTTAATATTTATCTCTCTACCATATTTTTCGGACTATAAGACGCATTTTTTTCCTCCAAAATTTTGGAGGAAAGTGGGTGGTGCGTCTTATAGTCCGAATGTATATATGTATAGTGTATATATGGTGGCTGTGTGTGGTATGAGGGAGTGGCAGTGGCGGTGGAGTGGGCACAGGAGGCAGGAGCCACCTGCTGCAGCCTACACTGCCTACACTGTGCCCGCTACTAAAGAATATGAATATTCACTGCTCCCCATGCCCATGGGCATGTGGAGCACTGAATATTCATCTTCCTTAATAGCCGGAATGCTGCACCGCAGCGCAGCTCCTGCAGCAGCCGACGGTCTGTGTGCCCGCTATTAAAGTCCATGATAAAGGATGATGGGGGACCATACATACCAGGAAGAAGGATGAGGGGGACCATACATACCTGGAAGAAGGATGAAGGGGACCATATATACAAGGAAGATGGATGAGGGGGACCACACATTCCAGGAAGAGGGATGAGGGGGACCATACATACCAGGAAGAGGGATGAGGGGGACCATACATACCAGGAAGAGGGATGAGGGGGACCATACATACCAGGAATAGGGATAAGGGGTGCCATACATACCAGGAAGAGGGATGAAAAATGAAGGGCGCCATGCATACCAGGATGAGGGGGGCCATGCATTCCAGAATGGGGATCAGGGGGTGCCATGCATACCAGGAAGGGGATGAGGGGTGCCATGTATACCAGGATGGGGATGAGGGGCGCCATGCATATCAGGATGGGATGAGGGGTGCCATGCATACCAGGATGGTGGATTGGGGTACCATGCATACCAGGATGGTGGATTGGGGTGCCATGCATATCAGGATGGGAATGAGGGGTGCCATGCATACGAGAATGGTGATGGGGGCCACGTATAACAGGAAGGAAGAGCCATATATACTAGGATGGAGGATATTAACAGAATTGGGGGACATTACCCCTATACCAGTGTCAGCAGCAGGCCCCCTCCCCCATAACAGTGCATCATGATTTTTTGCTTACATTTTTTTTTCTATTTTCCTCCTCTAAAACTTAGGTGCGTCTTATGGTCTGGTGCTTCTTATACTCCGAAAAATACGGTATTTATTATCTATGTACACTGTGTGCAGAATTATTAGGCAAATGAGTATTTTGATCACATGATACTTTTTATACATGTTGTCCTACTCCAAGCTGCATAGGCTTGAGAGCCAACTATCAATTAAGTAAATTTGGTGATGTGCATCTCTGTAATGAGGAGGGGTGTTGACTAATGACATCAACACCCTATATAAGGTGTGCTTAATTATTAGGCAACTTCCTTTCCTTTGGCAAAATGGGTCAGAAGAGCGATTTGACGGGCTCTGAAAAATCCAAAATTGTGAGATGTCTTGCAGAGGGATGCAGCAGTCTTGAAATTTCCAAACTTTGAAGTGTGATCACCGAACAATCAAGCGTTTCATGACAAATATCCAACAGGGTCGCAAGTAGCATGTTGGCCAAAAAAAGGCGCAAAAATAACTGCCTATGAATTGAAGAAAATCAAGAGTGAAGCTGCCAAGATGACATTCGCCACCAGTTTTGCCATATTTCAGAGCTGCAACGTTACTGGAGTATCAAAAAGCACAAGGTGTGCGATACTCGGGGACATGGCCAAGGTAAGGAAGGCTGAAAAACGACCACCTTTGAACAAGAAACATAAGATAAAACATCAAGAATGGGCCAAGAAATATCTTAAGACTGCTTTTTCAAAGGTTTTATGGACTGATGAAATGAGAGTGACTCTTGATGGGCCAGATGGATGGGCCAGAGGCTGGATCAGTAAAGGGCAGAGAGCTCCATTCCGACTCAGACACTCAGATGCCAGCAAGGTGGAGGTGGGGTACTGGTTTGGGCTGATATCATCAACTTCATGAACTTGTGGAACCTTTTCGTGTTGAGGATGGAGTGACGCTGAACTCCCAAACCTACTGCCAGTTTCTGAAAGACAACTTCTTCAAGCAGTGGTACAGGAAGAAATCGGTATCGTTCAAGAAAAAGATGATTTTCATGCAGGACAATGCTCCATCACATGCATCCAACTATTCCACAGCGTGGCTGGCCAGTAAAGGTCTAAAAGAAGAAAAAATAATGACATGGTCCCCTTGTTAACCTGATCTGAACCCCATAGAGAACCTGTGGTCCATCATAAAATGTGAGATCTACAGGGAGGGAAAACAGTACACCTCTCGGAACAGTGTCTGGGAGGCTGTGGTGGCTGCTGCACGCAATGTTGATTGAAAACAGATCAAGCAACTGACAGAATCTATGGATGGAAGGCTGCTGAGTGTCATCATAAAGATCGGTGGCTATATTGATCACTAATTTTTTTGTTTTTTGCTTTTGCATGTCAGAAATGTTTATTTCTAAATTTTGTGCACTGATATTGGTTTACCTGGTGAAAATAAACAAGTGAGATGGGATTATATTCGTTTTTTATTAAGTTGCCTAATAATTCTGCAAATTAATAGTTACCTGCACAAACAGATATCCTCCTAGGATAGCCAAATCTAAAAAGAAAACACTCCAACTTCCAAAAATATTAAGCTTGGATATTTATGAGTCTTTTGGGTTGATTGAGAACATAGTTGTTGATCAATAATAAAAATAATCCTCTAAAATACAACTTGCCTAATAATTCTGCACACAATGTATTCCTGTATATATCTAATATCTTTCTATCATCTATCTATATCTTTATATATGATTGCTTTACTATTTATGACAACTAACTTTAAGTTACATAGAGTATTATAGTATGTAAACAAATATCAAAGGACTGACCGTCACTTCCAAAACAGAAAACAGGTGTGTACAGGTGCTTACTAAGATTAGCCATCTCCATATATAACTAACAAATTTAATATATTTCATGTTTGCATACTATAACACTATAGAGTGCTACTTTATTTGTTAGTTATTATAGTCTGTAAAAGAAGATGTTATAAACACATTGCATACCATGTCATACGGATGCTAGGTGAGAAAAATTGCACCCTCGCGTAGCACTAGCATGACATACGGAATGACATACACATGACACTCATTCAACTTTTCGAGATGAACATCGGAGCGATTTTTTATACACAGGTGTGAGCGAACCCTTAGCTATATGTTTGGGGTTGTCGTCCTGCTGCAGAATAAGTTTGGAGCCAATCAGACGCCTCCCTGATGGTATTGCATTATGGAAAAGTATCTGCCTTTATTTCTAAGCATTGAGGACACCATTCATCTCGACCAAATTCCTAACTCCAACTTTGCTGAACTTCAGCCCCAAACATGCTTCTTTGCTGCCTTTAGACACTTATTAATGTTTCGCTCTTCAGTTTTTAGGTAAACAAACTGTCTTCTGTCACAGACAAATTTGGACTCAGTAAAGAGCACCAGCTGACATTTTTCTGCACCCCAGTTCTTATGTTTTGTGCATAGTTGAGGCACTTGACTTTGCTTCCATGTCAAAAGTATGGAGTTTTTGGCCTCGATTTCTCTATGAAGTCCACTTCTGGCCAGACTTCTCCAAAACAGTACATTGGTGTAGGTGTTAGAACCCTCCTGTTTGTTTTTGTTTCTATCTTGTGTTTTGCGGTCACGTGACCATCTGCCTATATATTCCAGCTCCGCCCATCTGGATTTGCAGGCCTTCAGTGTTGTTTTGACTGTCTCTCTAGCCAGGTGCTTTTGTGCCTATCTCTCTCTAGTTCGCTTGGTCCTCTGGGACCTCTAGTACTTTTTGTCAGTTTAACGTTTGCTCTGCAACAACTTCTGTTAGGATGTGTCCCATTTTTGTCCCAGTCCTTAGTTCCTTTAGGGACCCCTCCCTTTCTCTATATGTCTCTGTTCAGACTAGCCGAGGACGAAGGCGGGTCTGTTCACAAGGAACAGGTAGCCCGCTACAATGTAGGGGCTCAGCTTAGTCTTACTGTAGGGACAGCTCTCCCCATCTTTCCTTAGTTTATGTTGCAGATCATAACAGTAAGTCCAGCCCAAAAAAAAAAAAGAAAAAAAAACTAAAAGGAAAGAAATTCGGGGATCAGTATGGTTTCTGTCCAGGAGTTGGCTCAACGCCTGCAGGGATTGTCTCTGGAGGTGGCCGAGCTTCAGCAACACGTGAGTAGCTGTCCTGAAGCGCATTTTGTGGAACCGAAGGTAGGACTGTCTGATATTTTTTATGGCAAACAACAAGATTTTTTTCCTTTAAAAATGCTTGTTTATTATATTTTCGTTTGAGACCAAGGTCCTCTGGGAATGAATCACAGCGCATTGGGTTTATCATGTCACTTTGGTGCAAGGAACCACAGGGGTGGGCCTTTTCTCTCCAACCTAATGATCTGTGTTTTAGGTCAGTGGAGGATTTTTTTTCTGCTATGGGGCTATTGTATGATGATCCTGATCGAGTCTCATCTGCTGAGACAGAACTGAGGCGTTTGAATCAGGGGTCAGGTGATGTTGAAAATTATTGTACACACTTCAGAAGGTGGTCCTCAGAAGTGAGATGGAATGATTCGGCATTAAAATGTTTTTTTCTTGCTGGTCTAAGTGAAAGGGTTAAGGATCTGCTGATTGCATTTCCTGCACCTGAGACCTTGCAGGAAGCCATGCAATTAGCTATACGTGTGGACAGGAGACTGCGTGCCAGGGTTAATGATGAAAAAATTCCTGCAATGACAGCTCCTAGTCCCCAGAAGGTCTGCTCGGACGGCGGAGAACTGATGGAGGTTGAGGCAATGTCACTCCGCTCTCAGGAAAGAGACCGCAGGTTTTCCAAGGGATTGTGTTTTTATTGTGGCAAAACTGACGATTTGATTAAGAACTGTGAGCTTCGTTTAAGTAAAGAAAAAAAAAGGTCAGTTACGCCCGTATTGCTTGTTTGAGCTCTAACGGAGTATTTATTTTAGGGAGTACCTCATTGCAGGAAGATTTGATTGAATTTCAGGTATTTGTGGATTGTGGTTCAACACTTAATGTGATTGATAAGGGGTTTTTGGAAAAACTTAAATTGGAATCCAAACCTTTGTCATCACCTATTTCTGTGATTGCAATTGATAACACTCCTTTGAAATGTATTACTCACAAGGTTGCGGCATTTCCCCTCACTATCAATGGTATTCACCAAGAAATTTTGGACTTGGTAGTATTAAATAATTTACCCTCTCCAGTCGTTTTAGGTTTGCCTTGGTTAAAACTGCACAATCCTTTACTGGACTGGTCTACTAATGAGATTAAATCTTGGAGTCCGAAGTGCTATGATAAATGTTGTAATGGTCGCATTGCGGCTGTGGATAAAGGGGAATTACCTGTACCTATTCAGGATTTTTGGAAGTTTTTTCAGAGGAGGAGTCGCAAGTTTTACCTCCTCATAGGGACTATGATTGCACCATTGAGTTTGTTCCTGGAGCTACTCTTCCCAAGAGTCGCTTATTTAATCTGACTATCCCTGAGAGAAAGGCCTTGGAGGAATACATACAGACAAGCTTGGCTGCTGGTCACATTAGACCTTCTAAGTCGCCTGTGGCGGTTGGATTTTATTACTGACCTTCCTGTGTCCGAGGGTTTCACTGTCATCTGGGTGGTCGTGGACCGTTTTAGCAAGATGTGTCATTTGGTTCCATTTTTTAAGCTACCCTGTGCTAAGACACTCGCTAAGGCGTTTGTTAAGGAAATTGTCAGGCTCCATGGTGTTCCCACCGACATTGTTTCTGATAGGGGACCTCAGTTTGTGGCTCGCTTTTGGCGTGCTTTTTGTGACAGGTTGGGAGTCCATTTGTCATTTTCGTCTGGGTATCATCCTGAGTCTAATGGACAGACTGAAAGAAAGAACCAGGATGTTGAACAAGTTTTGCGTTGTTTTGTGGCAGACAATCAAGAGGGGTGGTCTGAGTTTCTGCCACTCGCAGAATTTGCTCTTAACAACCATACATTCTCCTCTGCTGGGTGTTCTCCTTTTTTTTGTTGTACTGGGAGACATCGGTCTTTTGGTTCGTTCTCCAAATTGGGGTCGGCGGTGCCAGAGGAGGAGAATTTTTCCGATGATTTGGAGAGAGTTTGGACTAATGTTCGTTGTAACCTTCTTGAGGCTAACAAAAAGTCCAAGAAGTATTTTAACAGGGAACGTAAAGAGGTTTTGTTTACTGTGCGTGACATGGTTTGGTTGTCCTCAAAGAATCTGCGGTTGAGGATTCCCTTTAAAATATTGGGCCCGAAGTTTGTGGGGCCATTTAAGGTGCTTCAGGTGGTTAACCAGTCTGCTATTAGGTTGGAGGTCCCCACCTCCTGGAAGATTAATCCTGTGTTTCATGTTTCCTTGTTGAAAAAGGCTGATGTATCGGATAGGGATGCCACTGTCACAGTTCCTCCGGTGGTGGAAGACGGCGAATATGAAATTTCTCGTATCCTGAATTCTAGAGGGCATAGAGGGAGATTGCAGCATCTCGTCGCTTGGAAAGGTTTCGGTCCCGAGGATAACTCCTGGGTAAGGGCGGATGATGTCTCTGCCCCTAGACTTGTCAGAGCTTTCCACAGATTTCCGGATAGGCCCGGGCCTGGAGGATCCGGAGGATCCTCATAAAAGACGGGGTACTGATAGAACTCTCCTGTTTGATTTTGTTTCTATCTTGTGTTTTGCGGTCACGTGACCATCTGCCTATATATTCCAGCTCCGCCTTTCTGGCTTTGCTGGACTTCGGTGTTGTTTTGACTGTCTCTCTAGCCAGGTGCTTTTGTGCCTATCTCTCTCTAGTTCGCTTGGTCCTCTGGGACCTCTAGTACTTTTTGTCAGTTTAACGTTTGCTCTGCAACAACTTCTGTTAGGAGGTGTCCCATTTTTGTCCCAGTCCTTAGTTCCTTTAGGGACCCCTCCCTTTCTCTATAGGTCTCCGTTCAGACTAGCCGAGGACGAAGGCGGGTCTGTTCACAAGGAACAGGTAGCCCGTTACAATGTAGGGGCTCAGCTTAGTCTTACTGTAGGGACAGCTCTCCCCATCTTTCCTTAGTTTATGTTGCAGATTATAACAGTAGGAGGGTCGCACTGGTTGGTGCCAGTTCTAAGCTGATAGCACTGCTGGGCATCTTGTGATTTCAAAGGTAAGTAAGCACAATGTGTCTCTTATCTACTTCATTAAGTTTCCTTGGCCGACCACTGCATCTATGTTTCTCAATGTTGGCTATTTCTTGGTGTTTTCATACCACCAGGGATTCGTCTGATTGGCTCCAAATTTCTTCAGCAGAGAATCAACCCCAAACATTCAGCCAGTGTCATTAAGAACAAATATGTGGTATAGGCAGAACCATTCTGCAAGGAAATCCAAGGTGCACTGAATATACCGTATGTTTTTATGGGGCAAAAAATTACTCATTTTAATCCTTTTTGTGTAGTCATTTGTGTATCCATAATTTTGCGAAAAAGATTAATAATTTTATGAAATTTCAAACAAAGAGAGATGGTGAATGTTTAAAAGGTAATATTTAAAAAAAAATCTCTAAATCTATATCCTAAAAACTATCATTAGATAAAAGTTTTTCTCCCTTCCACTAGTAATTAACCCCTTATCTACATGTAAAGTAAATCTGTTCAGATGCCTATCACCCCCTATCGGAGCTGGGATCCTTATGAAGATCCTCATCACTGTCCTCTTGGCAGCAATCCATTATTGAGACGACATATTGGATTTGCTAATTTCTAGATTTGTGCCTCAGTTCGCACAACCCTATCAAGTGAGCACAAAATTCTCATCTCTTCTAAACCACTTGTTTCAGTAATTTGACTGTTACGCTTAGATAGCGCTCCTTTTCCCCCCTAGAACACAAGTGAATCCCTTCCTTTACACATTTACATTTTTCTTGTCCTCATACTATAATATACCTATCAAGTCCTGGGTTTCTCTTTTCTTGGGTAATATAGAAAATTGGAAAAAGGAATGTCTGACTATAATTTCCCATCGGGCCTGCGGAATAGATAAAGCTGCATAGGTTACACTAGATTGAGCTATTGCAACTAATCAAAAATGTACAAACTGAACATAGGGTGGTGTGACCTGGAGCTATGGTGACTTTGCCTTGCAGCATGGATGCTGTTGGTCACCGAGTCATTTGCCCTGCTGGTGTGCCATTGCTTCAGCGATGATAGGCAAATGGCACTGCATCTGAAAGGTCAGGGACCCACTGAGAGGTTCACCATGACGTGGCAGTGGGCTTCATATATGATCAGAACATTGAACTAAAGACCTCATGTTCAGTTTTTGTCAATTTTTGCTGACCCACAATGGATCAATGTATGGATGTGCTGTCCATGGATTTTTCTACAGCTATGGTACATGTTGCAGTGTAGCCCAAGCCTAAAAGTCCAAACTATCAAAATATAAAAATGTTTAACCTGTACGGAAAATGTAAAGAAAAATAAATCTAAATGGCAAAATTGCCATTTTTGATCACCACATCAACCAGAAAAAATTCTATAAAAAGCAATCAAAACACAGTATGTACCCCAAAATTGTACCAATGAAACATACCACTTGGTGTACAAAAAAGTAAGCCGTCATATAGTTCCATCAATGGAAAAGTAAAAGTTATAAGTTTCATAAAATTGTGACAAAATCAAATTTATTTTATTTTATTTTTACAAAGTTAGAGATTTTTTTAAGCCACTGAAATAGTAAAAAATAATTATGGATGTTTGGTATTGTCATAATCGTACTGACCTGGAGAATCTTATTGCCAGGTCAGTTTTACTGCACAATTAACATCATAATAAAAGAAACCCTAAAAGTGATTTCAGAACTTTGACTTTTTCACCACCTCACCTAGAATTTTTTCTTATTTCTCTGTACATTATATGGTAAAAATGAATGATGTTAATCAAAACAATTCATCCCGCAAAAAAAATATGCCATATGACTAATTAAGTGGAAAAATAAAATAGTTATGACTCTTTAAATAAGGGGAGAAAAAAAATGAAAGTGCAAAGATAAAAATTGTCTGCATCCTTAAAGGGGTTATCCGGGACTATATTATTTTTTTCTCATTCGGCCAAGAACTGACTGGCATGTAGAGATGAGCGGTGTTCGACTAGAACTGTTCGCCAATCTCAAATTCGACCTGTTTTGGGCGGTGTTCGAGTTGTTCGACGAACCCGAACGATTTGCAAAAAATTCGGCTGTTCGAGGTTATGTTCGATAACTGTTCGTGCACCAAAAGCGTGTCCTGCATGTCTGGCGCTATTTAGAGCACCAATCATGCAGGGATTGTCTGCCACTCACTGTAATGCCACAGCCATGGTGGTTGTGGCATTACAGTGATTGCCCAAATCGATGGGAACAGTGCCAACAGTGAAACATGAAAAGCCGGCAATTCAGCAGCGGCATACACCGGTACCCGACAATTTAGAACCGAAAGAATAGAGCTTCACACATAGATTAGATAGATATAAACATGTCAGCCACATATATACGAAGTACAGTGAAAGTGCTGCTTACTGTAC
The DNA here is from genome assembly GCF_046119375.1 of Phyllobates terribilis. Classification (NCBI taxonomy): domain Eukaryota; kingdom Metazoa; phylum Chordata; class Amphibia; order Anura; family Dendrobatidae; genus Phyllobates; species Phyllobates terribilis. The sequence continues at coordinate 710,188,329 of NW_027362764.1, forward strand.
TTGTCATTTAGCGTAAAGGATTTATCAAAAAAAATAATAGTGTTTTCATGCACCGTCTCTTTAAAAAAGCCGGCCGGCAATTCAGCAGCGGTACCCGACAATTTAGAATAGAAGGAATAGAGAATCACACATAGATTAGATAGATAGAAACATGTCAGTCACATATATAAGAAGTGCAGTGACAGTGTTGATTACTGTACTTGTCATTTAGTGTAAAGGATTTATTTAAAAAAATAATAGTGTTTTCATGCACTGTCTCTTTAAAAAAGCCGGCCGGCAATTCAGCAGCGGTACCCGACAATTTATAACAGACAGAATAGAGCATCATACATAGATTAGATAGATAGAAACATGTCAGCCACATATATACGAAGTACAGTGACAGTGTTGCTTACTGTACTTGTCATTTAGCGTAAAGGATTTATCAAAAAAAATAATAGTGTTTTCATGCACCGTCTCTTTAAAAAAGCCGGCCGGCAATTCAGCAGCGGTACCCGACAATTTATAACAGACAGAATAGAGCTTCACACATAGATTAGATAGATAGAAACATGTCAGTCACATATATATGAAGTACAGTGATAGTGTTGGTTACTGTACTTGTCATTTAGTATTAAAATAAAGGATTTATTATTAAAAAAATTGGCGTGGGGTTCCCCTTAATTTTAGGCTCTAGCGGAGGTTAAGCAGACGGCTGGGGCAGATGTTTGAAGCCTGGGAAGGGGGTAATACCCACGGAGCTTCCCAGGCTACTAATATCAGCCCCCAGCTGAATACATAGCCTTTACTAGCTATTAAAATGGGGGACCCCCCAAAAAAAATGACGTGGGGTCCCCCCTAATTTAATAGCTAGCAAAGGCTAGGCAGACAGCTGGGGGCTGATATTAATAGCCCAGGAAGGGAGCCATGAATATTGGCCCCCTCCCAGGCTAGAAACACCAGCCGTCAGCCGCCCCAGAAATGGCGCATTCATAGGATGCGCCAATTCTGGCACTTAGCCTCGCTCTTCCACGCTGCCCTGGTGCGGTGGCAGGGGGTAATAGGGTTGGGGTTGATGTCAGCTTATAATGCCAGCTGACATCAAGCCCAGGTTAGTAATGGAGAGGCGTCTATAAGACACCCCCATTACTAACCTCATAGTCAAAGTTAAAAAAAACACAAACACCCAGAATAAAGTCCTTTAATTGAAATAAAGACACAATCCTTTATTGTTCTAAATTAAACCATACTTACCGTCACGCCCATTCCAGCTGAAGCCAACGATCTCCTGCAATAAAAGAAAAATAATAAAGCAACCTCATCCTTACCTTTCCATGGTTCCCACGACAGCTTCAGCTCTGCTACATCGAGATGACAGGCTGGACCGCAGCAGAACGCTGCCATCCAGCCTGTCATCCCGCAGACACTGAGAAGCGCAGGCTTGCTTGCGCTGCTCAGCGTCTCTCTGTGACGACATCCAGATGAGCCGAGTTCATGTCCAATGAACTCGGCTCACCTCATGCACGTCACTGACAGCGTGGGAAAATTCTCAAGCTGAAGCGGTGAGTGCAGGAGAATTCTCCCACGCTGTCAGTGACGTGCATAAGGTGAGCTCATGTCCAATGAACTCAGCTCACCTCCTGCACGTCACTGACAGCGTGGGAGAATTCTCCTGCACTCAGCGCTTCAGCGTGAGAATTCTCCCGCTGAAGCGCTGAGTGCAGGAGAATTTTCCCACGCTGTCAGTGACGTGCGTAAGGTGAGCTCATGTCCAATGAACTCAGCTCACCTCCTGCACGTCACTGACAGCGTGGGAGAATTCTCCTGCACTCAGCGCTTCAGTGTGAGAATTCTCCCACGCTGAAGCGCTGAGTGCAGGAGAATTTTCCCACGCTGTCAGTGACGTGCATGAGGTGAGCCGAGTTCATTGGACATTAACTCGGCTCATCTGGATGCCCTCACAGAGAGACACTGTGGAGCGCAAGCAAGCCTGCGCTTCTCAGTGTCTGCGGGATGACAGGCTGGATGGCAGCGTTCTGCTGCGGTCCAGCCTGTCATCTCGATGTAGCAGAGCTGAAGCTGTCATGGGAACCATGGAAAGGTAAGGATGATGTTGCTTTATTATTTTTCTTTTATTTCAGGAGATCGTTGGCTTCAGCTGGAATGGGCGTGATGATAAGTATGGTTTAATTTAGAACAATAAAGAATTGTGTGTTTATTTCAATTAAAGGACTTTTTTCTGGGTGTTGTGTTTTTTTTAAATACTTTACTAGAAATTCATGGTGGTCATGTCTAATATTGGCGTGACCCCATGAATTTCGGGCTTAGGGCCAGCTGATAATGCCAAGCTGGCCCTAACCCCTTTATTACCCAGTGAGCCACCGCATCAGGGCCCTGGATGAGTTGGGTACAGCGCCATTTTCCGGGGTGGCTGCGGACTGCAATTTGCAGCGGGGGTGGCCCAGAAAGCTTGGGCCTCCCTGCGCTGCGGATTCCAGCCCCCAGCTGCCTAGTTGTACCTGGCTGGACACAAAAACAGGGCGAAGCCCCACGTCAATTTTCTTTAAATTATTTCATGAAATAATTAAGAAAAAAAGGGCTTCCCTATATTGTTGTGTCCGGCCAGGTACAAATAGGCAGCTGGTGGTTGGGGGCAGCCCGTTCCTGCCTGCTGTACCTGGCTGGACACAAATATAGTGCGAAGCCCCACGTCAATTTTTTTTAAATTATTTCATGAATTTCCTGAAATAATTTAAAAAAATTGAAGTGGAGCTTCGCACTATATTTGTGTCCAGCCAGGTACAGCAGGCAGGAACGGGCTGCCCCCATCCACCAGCTGCCTATTTGTACCTGGCCGGACACAACAATATAGGGAAGCCCTTTTTTTCTTAATTATTTCATGAATTTCATGAAATAATTAAAAAAAAATTGAAGTGGGGCTTCGCACTATATTTGTGTCCAGCCAGGTACAGCAGGCAGGAACGGGCTGCCCCCAACCACCAGCTGCCTATTTGTACCTGGCCGGACACAACAATATAGGGAAGGCCTTTTTTTCTTAATTATTTCATGAATTTCATGAAATAATTAAAAAAAAAGTACGTGGGGCTTCGCCCTATTTTTGTGTCCAGCCAGGTACAACTAGGCAGCTGGGGGCTGGAATCTGCAGCGCAGGGAGGCCCAAGCTTTCTGGGCCCCCCCCCCGCTACAAATTGCAGTCCGCAGCCACCCCGGAAAATGGCGCGTTCATAGAAGCGCCATCTTCTGGCGCTGTACCCAACTCATCCAGGGCCCTGGTGCGGTGGCTCACTGGGTAATAAAGGGGTTAGGGCCAGCTTGGTATTATCAGCTGGCCCCAAGCCCAAAATTCATGGGGTCACACCAGTATTAGACATGACCGCCATGAATTTCTAGTAAAGTATTTAAAAAAAACACAACACCCAGAATAAAGTCCTTTAATTGAAATAAAGACACAATTCTTTATTGTTCTAAATTAAACCATTCTTACCATCACACCCATTCCAGCTGAAGCCAACGATCTCCTGCAATAAAAGAAAAATAATAAACCAACCTCATCCTTACCTTTCCATGGTTCCCATGACAGCTTCAGCTCTGCTACATCGAGATGACTGGCTGGACCGCAGCAGAACGCTGCCATCCAGTCTGTCATCCCGCAGACACTGAGAAGCGCAGGCATGCTTGCGCTCCTCACTGTCTCGCTGTGACGGCATCCAGATGAGCCGAGGTCATGTCCAATGAACTCGGCTCACCTCATGCACGTCACTGACAGCGTGGGAAAATTCTCACGCTGAAGTGCTGAGTGCAGGAGAATTCTCCCACGCTGTCAGTGATGTGCATGAGGTGAGCTCATGTCCAATGAACTCAGCTCACCTCCTGCACGTCACTGACAGCGTGGGAAAATTCTCCTGCAATCAGCGCTTCAGCGTGAGAATTTTCCCACGCTGTCAGTGACGTGCATGAGGTGAGCCGAGTTCATTGGACATGAACTCGGCTCATCTGGATGTCGTCACAGAGAGACGCTGAGCAGCGCAAGCATGCCTGCGCTTCTCAGTGTCTGCGGGATGACAGGCTGGATGGCGGCGTTCTGCTGCGGTCCAGCCTGTCATCTCGATGTAGCAGAGCTGAAGCTGTCGTGGGAACCATGGAAAGGTAAGGATGAGGTTGCTTTATTATTTTTCTTTTATTGCAGGAGATCGTTGGCTTCAGCTGGAATGGGCGTGATGGTAAGTATGGTTTAATTTAGAACAATAAAGGATTGTGTCTTTATTTCAATTAAAGGACTTTATTCTGGGTGTTTGTGTTTTTTTTAACTTTGACTATGGGGTTAGTAATGGGGGTGTCTTATAGACGCCTCTCCATTACTAACCTGGGCTTGATGTCAGCTGGCATTATAAGCTGACATCAACCCCAACCCTATTACCCCCTGCCACCGCACCAGGGCAGCGTGGAAGAGCGAGGCTAAGTGCCAGAATTGGCGCATCCTATGAATGCGCCATTTCTGGGGCGGCTGACGGCTGGTGTTTCTAGCCTGGGAGGGGGCCAATATTCATGGCTCCCTTCCTGGGCTATTAATATCAGCCCCCAGCTGTCTGCCTAGCCTTTGCTAGCTATTAAATTAGGGGGGACCCCACGTCATTTTTTTGGGGGGGTCCCCCATTTTAATAGCTAGTAAAGGCTATGTATTCAGCTGGGGGCTGATATTAGTAGCCTGGGAAGCTCCGTGGGTATTACCCCCTTCCCAGGCCTCAAACATCTGCCCCAGCCGTCTGCTTAACCTCCGCTAGAGCCTAAAATTAAGGGGAACCCCACGCCAATTTTTTTAATAATAAATCCTTTATTTTAATACTAAATGACAAGTACAGTACCGCTGCTGAATTGCCGGCCGGCTTTTTTAAAGAGACAGTGCATGAAAACACTATTATTTTTTTAAATAAATCCTTTACACTAAATGACAAGTACAGTAAGCAACACTCTCACTGTACTTATTATATATGTGACTGACATGTTTCTATCTATCTAATCTATGTGTGAAGCTCTATTCTTTCTGTTCTAAATTGTCGGGTACAGATGCTGAATTGCCGGCGGCTTTTTTAAAGAGACGGTGCATGAAAACACTAATATTTTTTTTAATAAATCCTTTACACTAAATGACAAGTGCAGTAACCAACACTGTCACTGTGCTTCTTATATGTGTGACTGACATGTTTCTATCTATCTAATCTATGTGTGATGCTCTATTCCTTCTTGTCTAAATTGTCGGGTACCGGTGTATGCCGCTGCTGAATTTGCCGGCCGGCTTTTTTAAAGAGAGTGTCTTCTGAGCAGTTTGTCAGCTTTTGGACACCTTTGCAGGTGTTTTCTATGTGTTTCTATGTGTTTTTGTTTGCCTGCCATTGGTTTTAACGGTGTTCGACGGTGTTCTAAGGTGTTCGACGAACAGTTCGACGAACAGTTCCTCGAACATCCCGGTGTTCGACGAACCGAACCGAACCCGAACACTACGGGGGTGGCTCAACACTACTGGCATGTAGTTGCTAACTACCTGCCTGTTCTGCCCAGCGCCAATCTCTGCCATCTCAGAGCGGTCACTGACTGCTCTATTAATGGAGAGTGACTGCCAATGTCATGTTGATTGACAGCCGGCCCCCCACTGCCTGACTACGAGGAACCAGCTGTTAGTCAGCATGAAATCGGAAGTCACGCCCCATCGACAGAGCACCTTAGAAGAGGTGGATCTGCTCTGTTCATGTGAGGTCAAATAAAGCAGCAGAATTACCAGCAGGAGCGGTCCGTGACCACTCTGAGCTGGTCCTAGGGAGAACAGGCAGGTAGTTAATATTGATCGGGTGGATAGATTCGAGAGACTCTAGTCCATTGGCCTCGTCAGCAGTCTATGGCCAGTAGACAGGAGGCTCACAAATCTCTTACCTTCTGGGATCTCCGGCGCTGTTTTTGTTTAGCCTGGCTAGCACAATATCATCATTGTGGCGTGAAGCACAGATTACGCCTTGCCAGCCTGTCGAATGAAAAGCTACACTGGGGATCCCAAAAAGTAATAGACTCAGAGAGCTCCCATTCTTCGGTCACAGAGTATCAACCTGGTTGATGGACCAGAGTCCCACAAATCAATTCAACCAAATCTAATCATTTTGCCTCTTTGAAAGAAATGGTAGTGTACATTACGGGAGTGCACTACTAACACCATAAACGCATATAAGTAAATGGATTGGTAGTCATCCATGCTTCACTACGTGTCGGTCCTCCATCAATCATACATTCATAAACAAATGTTGTTCAAGGGATAACTCTCTATATTCCCGGATTTACTTAGTGAGCAGCCTTTACTATATTTACTTAGGGAGCAGCCTCAACACCAGTTAATAATACAAACGAATCTGAACTGATATTTCAAAGATCTTATTTGTTGAGTATGATTGAACACCATTTTACTTGGTATCATTGCTTGGTTGTATAATTTTAGATTTCTAAAAGCACACGTGAATGCTGAAGAAGGATCACAGTGAAGATGGATTTTGGCGATTTATGGCACAATAGTTGCTCATTTTCCACAGGTAGTGATATTATCGCTTCCTCATTAGATCCAGAGAAATATTTGCACCATCTGATTATAATCACTTCTTCCAGGTCTCAAAATGGCAAGACCTCATGGTTAATGCCAGTAATATTCAAAAACTGTGGAAATTCAGCTTTAGAAGTTTATAACTCTATTGGAATTCCTTTTCTTCTAAAATTAGAACTTTTTTAACTAAAAAACTTACACATCTATCACACACCTATCAAAATGACTTTTAATCTTTGTTTTATCAGTTGTTGTTTTTCTTTTTTAGGCCAGTAAACTTGTGGATATTTCGATGGACCATTCAGGCATTGTGGAATGTGATCATATAATTGTTTGGAAAATCGATCTGTTTGGCACTTGAATTGCCCAGGATCCATTTGCTCCTTTTCCTTGTGAATAAACTTAAAATAGAAGGTAAAAAGTTCATAGCTAGTCAGTCATGTGTCTGAAGCAGCAAAGAATAAGAGCATGAAGACAAAAGCACTACAGAGTTAAGTGTTGAGTGATTTCCACTGACTTTTGCCGCCACCCAGGTCACCCAGAACACCCAGACAGGAATTCCAGAACTACTTATCACAATCACATCTGCTCAGGCTTAGGAAGTAGAATGTTCATCTTTTCAAAGCTCTTGCTGTTGCCAGTAGCCAGGATTAGCACACAAAGCATTTGCTGGGAAAGACCAGTCCATTAGTGTTTACTAACAATCACTGATAATATCTAATCACACAGTGAAATTAAGAACACTAGTAAATGAGGTCACTCAAATAAGGCCTCACTTAAGTCAAGTCAAATTCTCTTTCGGAAGGTTAGCTTCTCAAGAGCGTTGACTACTCGACTGGTCCTATCATAGTCATAGCATTTCTACAGTTTATAGCACATTGTCACTGATAATTACCAACTCCCCTCAAGTCCTTCCATTCATCTGGGAAGTTTAATTTATTGACTTAAAAAAGTAATATTTACAAAAAAATCTATTTTATCTAATACTTTGTCCTTAATATCTGAAAATTGCAAACAGAAAATGAGGCCTATTCTAAATCAAGGTTGTCATTAATTAAAATGATAAAATAATGGTTTTGTTTCTCATAGCAGCAAATGAGGATTTGCATTATACGATTTTGAAAGTTAAATAAGGACATTGATTGGTTGCGATGTGAAAACAAGAACTTTTTCTTTCTCTAAGATCGTTTTGACAATTGAGCACTTGTTGCAGTCCCTAGTATCTGTAAGGCTATGTGCCCACGATGCAGAAATGTTCCGGATTTTTCCAGAGCGTTTCTGCATCTCCCTGGCAGAAAAAATGCATGTGGATTGTACATGCGGATTGTACATGTGTTTTTCCTGCCAGGGACATGCGGAAGTGAAGCGTTCTTCACATGCATTTCCGCATGCGGGTTGACAAGCGCTTTCCAAGTGATTTTAGAATCACTTGGAAAGTGCTTGTCAACTTGGTCACACTATATAAATCCATGCAACCGGCATCGATTTATATAGTGTGACCAAGTTAATAGTAAAAGAATGGTAAAAAATAAAAAAAAACATTATACTCACCTTCTGATGGCCCCCGGTCTCCTCCGGTGCGTCCGGTGTGTTGGGCGGCTCGCGGTGGTCTAAAAGGACCTTCCATGACGTCATTTAGTCATGTGACAAGTCACACGACCGCCGACGTCAGCAGTCGCGTGACGTGTCACATGACTAAATGACGTCACGGAAGGTCCTTTTAGACCATTGCGAGCTGCCAGGGAGCCAGGATGCATCGTTAAGGAGACCGGGAGCCATCAGAAGGAGAGTATAATGTTTATTTTTTGTTTAAAATCTCCTCTTCTCTAGACCCGGGTACCATCCGCACATTGAATCGCTTAATATCCGCATGTGCACATGTAGTTATGCGGATATTAAGCGATTCAATGCAAGTCATTGGCGGCGAAAATGCCGCGATTACGCAAAATAATTGGTAGTGCTGCGGATTTTTCCGCAATGATAATCCGCAGCGGAAATTTTCGCAGCATGTGCACAGCACATGCGGATTATCATTGGGGAACATGGCAGACCTTCTACCAAGCATTTTTTAAGCGCTTCTGCAGCAGAATTGCCGCTGCGGAAACGCTTAAAAATGCATAGTGGGCATGCAGCATTAGGCTCACCTGGTGAGGTGGATCCTCCAAGCCCAAGGTCCAGGTGGGCACACCAGCGTCGGTGCAGCAGATATGTGATGCACACAGGAAACAGGTAGCAGAGGTACTGAAGACCATAGGTGGATAGGAGATTGGGGACAACTAGCATAGGTATTGAAGACCCCAGTCAGGTAGCAAAGGTCCTGGAGACCACAGGCAGATAGGAGACCAGGAACAGGTAGCAGAGATCATGGAGACTGCAGACACACAGGACTCCGGAGCACTTAAAAGTTTTAATACCAAGACACAGATGTGTATCTTGGTAGGCCTAAGGCCCAGACAGATGATCACATGGGATCACGCTGGGCCATCTGCAGAGTTCGATGTGGAGCAATACAGAGTTCAGCAGACTGCGGTGAGGGGAGTAAAACCCATATCCGGGACAGGTGCATAACAGTATCTTTTTAAAACCAATAATTGTCTGACAGATGTCAAGATAGTCACCAATGGACCATAGGGTCAGGTTTTATCGCGTCAAAGGGTTTTCATAGGGTCAGGTTTTAGTTTGAGAGTCAAAGATGCCAGAAACCATGATAAATACCCCAACAGAAACCAACACCTTAAATGTGAACAGAGTTTTACTATATTTTTTTTGTCAAGTTCACAGAGGTATAATCCAAAGGGAAATACTATGGTAGAAGGATTTCCCCAATCAATTCACCTGTTCTTCTACAGACTAGTGCCTGACTACACTAGTATTAATAAGATCAAGGAAATCAAACTGTGCAGCTAATTACAATTGGCTAAACAGTTTTGCAAGTGAAATAGTTGGTTCGTCACCAAAAAATCAAGGGATTGCTGTTTACACCTGGAGCTAGGGGTTTTTGGTCATGAAGCTGACACGACACTCCATCAAGCCTTAATCTAACTACATCACTATAGGGAATAAAAATATTTATTATGGAGTCATTTACATACTGCAAAGTTATTGAATTGGAAAAATGCTGTTAACATTGAGCAATTTTCAAGAATGCTTTGCTTTGCATTAGTTGGCAGTCCTCCGCTGCATGCAATGCTTTTTATTTCTGAAAATCGAATTCTTTAATATCTCGGTGCTGCTTATAAAAAGTGGAACAAAATAAATTAATAACATTTCAAGTAATTAATTGAAAAAAAATCTTACATTTTATAAAAAAAAATAAAGGTTTCAAATTATTTTGTTTAAATAACTCAGTTTTTAACTGTTTTAAGATAATAACGATAGAAGGATGGCAGAGATGTTATCACTAATGCAGAATGTGTTCAGCATAACATAAAATTAAAAGGATACTAGAAAGTAAAAAATCTAATTTTACGTTTAAACCTTCATAAAATTCCAAAAGAAAATGAGATTTAGAAGTGAAAGGCTGGACGCTTAACATGGAAAACAAGATTTTTCATGTTAGTTGTTACCTTTAGTTAATAAAATCACACATGTTTCAGTCTGTAATCATAACTCTTTCATTCATTTTAAGACCCCTGATATGCAGTGTGCTGCCTGATACAAGTTTTAGGGGTTTTTTTGTGGGAGTGTCTCTCTGAGAAATATAGGCTGGATGTGAGGTCTCTGTGTATTCAGGGTGCTGCTGTCTTCACTTCTTTCACGTATGTACTTCTTCTCTATGTGCTTTCCTCCGTATCTATATAATGTTTTTCTGCTCTACATAAGTCTTTAGATACTTTACTTTCAACCCTATCCAAATCTATGTACAGCCCCCTTGTTCTGTCCTCACTTAAGGCGATTGAAGGTGCGCAGTAAAATTATGATGTGAGAAGTGTTACCTTCTTATCCTTGAAGCGAGGCAGACAGGACCAAGTGCGGCTCCAGGTGGATGGAGTCAAACGTGGACACAGAGAGATGAATCAGCGGTGGTTTATTAGAACCATACCCGAAGACAGTGAGGTAATACAGTGCAGATGATACAAGTAGCCAGTACTGTAATAGTCTTGTAGGTGTTCACCTCTGGAGCCGCTACTGAGCTGCGGAAGCTGCTGCTGGTCAAAAGACTTTGCTTTCTGCAGCCCAAAGGGGATGTGTGCCTCTCACTCTGGTGGCTGAGGTAAAAAATGGATGCCAGGAAGTGAGGTAGTACACAGAGCTGCAGGACACTCCCACATTCTAGAAAAAATGTAAAGGGAGGAGCGAGGGAGTGACACAAGCTACTGGTCAGCAGGTGGCAGCAGACAAGCATGAACAGGTAACAATGGAACAGTAGATTGAACTATATGAAAGAGATATTAAGGGAACAGCACACTCCCCGTCTGAAATTCACTTTGGGGATTTCACTACTAGAGTCTATAACTAAAACAACCTGTAAAGAAAAGGCATGTTAAAATGCAACATTAAACATAAGTCAAGTCCGTATCGAAGAAGACTCAAAGGTTCGAGACTTGTACTGTCCATTCAATAGGGATGCTCTCAACAGGCAACAACAGAACAAGTTCGTGGATGAGTCTTGTAAAAGTCTTTGCCTCGCCTTTCTGACGACCTTCAATTCCACCTTCCGAAATAGTCCACCAATTATTGAACTCGTTTCCAATGCTTCTGATAAATGTTTGTATGAGTAAAATCTCCGTTAGGCAATATTGCGTTGTCGGTCTTTTGAGTGATAAGAATTGCGGGATATCTTGTCCATAAAGGTGACGATGTGCTCTCTCATTTTGGGCTTGCTGTTCATGGTACGCTGAAGGGAGATAAATCTAGACAGAACTTGTTTCCGATTGTTTGGGAGTCTTACCCTGGTAGTTCGGAAGGGTAATGGAGAAACCCAGTGGTTTGTTTCGTCTTTAGAGAATTCACAGTCCATTATTTTGATAAATTCTTTGTCCTCTACTGACAGGGCTACCTTGTTGTTGTCCTTAGTTGTGTGGAAGACTGATCTTCCGAAGTTGCTGATACATAGAGAAGCAATGCCAGTTGTCTGTGTGGGGCCTGGAGACTTCTCTTTCACCCCATAATGATGAGGACATGGCTTGATAAAGGTAGTGCGTCCATCTCCACGCACATAAGTCTTGAAGGAATTAATTTCTGAACGATTTGCACATACACTTCCTATGACTACCCATCCTAAGTCCAGTCTCTGGGCGTATGGTGCATAGTCAGGTCTATTACACTGTTGACGCACCTTGTGTATCCTTAGATTGTCTCTACCGAGCAGGAGCAGAACCTCAGCATTGACATCCATAGGAGGAATAACACTGGCCAGGTGCCTTAGGTGTGGTTGGTGAAGTGCAGCTTCGGGAGTAGGAATCTCGTCCTTGTAATTAGGTATTTTGTCGCATTCAATAAGAGTTGGTAGGGGTATTTCGGTATCTCCATTGATAGGAGAAGCAATGAATCCCCGCGGTCTCCTGCCGCTGGTCTCTATACGGCCTGAACAGGTATTTAAGGTGTAGGGTTCTGATGGACCTTTAATTCCGAAGGCTTCAAAAAACTTGGGTCCTGCCAAGGACCGGTTGCTTTGGTCGTCTATTATGGCATACATCTTCACTGCCTTTTCTGGAAGCCCTTCCAGATAGACCTTGATTAGACATATTCGGGCACAACACTTCTCCCCTTGACCCTCACCACATACCTCAGAGCATGAGCATGAGACGGCTGTGGCAGTGTTAGACGTATTCTGGGGCTCCCCGCCATGACTTGAAGTGGGAGCGATGTTGGAGACTGCAGTCGGTGAATCTCTGGCGAACGGGGTTGGGTGCATAGCTGAGGTGTGGTTTTAGCTATTACACTCCTCACACTTGGTGACAGCTTCACAGTCTTTGACCATATGCTCCACTGAAGTGCAGCATCTGAAACATACCCCAAGCTCAGTGAGCACTTTCTTGCGCTCCTGAAGGGCCTTGGACCTGAACCCTCTGCACTTGCTCAGTGAGTGAGGTTTCTTGTAAATGGGACACTCCTGATTGAAGGACTTGTCTCCTGATGATGCGGTGTACTGTATACCGGTGGGTACTGCAGGTGATGGGAGATTAGTCTTTCTAAAACTCACAGTGTTCTCAAAGTCTCTATGTTTCTGTATGACACCTTCATACTTCGATGATCGTGTAGTTGAGGTTGCAGTGTTAAACTGTAGGAAGTCGAGGCTGGGGTCGTTCCTCATCTGGGATTGCTCGTCGACGAATCTGCAGAAATGAATGAATGGGGGGAAGGTGACGACATGCACTCTCTTGTACTTTGTGACTGACGTTGCCCACTTATCCTGCAAACTGTACGGTAGCTTCATCGCGATTGGGTTCACTCCATGTGCCGTATGCAGGTAACACAGGCTGGACAGACGAGGGTCTCTTTTGGCGAGCTCCAGCTCCATGAGCAAATCACTTAGGTCTTGAAGCTTGTGGAATTCCTTGAGGTCGATCTTTGGGACGTTCTGAAGTCTCTTGAATAGGGCCTTTTCTATTGCTTCTGCACTGCCAAAGGTGCGTTCCAGTCTTTGCCAGGCAGCAGCGAGACTTGCTCTTGCTTGTCCCACATAGACAGTTCTAAGGTTCTTGATACGGTTTGTAGAATCTGGACCCAACCATTTGATCATGAGGTCAAGCTCCTGTTCTGCGGTGAGACTGAGGTTGGCGATTGCAGCCTTGAAGGTTGCCTTCCAGGCCCTGTAGTTCTCTGCACAATCATCAAATTTGGAAAGACTGGTGTTGATTAGCTCTCTGCTCACCATAAACCTGGCAAACTCATAAATATCGGATTTCTCACTGCTTGTTGCCACGACAACTTGTGATGTCCTTTGGGCATATGGGTTGCCTGGCGTGAAAGGTTGAGATGTTTCCGGGTAGAATGAAGTTGCGGCAGGGTTGAGCTGTGGTTTAGCCTCTGTAGATTCTGATGACTGCTGCTCGAGCTGTGGAGGTGGATGAAGAAATGCTTGGTAGCCAGCTTGATGTAGTGACTGCATTTGAGAAGGCACCTCCTGGTGACTGTCATTAACTTGCTCAGGTGCTGTGGAAAGCTTTGGTGCTGCCGGTGGAGCTGACTTGGAGATCTCAGTGTTGCTGGCTTGGATGGTGATGCGGCCTGGGGTTGACTCAGGTAACTGATTCAGCACATAGTCTCTGGTGCGATCAACCGGATCGTCTATTTCCTGTGGTGGAGAGCAAACTGGATCGGGACCTTGGCTCAACGCTTGCTCGAGTAGCTTCACTTCACCTAACGCAACTTCCTCTTCCATCTGTAAATGAAGAACCTTTATCTGAGCCTCCGCTTCCGCCCTCTTATTCTCGGCTTCTGCTTTCTTGATCTCTGCTTCTGCTTCTCTTTCTGTGAAGGAACGTCTCACCTTGGATTGTTCTGCTCTTATGCGGGCCTCTAGTATTCTGTCACTCAAAGCTAAGCTTCTTGAGGATGATGCTCTTGATGACCGAGAGGAGAGTCTAGATGAGGTTGTTCTGTGAGATCTAGTTTCTTGCTGGTGAGAAATACGGTATTCTGCTTCATCTTTGACATTTTGTACCTTGGCGTCTCTTTCCCTGTATACCAATTCTGCCTTGCTCAGATCTGAAATGGCTTCGTCAAGATTGAAGCTTTTTAGAAAGGTAGTGTACCTCGTAAACAGGCTCTGGTATTTTTCTTGAGCTGTGTTCAGTCGTTCAATGGCAGCTTGTAAGTTTGCAGTGTCACCTGAAGAGGATTGAAGTTTTGACATGTGGCAAGAAACCCGTTCCCATAGTTCTTCAAGGTTGTCACATAGTTTGTCTTTTGTATTACGATAGTTCTCAATAGCCTTTATTGTTGGTTTGACAGAGCATCTTTGTCGAACAACTTGATCTGCTGGGAGCGTGGTTTCTGCTTCCCGCTCTTCACCGTGGACAGAATCGGGTTGTATTTGCTCTGTTTCAGCAGTGGGAAACTGTGCAAGGTCTTTTTCTGCCATTTTGGTTTCAGGTGTGCTGTCTCTTTAAGAAACTAAACTTTTGAATTGGGGGTTGGAAATCGCGGTGCAGCTTCATTAAGACGCCCTGATAGATTCCTAAGGTGTTTTGTAGAGAAATGTGGGTTTTGTTTGTTTTTCGGTGCCCCGATCAACAGCGATGTGGTGTAATATACTGCAAGTTTATAGCAGGGTATGGGCAGAGGGAAACCTCTGGCACAGATGTGAGGGCTTCCTGTTAGGCTTACCCAGGCAAGCGCTGTTGCTGGGCAGATTGCAGAGTGAGGTGCTGGATTCTTATGGAGTCAGTAGCCGGATGATGATCTTAAGGCACTGTTTTTGCTGGGCTTAAAGTAGTCTTTTGACTGTTCTGTCCCCACTTAAGGCGATTGAAAGTGCGCAGTAAAATTATGATGTGAGAAGTGTTACCTTCTTATCCTTGAAGCGAGGCAGACAGGACCAAGTGCGGCTCCAGGTGGATGGAGTCAAACGTGGACGCAGAGAGATGAATCAGCGGTGGTTTATTAGAACCATACCCGAAGACAGTGAGGTAATACAGTGCAGATGATACAAGTAGCCAGTACTGTAACAGTCTTGTGGGTGTTCACCTCTGGAGCCGCTACTGAGCTGCGGAAGCTGCTGCTGGTCAAAAGACTTTGCTTTCAGCAGCCCAAAGGGGATGTGTACTTCTCACGCTGGTGGCTGAGGTAAAAAATGGATGCCAGGAAGTGAGGTAGTACACAGAGCTGCAGGACACTCCTACATTCTAGAAAAAATGTAAAGGGAGGAGCGAGGGAGTGACACAAAGCTTCTGGTCAGCAGGGGGCAGCAGACAAGCATGAACAGGTAACAATGGAACACTAGATTGAACTATATGAAAGAGATATTAAGGGAACAGCACACTCCTCTCTCCTGCTATTTCTAATACTGAACTGAAGGAGCAAAGAGCTATAAAGAGCAGGATTTGTAACATTTTTGCAAAAGCACTCAGCTAAATGAAGGATTTACAGACACTTTGCAGGAACAAATAAAGACTATTTAGATAGTTGGTTAACTTTAGAAAGCAAATGAAAAAAAAAGTTTAAAGATATATATAGTCTTTGAAATTCATAGATCCTAAATATATTTTTTTTTTATATGTGAAGAGTTTTGTCACCTGACCCTATCTTGAAGGAAGCATGAATCTTCTACCAATGCGCTGTACTCAATGTAGAACAAGAATGGCTCAGCTCCAACTTTTAAGCTACTCCACACCTCTTCCAGATTTCCAGCGAAACATGGAGAGATCCAGAAAGTGAAGCACAACTGTTGTCTTTCTATTTTTCCTCATTACTTTATAGGCTTTGCATCCATTTAATTTTATTATGTGAAGATAGTAACTTTGTTATCTTATACACATAAACATTGAAACTGCAACATCAAAAGGGAAAAGTCATGGAATTGTGAAAATCAGAGGGTGGATATACATGTTAACAATATGCACATGATGGAAAAATGGAAAATCGTTTTCAAAGCAACTTGGATTAATCAGTATCAAATATGAGCGCCACGTGCAGAGATACATGCACTTAAACGTCTCAGCTTCTATCAATGAGGTTATTAATGTTTATCTGAGGAATGCTCTACCGCACTGAATGCACTTGGAAAAATCATCAAGATCCGCTGCTGGCAGCTCCTTTGCAATTGTCTACAACCGACGAGGCCAGATGTACTGTGAGCAGCCTGTGTGGCCTGATTGTGCAACTATGACCTGCAGTGTCTCCGAACTTGTCTCCTATTGAGCACATCTGGAAAGTCGTTGAATGGCAAATAAAAATGGGCTGCCAGCAGCAGATCTTGATGATTTGCCCAAGTGCATTGAGTGTGGCACAACATTATTCAGACAACCGTTAATAACCTAATTGATAGCATCCGAGGCTGTAAGTGCAGGTACTTGTGCACGTGAAGCTCATACTCAATACTGAATAGATCAAGATGTTTTGAAAATGTTGTTTTCATTTTTCATCACTTGTATATCTCTTACATGTCTGTCTATCCTGGGATTTACATAACTCCACAACTTTTCCTTCTTGCAGTTGCAATTTCAATGTTGAGGAGTATACAGTAGTATTTAAAACGTCACCAATAAGAGGTTATGTGATTTGAAGATTTCTTTTGTTGGAAGGGTTTAAAGGGAACCTGACACCTCCATAAATGATATTTACCTGTAGATATAAGGTTAATTCGCAGGTAAATAGCATTTAAATCATGTCTTGCTGGCTTACTGGCAATAGGGCTACAGGGAGAAAATGAAGTTTTGTTCTGTAACAGCTCCCTGCACCGCCACAATGACTGAAAGTGAGCGGCTGCAGGGAGAATAAAACTTTTTTTTGTCCTCGTAGCTGCTGTTACAGTGAGCCAGGTATGATTTAAATGCTATTTACCTGCATATAACTACTATATCTGCAGATAAATCAAATTTTTGAAGTGACAGGTTCCCTTTTATGTGACAATAAGCTGCTGATCAGAGGACATTTGCCTGGAGCAAGCCTTAGCATTAAGATAGAATCCAGAAGTAAGTGCTCAAAGCATCACCACAGGGAAAAGGAATTTACCATTTTCAATATAATCAATGGGCCGTTCAATGTATGGACCTGCCAGGTTCTCCAAAGAGCAGGGCCGGCGTCAGCACCCGGCGCACCCGGGCAAATGCCGGGGCCCTGAGCAGGCAGAGGGGCCCACTGGCGGTCGCGCACCCCGCTGGGCTATGGGCGGAGGAGAGCGGTGTCAGCGCCCGCCCTTCTCCGCCGCTTGCTCAGGGCCCCGGCAGCTGGATACTTACCTCTCCCCGTGCCTTCGCAGATCCGCTGTCTTCCTGCTCTGCGCTCCCTGTGATGTCTCAGGTCAGAGGGCGCGGTGACGTCTTTACACCGCGCCCTCCCCTGAGCCGTCACAGGGAGCGCTGAGCGGGAAGACGCTGACAACGCTGGAGTTCGGACCCGAGCAGCGGGCAGCGGGCAGCAGGTAGCAGGTGAGGAGAAGGGAGGTGAGTATTTGATTTTTTTTTTTTTTTATGTATGGAGGCATGGGGCAGTATAAAGAGAAGGGGGGGGAGGGGGTGGCATCCTCCATGGAGCATTATAAAGAGAGGGGGGGGCATCCTGCATGAGGCATTATAAAGAGGGGGGGTGACATCCTGCATGGGGCATTATAAAGAGGGGGGGGGGACAGCCTGTATGGGGCATTATAAGGTGGGGAACAGCCTGCATAGTGCATTATAAGGGGGGGGCAGCCTGTATGGGGCATTATGTGGGGGGTAACAGCCTGCATGGAGCATTATAAGGGGGGGACAGCCTGTATGGGGCATTATGTGGGGGTAACAGCCTGCATGCAGCATTATATGGGGGCCAGTATCCTGTATGGAGCGTTAAAAGGGGACCGGTATCCTGTATGGAGCGTTATAAGGGGACCGGTATCCTGTATGGAGCGTTATATGGGGGCCAGTATCCTGTATGGAGTTTTATAAGGGGACCAGTATCCTGTATGGAGCGTTATATGGGGACCGGTATCCTGTATGGAGCGTTATATGGGGGCCAGTATCCTGTATGGAGTTTTATAAGGGGACCAGTATCCTGTATGGAGCGTTATATGGGGATCGGTATCCTGTATGGAGCGTTATATGGGGGCCAGTATCCTGTATGGAGTTTTATAAGGGGACCAGTATCCTGTATGGAGCGTTATATGGGAGCCAGTATCCTGTATGGAGCTTTATAAGGGGACCAGTATCCTGTATGGAGCGTTATATGGGGGCCAGTATTCTGTACGGAGCCTTATATGGGGGCCAGTATTCCGTATGGAGCCTTATATGGGGGCCAGTATTCCGTATGGAGCCTTATATGGGGGCCAGTATTCCGCATGGAGCCTTATATGGGGGCCAGTATTCTGCATGGAGCCTTATATGGGGGCCAATATTCCGCATGGAGCCTTATATGGGGGCCAGTATTCCGCATGGAGCCTTATATGGGGGTCAGTATTCCGCATGGAGCCTTATATGGGGGCCAGTATTCCGTATGGGGCCTTATATGGGGGCCAGTATTCCTTATGGGGCCTTATATGGGGGCCAGTATTCTGTATGGAGCATTATATGGGGGACAGTATTCTGTGTGGAGCGATTCACCGGTTTCTGAGCTATTGTGGAATTTACAATAGATATCACTCATGTAATGTAAGAAGTGAAATCTTTGCATTGTACTATATATATATATTTCTCCGCCGTATCTCTGCATCATGAATCATGGTATGTGTTAAAGGGGCCCACTGAGACTCTTTCGCCCGGGGCCCAGAAAAACCTGGAGCCGGCCCTGCCAAAGAGATATAGTCTTTGCACCCACTCATCACTCTGTCTTAAAGATGTGGGTCCGCAATAAAGGCACCTCTCAATAAAATCAGACTTCACTAAGAGAATATTTCAAAATGGATCTTTTTAAAAGCAGAAACAAATCCTTAGTTCTAGATATTAGAAAATAAATGTATTCTATTTTTCTGATCACTTTAGGGACTCCCCGTATATTGTATAACCCACCATACAGTTATATTTTTCTACAGTAGTAAAGCCCTTATGGAATAAACATGCATCAAATGAGCATTTGCCAGGGAGCTGTTTAAAATTTTAAAGAGACATATAGATACATTACTATTGTTTTTCCAAGTATTTCCATGCTTCTGACATGATCAATACATCTCATAGAAACACTGCTACAAGGTAGGGTTGCCAACCATCCAGAAATCCCTGGGAAATTCATAAATATAGTTTCCCTGTACATAAAAAAATTATGATGTCAAAGGGTGAGAGTTCTATATGAACAATAATTATTGTCCTATTCCCTGGATTGTCAGGGCCGGCGATCATATACTGGCGATGACCGCCAGGTCTTCAGTGTTACCGCCAGTTATAGCTGTGGGCATGATCTAGGGAGCCACATGTATATTATATATGGACAGGTAGTAGTATAATGTTAAAGTCCAATAATGGAGGTTTGTGTAGCTTTGGAAATTAGAGTAGTGCTTGCATACAGTATATCAATATACCATCAATATCTAAAGATCCTAAAAACTCCACGGCACTGGACTCAGATTTAGTGCACAGTTAAAGGTGAGTCTTTTATTCATTCCATACCACAAAAAGTAACATATAGTGAAGACATCTCCCATAATGTGTTATTTGTTAATACCAGATAACCACCCTCACCATTATCTTCCTTCACGCCAATTGAAGGTGGAACCTTGGGCCATATTTGCATGAGTTGCTGCATGAATGGTGCAAGAGGACATTTGGACACATTCAGTTATTTTTCAAATATAGTTAGAAATGAACAAATAAATTCCAGTGGATTTTACAAAAATCCAAATTCTCCAAAACTTTTTCTAATTCACATCCCTATGGATTCAGTAACCAAAATAGGCCGCCAAAATGTAGAAAAAAAAATCCTGATACTCACATTACCGCTCACCACTGTGGCCCTTCTGGTCCTCATCACCTCACAACCAGTCCTTGTCATATCTTTAGATCGCCTCTGCACGCATTGAGTTTCCCGGGCCTCTCAAGGTGGGCTGGGACTTCAGGATTTTATTAGGCCTGCGAGGGTTCTCCACAAGGTCACAGTACACGCCATGACATCACGACACCATGACCTTTGGCATGTGTTCACGTAGAACCTTCCCAAAACTCATCAGACCTGGGAGTCCAGGCCAGTGTGTGAGGGAATTCAACCCAAACTGTGGCTATCTGAAGATAGTACAAGGACCGGATGGGTAATGATGAGGAGTGGAGCTATTGGAGAGGTGAGAGGTGAGGTGAATATAAATATTTTTTTCTTTTTTACATATTACTTCTAGTATACTAAAAGGTCTGGAGAGACCTCAGACCATAATATGGGACATTAAATTTGAGGACAATAATTTCTCCATGAATCGTATTTCCCAGAAAAGTCTGTGTGAACCAGTGAATTTGAATTTAGTTAGATCATCTCTAACTATAGTTAATAAAAATGCAATATTAGCTGAAGTAAACCAGAATAGCAGACAAGTTGATATTTAATTTAGATTGGTTTGGGTCCAACTAGGCATTAGCGGATCGATCCGAGGAGGACCGAGTTCAAATTGAATTTTCTACATTTTGTGGTTCTACACATATTTGAACACTTTGTGTTTCTGTTGGCAAGGATAAAAAATGCTAGGCCGCTGTTTTGATGAACCAAAAAGGGAACATCAAATGATAAAAAATACATAAAAAAAAATAAACCCAAAAACGCTAATGCTCACCTTGGCAGCAAGCAACAAGTGCCCAGAGAGGTGAGTTGTGAGGTGAATATTATTATTTTTTTTACAAAAAAAAACAGAGCATAATAAGGATCATTAAATTTCTAGCAAATAACTGTGCAGCAAATCGAATTTCCCAGGAAAATTTGCGCCAACTGGCAAATTCAAATTTGAAGCAATCCTCTCATTGGGTCCAACCATTCTTTTCCATCACTTTCATAGAGTTTAAATGATGAGGCAGAGAGCATGCTCATCAACCACTTCAATCAAACTGGAATACTCATTTGGTGTGGAAACACTGGATAATTCTCATTTATGAGATATGTTTAATTTCCAGAACAGATGAGAAGTTAGAAAGTTAGAACAAGTTGTTCGAATATATCAGGGTCACTAAGTGATTTCTGTGGATCCAGTGAAAAAAGCAAAATTAAAGCCATTTGTTTCACATGGAAAAGATGTAGAGCAGCAATCAATCTGCTCCACAATGACCAACAATTACTTTAGGGCTAAGTGAAAGCTCATCCAGGAAGTCACAAAGTTCCAAAGGAACGTCCAAAGACCTGCGTGACTTTTCTGCCTCTGTGTTCATGACTTCACAAAAAGAAAAACTGAGATCCAAGTCAATGTGGTGAGTCAGAAACCACTTCTATCTTATAGTAACTTCATTACTTATCTCACATTTTCTAAGAAATCTCTTGATAATTTCCAAACAGAAGAGGTAAAACTTCTTTGGACAGATGACTCACACATGAAACTTTCTAGAGAACATGTGTCCTTCCTTCCTTATATGTTTGGTGTAAAGAACAGCAAGGGAGCAGTAATATAGGGAGGACAGGCACCATGACAAGATAGAGGGTAGGAGTGAGAGGGTTAATGACCAGCCCAGGGGATGGGGATGACTCGGTACCTGGGCCTTTGCCTTGGGGATGTCGCGGTGGTCGGCTCCTGGGCCCGTACCATGGGGTCACTCTTTGAAAGGGTGGATATTTGTTAATTTTATAAAAGTTTGTGACGCCACCTGTGGCTTCTGGTGAGAATCACCAGCGCTGAGCAGTCCACTGAGGCCGGTGATAAGGCAGCTTGATGGTATAGCTCCCCACAGGTGGAGCTAGGCCTCAGGGCAGCGTACGGAAAGGGGGATGCAGGACAGGCGAGACCCAGCCGAGCCAGAGCAAGAACGGGGACGGACTCGGTAGTCACTTCAGTACCTTTTACTGGTGGAAATTCAGGCATATCCCGGAGCACTGTAGGGTGAAGGGTGCATATCAGGATCCTCCCCAATGAGCGGGTGTAGGGCCTCCTGTTTCTTGCCTCTGCGTAGTAAGTTTCTGACCTGCCTGGAGCTAGGCCTAACTTTGTCTCTGTCCTGCGCTGGCTAACCTTGTGGTTGGGCCTTCCCGGCTTATGGGGCCTATGTGTCTCCTGGCTCTGTTACGTATCAGCACTTTAGCGATCCTGGGACTTGTAGTTCTCCAGGGATTCCGGTTATGCCTTACTGGGTCCTAGAGATCCCGGTAAGCTCGGACCCGGTGTCCGGTAACTGCTTCGGGGTGAGCTAGTTAAGCTCCTCTGCCCCCTATGTACTAACCCTCCACTCGCCTTTGGCCTACTCGGGCCCTCACTAGGCTACTCACACTTATGGCAGCTTGCCGCGCTTCCCCGATCTTATGGAGCCGGCACACCTTAAGCTCCCTATTCTGAGCTTCAACTGAGTCTGGACTGTGCTCCACTGCAGACTAACCTCTCTCAGGCTTCTCTACTGCAGGAACTCTCTCAACAGACTGCACTACCTAGCTCCACCTTCCCTATTTATATCCCTAACGGGCTCCCTCTGGTGGTCTGAGGTGGAAGGTGGAGATGTGTGAATGTTTATGGGGGCCTTTTGTGGAGGAATCCATCAACGCACTCTTCCAGGATCTGTGATACCGAGCGCAGCTGGGCGTCACATTAACATAAAGGTCAACAAGGGGGGCATAAGTGTAATGTGGCCAGTGGTGTACGTTACAAGGGATGTGATTGGTTAGGGGGTGGGGAAATGTGGGGCTTGGTTATAGGGCATTTATAAGGTGGGGGGAGTAATTTACCTCCTCTTGGTTCTGGTCAGTGAGACACACAGGACAGGACACAGGCAGCTGCTGCACCGTTTGGAGTAATGGCAGATCTAGCAGAGCTGATGGAGCTGGTGTGGGCAGCGTCGGCGGTCCATGGATCTAGCATCTTGCAGGAGCAGCTACGTGTTGCCTGCAGGGACCCTCCTGGAGCTGCGGTAAAGTCTCACCCCCTGGCAGCGCGCGCTTGGCGGTCACAGCCACCAGAGCATTATTCACCCGAGGGAGCATGGAGTAGCAGGAAAAGATCTAGGAGCCCCCGTGGGTACCCTCTGGGGCTAGTGGGGATGGGCACACCCTCTGCCTCTCCCCTGGTTACCGGGAGGAATCCTCATCAGAGATGCGGCGTTCTGGAAGTGGGAGTGGCTTAGTTGTGGCCTAGTTCCGGTTCGCGGCCTACAGGGATCCGGAGCAGAGGCACGGTGGTCCCCAGTGATGGACAGGTGGGGGCCGATCGCGGCAAAAAAGCGGAGAAAAGCGGCCCTCCCGTTCACGGCGAGGGAGGGGCTGAGGTCAGCAGACGTTCTGGAGATGGGCAGGGTGGCACGTGCGGCAGCAGGCTCGGTCCGGACCTGCAGAGCTCCATCTACATGCGGGTCTTCCAGTTAGAATGCAGCTATGGAAATGAGAGCTTCTGGGAGTGTGGCTCGGGACGCAGCAGATGTGGAAACTGGCCGTGGGAGACGTCGATTGTTTACACCTGCGGTCCCATCAGGACCTGTCGACATGTTTGGAAGCCCTGCATACAGTGGGGAGGATGGCGAGCTGTCCCCTGGAGCATCGACGGACAAGTAGCTGAAAGCAAGCAGCGTGGCGGCTGATCCGAGGATTCCGCTGAGCAAACCTGGTATATCAAAAATGTATTCAATTTGCCTTTTGTAGCGAATGTTGCTAGTGGTAGCGGTGTTAGGAATGTGGAAGGGGTGGTATGTGATAGGCAAGATCATAATGCTAGTTCATCAGATTTGTGGGATCAATTGTTTGGTGTTTTGCATGGATTAGTATCAGAGCACGTAGGGTCGGGTAACAGGCAGTCCCCGGTGGGTGCTTGGGTGCCTCCGGCGCTGACAGGGGTGGTGGAGTGGCCTGCGGTGGTGGAAAGGGGGTTCCTAGTGGGCAACAGCAGTCCGGTACATCAGGGACGGATTTGGATAAGAATTCAAAAGAGAAAGAAAAGGAGGATGAGATAGTGTGTTTAGATAATCGAGCAAGAAGTGAGGTCTATGTACAGTACAGACCAAAAGTTTGGACACACACTGAAGGCATCAAAACTATGAATTAACACATGTGGAATTATATACAAAAAAGTGTGAAACAACTGAAAATATGTCTTATATTCTAGGTTCTTCAAAGTAGCCACCTTTTGCTTTGATGACTGCTTTGCACATTCTTGGCATTCTCTTGATGAGCTTCAAGAGATAGTCACCGGAAATGGTCTTCCAAAAATCTTGAAGAGTTCCCAGAGATGCTTAGCACTTGTTGGCCCTTTTGCCTTCACTCTGCGGTCCAGCTCACCCCAAACCATCTCGATTGGGTTCAGGTCTGGTGACTGTGGAGGCCAGGTCATCTGGCGTAGCACCCTATCACTCTCCTTCTTGGTCAAATAGCCCTTACACAGCCTGGAGGTGTTTGGGGTCATAGTCCTGTTGAAAAATAAATGATGGTCCAACTAAACGCAAACCGGATGGAATAGCATGCAGCTGCAAGATGCTGTGGTAGCCATGCTGGTTCAGTATGCTTTCAATTTTGAATAAATCCCCAACAGTGTCACCAGCAAAGCACCCCCACACCATCACACCTCCTCCTCCATGCTTCACGGTGGGAACCAGGCATGTAGAGTCCATCTTTTCACCTTTTCTGCGTCGCACAAAGACACGGTGGTTGGAAGCAAAGATCTCAAATTTGGACTCATCAGACCAAAGCACAGATTTCCACTGGTCTAATGTCCATTCCTTGTGTTCTTTAGCCCAAACAAGTCTCTTCTGTTTGTTGCCTGTCCTTAGCAGTGGTTTCTTAGCAGCTATTTTACCATGAAGGCCTGCTGCACAAAGTCTCCTCTTAACAGTTGTTGTAGAGATGTGTCTGCTGCTAAAACTCTGTGTGGCATTGACCTGGTCTATAATCTGAGCTGCTGTTAGCCTGCGATTTCTGAGGCTGGTGACTCGGATAAACTTATCCTCAGAAGCAGAGGTGACTCTTGCTCTTCCTTTCCTGGGGCGGTCCTCATGTGAGCCAGTTTCTTTGTAGCGCTTGATGGTTTTTGCAGCTGCACTTGGGGACACTTTCAAAGTTTTCCCAATTTTTCGGACTGACTGACCTTCATTTCTTAAAGTAATGATGGCCACTCGTTTTTCTTTACTTAGCTGCTTTTTTCTTGCCATAATACAAATTCTAACAGTCTATTCAGTAGGACTATCAGCTGTGTATCCACCAGACTTCTGCACAACACAACTGATGGTCCCAACCCCATTTATAAGGCAAGAAATCCCACTTATTAAACCTGACAGGGCACACCTGTGAAGTGAAAACCATTTCCGGTGACTACCTCTTGAAGCTCATCAAGAGAATGCCAAGAGTGTGCAAAGCAGTCATCAAAGCAAAAGGCGGCTACTTTGAAGAACCTAGAATATAAGACATATTTTCAGTTGTTTCACACCTTTTTGTTAAGTATATAATTCCACATGTGTTAATTCATAGTTTTGATGCCTTCAGTGTGAATGTACAATTTTCATAGTCATGAAAATACAGAAAAATCTTTAAATGAGAAGGTGTGTCCAAACTTTTGGTCTGTACTGTATGTTTTGAAGGCCCTTTGGGGGCACATCTGAGGCAGGAGGTAAAAGATAAAATTTGGAAAGAGGAGTATGTGGAAATATTTTCACTGCTTCCTTTGGAAAAATTTAACTTAATTTTCTTAGTAAAGCCTAGCGATGCTAAGAAAGAAAGAGATGAGGAGGAAAAAAGGAGGTATCGGTTGATACCGAGGACATTCGCAAACTGGTTACAAGCATTTGCTATCCTAGAAAGTGTGATAGGGGAGAAGGAGTCTGAGCATTGTTCGGCTATTTTTGGATACATGGATGCGATAAGAGAGGCGTATAGAGTATACTGGGGAATAGCGTGGCTTAGATACGATGAGCAGTTTAGGCAGCGCAAGGCATTGAGGCTAGGCATGAGATGGGACCATAAGGATATATCCTTGTGGATGCACTTGTGGATGTTGGGGTTACGCAAGGCTACCAAACAAGCGGTGGTGGGGACCGGCCTGCGTAAGGGGTCACACGGCCTGGTCTGTGGTGTGGGAATAGGTCTGGGTCAGAGGCTCTTTAAGTGTATGTCCTTAGCGTAAAAGGACGCTTTGTGGGATAGTAATGACGGTTACATCCCAATTTAGTGGCGGGTGCAGGTTCTGCACGGTCAAGGGTATTGACCGGTTGGTTTCAATACTCTTACTCACTGGACTGGTGTGGTGCAGCCAGGAAAAAGGTTATTGGTAGTGGGGTTTGATTCTGGCCTAGATCTATTAGCCTGTATGTGCATGTAAATAAATGTTTACTGTATTTATTTGTTGTGGGTTGCCATTGTTTCCGGCACCCCTGTTTTGGTGATGCAAATATTTAATAAAAGGCTGTTGTGGCCATTTAATCCAAGTCGCAAGCAGTCATTTGTCTTATTTTTGTGGGTAGTGAGTTAAGGGGGAGTGTTTTATGGGTATAAAGTATAATTAGAAGGACCAAATCCCTCTTAACTTGTCATGCAAATTCTGCCTTCCAGAAAGGGAACGTCATAGCAACTTTTATAGAAGTTCTAGTGTGACCAGGACCAGGATAAATATGTCAGTTCTGCAAAATAAGAAGACTTAACTTTATCTACTGTAAATGGATCAAGAGACATTCAATATTTGCTTTGTTCTACTCAAAGTCCTTACTAACCCAAAATGAAAGCAAGACCCAAAACAAAGGTTCAATGAGTGAAAATGAATTCAGCCGATTCTGGAAAAAAGAGTGTGCTAAAAATCAATAATAATGTGACATAAACACAATAAATTATAGTAAGAGACATGTAATAATAATTGCTACTAACAGTGGTTTACCCAGGTCTTACATTATAGTGGTGCTACCAAATCAGTGATTCGATATTGCATAAATTTCTTATTTAAATGGAACATGTTAAGCTTTGGCATTTTCTTACTTTAATCCTTACATATCCTTGATATGATCCTTAATGCTTCAGAAGTATTTTGGTCAATCTTTATTGTTATCCAAGTTGTCCTCTGTCCTGATTTTAAGGTGCCCATACAATTGAGATGCCTGTTGACTAGAGATGAGCAGATATTTTGAAATTCAAATTCAGTGTCTTAGCCGATTTCCTCCCAAAAATTGTAATTTCTTGGAAAATACAGGTGGGGGAGAAGAGAGAGATGATCCTGCTGACCCTAAAGCTTACACTCTATAGGAGAGAGAGAGGATCTCACTGATCATAAGAGCTTACACTCCACAGTAGACAGAAAGAGAACCCCACTGATCATAAGAGCTTACACTCTACAAAAAAGTGATTCTGGAAATGGAAAATAGGTCTACCATCCACCTCTGGGACATCTAATCAGTGGTGGCCCCCACTGTACAAGGAATAATAATCCATAAGATGTTCCAGCTGCAGGGCATTATGGTAAAGTATGCATGACCACGCAAAATTATATTAGCTAGCACTGTGATGATTCAGCAGTGTGGGAAATGGCATGGGGACAGTTCTTTTTGCCCTCATCCTCGAGGGTCGTAGTGATGGTTCCTTTTTTAAATAGATATCCGGATGCGGAAGCTGCTTAGCTAATTCAGTTTAGTTTTTCGGAGGGCTTTAGGATACTATTTGATCCCCAAGCACGAATTTTTAGGCTGGGTAATTTAAAATCGGTTAGGATATACACGAAGGAAGTGAAGGGAAGATTGCGAAGGAAGTTGAGCTAGGTCGAATGATGGGTCCATTTCGGGACCCTCCGTGGCCTAATTTTAGGGTATCGCCATTAGCGTTGGTTCCAAAGCGGGAACCTAATAAGTTCAGGCTTATTCACCACTTGTCTTACCCAACGAGGCAGCATTTAGTTTGCTTCCAGTGCATACCGACAGTTTTCACTTGTTGGGTTGTAAGTGGGATGATGAGTTTTATTTTAGCTTGAGTTTTAGATTGTTGTTTACTAGTGTTGAGCGAGCACTAAAATGCTCGGGTGCTTGAAGCTCGGGCCGAGCTCACCGTGATACTCAGGTGCTCGACCCGAGCAACGAGCCCAATGTTAGTCTATCGGAGACCCGAGCATTTTTGCGGCGGCACCCCTGGCAGTTTGTAGAAAGCCTAAAAAGTGCCCAAAATGATAGTGACAGTGCTCAAATAACATGGGGACAGCATGGGGATCGCCCCAGGAAGCATTTCTGACCCCCAGGTCACTGCTGTCAACAACGTGGTCAGAGGTATTAAGTCACTTTTACGGGCTCACAATAAAACGTTCAAAAACGAAACTGAAACTTTTTTCCTGTGAAATATGTTAAGGAACATTCTTTCCAGGGTAAAGACTTGTGTATAAGGTAAAATAAATAACCAAAAACAAAAATACTCCTCCACACCTTGGGCTATGTTCACAAGTAGCATTTTTTATGCGTTTTTGCACTTTTGTATTGCTTTCAACCGTGACAAATGCATTCACCGGGAAATGTCATTTTAACATTTTACAACCTTATCTGGCCATGTGCTGTGTGACACATGCATACAGTGCTGAAAAGACATGGGAACAGCATGGAGAAGACCCCTGGAAGCATCTCTGATACCCAGGTCACTGCATAAAAGTGTGCTCATCAGAAGTGATCCTTGCTGCATCAGAAGATGCAGACTTGCAACTATCCCCGTTCAAGTCCTTGTCCCAGGTCAGTGTTCAATTGTACCTCCCCCATTCCTTGCAATGCAAGCGCAAGTATGCAGCCTGCCACCCACCCACCCACAGGCTGCAATACCATACTGCTTACTTGCTTGCACTTAAAATTGGTCCTTTTAGGCATGTGGAGGCAGAATCTGGCCACCACGTCATGGCTGCGTCGGCGGCCTGCTATCCATACTCAGTCCCCAGCCACCCGGCGGCCGGGTGTCCAAGCTTGGTCCCCAGCCACCAGGGGGCGGCCGGGTGTCCACACTCGGTCTCCAGCCGCCTCGCAACCGGGTGTCCACGCTTGTTCCCCAGCCGCCAGGGGGCGGGCGGGTATTCCTAAATGGTCCCCAGCCTCCCCTATTTGTCCCGGTGCACCTTATACACAAGCGCACATACCAAAACATTACCTGTGCCCTCCCCAGTGCATTTAGTGGGAAGGACAGCCTAACCACAAACACATGGACAAGTGAATGTGGCCAGGGATGGTCCATCTCACCGACGACTTCACACTGGGTTAATATTGTGGAAGCCGGGACACAGTTGGACACTGGGATGCAACACATCCTCCAGACATAGAGGATTGCGAGTCCTGGGTCAATCAGGCTTCAACACAAAGTTCAGAAGGTAGATAGCAGCAGTGGTCGGCCTCCTACACAACGATTATTCATGATCATGAGGCCATCCATCTCCTTAGCTTTCTATTCCTTGGAATGCAAGCGCATGTATGTAGTAGCGGCTAGGCCTAAGGTGGTCAGCGTTTTGGCACATATCCTACCTCCTCCGAGGATTGCTGGATGTTTTCCTGCTACTATCCCAGTTCTATGACTCCCGTTAAAACAAAGCTTCAGGTGATGAATGATGGATGAGGTGGTGGCAAAGGAGAAAGAGCAGGAGGAACAGGGACCATTCACATCAATATCAGGCCAGTCAACCACACATGTCTTGTAGGATATGTTTCTGTACCAAAAGGAGCGGTTCGGCTACACAGTTATAGGACATACAGTGAGTGCAATGCCTATCAAAAATTTCGAGGCACTCCAATGCCCCTTGGAAGTGACATGGAGGTCAGAGGGCCTTAACTAAACCGTTTTTTGCAATTATAGCAACTGGGTCTCCTGTACACTGTTGGCCTAAGCAGTGAATGGAAGGCTTTCCAAAAATTATGAGGAACTGCAATGCCCCTTGAAACAGACGTGGATTACAGTGTACTAAAAACCTTCTACCCATTATTGGGGAGTTGATCTCCCTTACTGTTCGCCTATGCATTGAAAAGCAAAAGCTGACTAAAATTAGGAGGAAATGCAATGCCCGTTGGAAGAGTCATGGAGGTTAGAGGTAATTAAAAACAACATTTCAATGCCCCTTGGAAGAGACGTGAAGGTCACAGTAGCTTAACAAAATGGTTTTAATGCCCCTTGGAAGAGACGTGGAGGTCCCAGTGGAATAAAAAGACAATATCAATGCCCCTTGGAAGAGTGGTGGAGGTCCCAGTGGAATAAAAAGACAATATCAATGCCACTTGGAAGAGTGGTGGAGGTTACAGTGGAATAAAAAGACAATATCAATGCCCCTTGGAAGAGTGGTGGAGGTTGAAGAGGAATAAAAAGACAATATCAATGCCCCTTGGAAGAGACGTGGAGGTCACAGTAGCTTAACAAGACGATTTTAATGCCCCTTGGAAGAGACGTGGAGTTCAGAGTGGCTAACAAGATGGTTTTAATGCCCCTTGGAAGAGACGTGGAGGTCACAGTAGCTTAACAAGATGGTTTTAATGCCCTTTGGAAGACACATGGAGTTCAGAGTGGTTTAACAAGACGGTTTTAATGCCCCTTGGTAGAGACGCGAAGGTCCCAGTGGAATAAAAAGACAATATCAATGCCCCTTGGAAGAGTGGCGGAGGTCCCAGTGGAAAAAAAAGACAATATCAATGCCCCTTGGAAGAGTGGTGGAGGTTACAGTGGAATAAAAAGACAATATCAATGCCCCTTGGAAGAGTGGTGGAGGTTACAGTGGAATAAAAAGACAATCAATGACCCTTGGAAGAGACGTGGAGGTCACAGTAGCTTAACAAGACGATTTTAATGCCCCTTGGAAGAGACGTAGAGTTCAGAGTGGTTTAACAAGATGGTTTTAATGCCCCTTGAAAGAGACGTGGAGGTCCCAGTGGAATAAAAAGACAATATCAATGCCCCTTGGAAGAGTGGTGGAGGTCCCAGTGGAATAAAAAGACCATATCAATGCTCCTTGGAAGAGATGTGGAGGTCACAGTAGCTTAACAAGACAGTTTTAATGCCCCTTAGAAGAGACATGGAGTTCAGAGTGGTTTAACAAGACAGTTTTAACGCCCCTTGGAAGAGACGTGGAGGTCCCAGTAGAATAAAAAGACAATATCAATGCCCCTTGGAAGAGTGATGGAGGTCGCAGTGGATTAAAAAGACAATATCAATGCGCCTTGGAAGAGACGTGGAGGTCACAGTTGCTTAACAAGATGATTTTAATGCCCCTTGGAAGAGATGTGGAGTTCAGAGTGGTTTAACAAGATGGTTTTAATGCCCCTTGGAAGAGACGTGGAGGTCACAGTAGCTTAACAAGATGGTTTTAATGCCCCTTGGAAGAGACGTGGAGTTCAGAGTGGTTTAACAAGATGGTTTTAATGCCCCTTGGAAGAGACGTGGAGGTCACAGTAGCTTAACAAGACGGTTTTAATGCCCCTTGGAAGAGACGTGGAGTTCAGAGTGGTTTAACAAGACGGTTTTAATGCCCCTTGGAAGAGACGTGGAGGTTCCAGTGGAATAAAAAGACAATATCAATGCCCCTTGGAAGAGTGGTGGAGGTTACAATGGAATGAAAAGACAATATCAATGACCTTTGGAAGAGACGTGGAGGTCACAGTAGCTTAACAAGATGATTTTAATGCCCCTTGGAAGAGACGTGGAGTTCAGAGTGGTTTAACAAGACGGTTTTAATGCCCCATGGAAGAGACGTGGAGTTCAGAGTGGTTTAACAAGATGGTTTTAATGCCCCTTGGAAGAGATGTGGAGTTCAGAGTGGCTTAAAAAGACGGTTTTAATGCCCCTTGGAAGTGACGTGGAGGTCCCAGTGGAATAAAAAGACAATATCAATGCCCCTTGGAAGAGTGGTGGAGGTTACAGTGGAATGAAATGACAAAAAGACAATATCAATGCCCCTTGGAAGAGTGGTGGAGGTCCCAGTGGAATAAAAAGACAATATCAATGCCCCTTGGAAGAGTGGTGGAGGTTACAGTGGAATGAAATGACAAAAAGACAATATCAATGCCCCTTGGAAGAGTGGTGCAGGTCGCAGTGGACTAAAAAGACAATATCAATGCCCCTTGGAAGAGACGTGGAGGTCACAGTAGCTTAACAAGACGATTTTAATGCCCCTTGGAAGAGACGTGGAGTTCAGAGTGGTTTAACAAGACGGTTTTAATGCCCCTTGGAAGAAACGTGGAGGACACAGTAGCTTAACAAGACGGTTTTAATGCCCCTTGGAAGAGACATGGAGTTCAGAGTGTTTTAGCAAGACGGTTTTAATGCCCCTTGGAAGAGACGTGGAGGTCCCAGTGGGATAAAAAGACTATATCAATGCCCCTTGGAAGAGTGGAGGAGGTCGCAGTGGAATAAAAAGACAATATCAATGACCCTAGGAAGAGTGGTGGAGGTCATAGTGGAATAAAAAGACAATATCAATGCCCCTTGGAAGAGTGGTGGAGGTCCCAGTGGAATAAAAAGACAATATCAATGCCCCTTGGAAGAGTGGTGGAGGTTACAGTGGAATAAAAAGACAATATCAATAACCCTTGGAAGAGACGTGGAGGTCACAATAGCTTAACAAGATGATTTTAATGCCACTTGGAAGAGACGTGGAGTTCAGAGTGGTTTAACAAGACGGTTTTAATGCCCCTTGGAAGAGACGTGGAGGTCCCAGTGGAATAAAAAGACAATATCAATGCCCCTTGGAAGAGTGGTGGAGGTCACAGTGGAATAAAAAGACAATATCAATGACCCTTGGAAGAGACGTGGAGGTCACAATAGCTTAACAAGATGATTTTAATGACCCTTACAAGAGCCATGCAGTACAGCGTATTAAAAACATTATTCCCATTATTGGGGAGTAGGTCTCCCATAGTCTTTGCCTATGCCTTCCAAGCAAAAGCTGCCAAAAATTAGGATGGAGGAACTTGCAATGCCCCTTACAAGAGCCATGCAGTACAGCATATTAAAAACATTATTCCCATTTTTGGGGAGTGGGTCTCCCATAGTCTTTGCCTATGCCTTCCAAGTAAAAGCTGCCAAAAATTAGGATGAAGGAACTTGCAATGCCCCTTACAAGAGCCATGCAGTACAGCATATTAAAAACATTATTCCCATTATTGGGGAGTAGGTCTCCCATAGTCTTTGCCTATGTCTTCCAAGCAAAAGCTGCCAAAAATTAGGACGGAGGAACTTGCAATGCCCCTTACAAGAGCCATGCAGTACAGCATATTAAAAACATTATTCCCATTATTGGGGAGTGGGTCTCCCATAGTCTTTGCCTATGCCTTCCACGCAAAAACTGCCAAAAATTAGGACGGAGGAGCTTCCAATGCTGGCAACACAGACCACGGTCACCCTTGTGGTATAGTGGTGGTAGAGGCTGAGGATAAGGAGAAGAGCAAAATACAGCAGAAATGAGGAAGTGTATACCCATGTGTGGGTGTGAAGCGGTGCATGGGAATACACCTCCCGAAATAACACAGTGGATTTGACTTTATGTTACTCTGCTGTCATTTGGTGGTGATGAGAAATCTGGCCCAATCCAGCCCTTGTTCATTTTGATAAGCTTGTCAGCATTGTCAGTTGACATGCAAGTGCACTTATCAGTTATAATTCCCCCAGCGGCACTAAAAACACGCTCCGATAACACGCTAGCGGCAGGGCAGGCCAGGACCTCCAAGGCGTACAGAGCGAGTTCATTCCAAGTGTCAAGCTTGGATACCCAAAAATTAAAAGGCACAGAGGAATCACGGAGGACGCTGGCAGGGTCGGCAAGGTACTCCCTCACCATCTTTTGAAACTTTCCACTCCTTGTGAGAGTACCCTGCGCCTCAGGGCCTGTAAGCTGGGCGGGTCTCAGAAAACTGTCCCAGAACGTTGACAGTGTTCTCCTGCCTCTGCTGGATTGGAGTTGCATCTCTCTTGCCTGTACGCCTTGGTTTGGCAACGAACTGTGACCTCTGCTGCTAGCGTGTTCAGATGGGAATTTTTTTAAGAGTTCTGCAGCAAGGGCCTTCTGGTACTGCCCCATTTTTGTAGAGCTCTCCACCTCAGGAATAAGAGAGTGAAAGTTCTCCTTGTAGAGGGGGTCTAAAAGTGTCACCAACCAGTAATGACTGTCATCCAACATTTTGACAATGCAAGGGTCACGGTTAAGGCAGAGCAACATAAAGTCAGCCATGCGTGCCAGACTGGTAACGGTCAAGACTTCGGTGTCCTCACCAAGATGACAACTGACTATGCTCTCCTCCTCCTCCTCCCCCCTGTCCTCAGGCCACCCACGCTGTACCGACGGTATGACAGTTGTACAGGTACTACCGTCTACAGCGCATGATTCCAGCTCCTGTTCTTCTTCCTCCTCCTCCTCCTCTCCCTCATTGTCCCCCAATGTATGTTGGGATGAGATGAGGCTGGGCTGTGTGTAATCGCCCTCTACGGCTTTACGGCTTCTTGATCCATCTCATCATACTCTGGCTGCAATGCCTAATCTTTAATTCTCTGCAGAGAGCATTGCAAAAGACAGACAAGTGGGATGCTGACGCTAATGATGGCGTCATCGCAACTCACCATCTTGGTGGACTCCTCAAAGTTTGTCAGGATGGTACATATGTCAGACATCCAGGTCCACTCCTGAGTAGTGTTGAGCCACCCCCGTAGTGTTCGAGTTCGGTTCGGTTCGTCGAACACCCGTGTGTTCGCCGAACTGTTCGTCGAACTGTTCGTCGAACACCTTCGAACACCAATGGCAGACAAACAAAAACACATAGAAACACATAGAAAACACCTTCAAAGGTGTCCAAAAGCTGACAAACTGCTCAGAAGACATAACTAACACATGGAAAAGTGACAAGTACATATAGTCATGCGAAAATAAAAGAGGTGGAGGAGTAAAAGGAGGGGGAGACACAGATATAGGCATGTCATGCCCTTCTAAAATCCAAAAAGTGAGAAGCCGACACGGCCAGTCCGTTCCTGCCCGTGCCACCTCCGTGTCGCCGGGTTTGTGCCAGAGCCGCGGTGGACCCTGACGGCCAGCCCCCCTCTCCTAATACTGGTGCCTGTCCGCTGGTGGGTCGAGCCCCCCGCGGTGGGGGGGAGTAACATCTGCAGAAGAAAGACCATCTTCCAGCCAAACTAACATGTCGACTTCTTTTCGTGGACAATGTGATACGATCCCTTTGTTACGGACACGCCCATCGCTACAAATTCCAGATGAGGCATAAAAACAGCAGGTGCTTCAGCGGATATCAAGTGCTCCTTCAAGTGGGCTCTCCTCCACCTCAACTTCAACATCACAAATACTCCAGTCCTCAGAGGTGTCACCCCAATCGCACTTGCTTCCTCACAGCTCCCAAGTCTCCAGCTGCCCGTCTGAGTATGGGGTAACACAGATGGTTGAGTCTGCACAGCTGTTTACTCATACTATAGCCTGGGAAACGGAGGTCTGCTCCAGAGCTTCTGTTAATCCAGACGAGGAAATGATCTGCACTGATGCCCAGAATCTTTATAAGTCGGATCCAGGACCAGATGAAGAAGGTTCTGAGCATAATGTAGACCCTCGTTCCCAAACTGTAACTCCTGTTGGTGGAGACAATGATGAAGACGATGATGAGACTCAAATACCTGATTGGAGCGACAACTTGACTTTTCGGTCAGGGCAGGAAGAGGTTGGCTTTGAGGACGACGGGTGTGATAACACACAGGGTGATGATGACAAGGTTGGAGATCCCACTTACTGTCAACCCACAGTCAGCCAGTCGATGAGGTCACCCGGGCCTTTGCCTGGCCTTTGGGATGTCGCGGTGGTCGGCTCCCTGGCCCGTACCCTGGGGTCACTCTTTAAAAGGGTGGATAATTGTTAATTTTATAAGAGTTTGTGACACCACCTGTGGTATCTGGTGAGAAGCACCAGCGCTGCAGCAGTCCACTGAGGCCCGTGATAAGGCAGCTCGATGGTATAGCTCCCCACAGGTGGAGCTAGGTCTCAGGGCAGCGTATGCAGGGGGAATGCAGGACAGGCGAGACCCAGCTGGGTCAGAGCAAGAACGGAAACGGACACGGTAGTCACTTCAGTACCTTTTACTGGAGGAAATTCAGGCACATCCTGGAGCACTGTAGGGTGAAGGGTGCATATCAGGATCCTCCCCAATGAGCGGGTCTAGGGCCTCCTGTTTCTTGCCTCTGCGCAGTAAGTTTCTGACCTGCCTGGAGCTAGGCCTAACTTTGTCTCTGTCCTGCGCTGGCTGACCTTGTGGTAGGGCCTTCTCTTGAAGTTCACGCTCCCAGTATGCGGGGCCTAAGCGTCTCCTGGCTCTGTTACGTATCAGCACCTTAGCGATCCTGGGACTTGTAGTTCTCCAGGGATTCCGGTTATGCCTTACTGGGTCATAGAGATCCCGGTAAGCTCGGATCCGGTGTCCGGTAAATGCTTCGGGGTGAGCTGGTTAAGCTCCTCTGCCCCTTATGTACTAACTCGCCACTCGCCTTCGGCCTACTCGGGCCCTCAATAGGCTATACACACTAACGGCAGCTTGCCGCGCTTCACCGATCTTATGACGCCGGCACACCTTAAGCTCTATCTGGGCTCCCTGAATCTAGCTAGCAGGAGCCTCGTGCTCCACTGCTGAACTATTAACTGAGTTCTCTAGACTAGACTGAGCTCCACTGCAGACTGACCTCTCTTAGGCTTCTCTACTGCAGGAACTCTTCAGAGGAACTGAACTGCCTAGCTCCACCTTCCCTATTTATATCCCTAACGGGCTCCCTCTGCTGGTCTGAGGTGGAAGGTGGAGATGTGTGAATGTTTATGGGGGCCTCTTGTGGAGGATTCCATCAATACACTCTTCTAGGATCTGTGATACCAAGCGCAGCGGGGCGTCACAGATGCTATTGACGACGAGGTTAGGTTGCGCCTTCCTGGACAGAGACGGAGTACTGGAAGCACGTCAACAACTGCATCCTCAACCACAACTCCGCCTCTGACCACAAGTCGTAGTGGCTCTTCAGGTCGCATGGGCTCTAAGCCTTGCATAGCCTGGGCATTTATTCAGATCGATAAGGATGACCCAACTCGTGTTATCTGTAATATTTGTCACCAAAAGCTAAGTAGAGGCCAAAAAATCCATAGTTTGAGTACTTCATGCATGTACCGTCACATGGATATGAAGCATAAGTTGCAGTGGGAAGCTCACTGTGCTACAATGCGGCCTAGCAGGCTGGGCCAACCACCGTCTGCCCCATCTTGTGCATCCGCGGCCTCTTCATCCTCTGTGACTGGGGGGACAGCAGTCACACATGTTTTTGGACGCAGACCTGCCACCTCTTTAACTGCAACAGCCAGTGTGATTGGCAGGTCGTCAGTTCATTGGGAAGTGGAAACACCTGCTGGTGTTGAGAGCTCTCTGACATCGAGAGCACCACCTTTGGATCAAGGCAACCTAACATGTCCGCCTGCATCTTCCTCACAGACCGGCAGTTTGCCAGGGACACCCTACTCAACCCCGTCAAAGCACAACAGCCAGCCCTCGGTCCCTCAGATGTTGACAAGTAAAAGACCATTTCCTCCTAGCCATGAGAAAGCTAAGAGGTTGAATTTCACCATCTGCAAGCTGTTGGCTACAGAAATGCTGCCTTTCCGCCTGGAGGACACAGTGGATTTTTGAGACCTTATGTCCGTCGCAGTGCCCCAGTACCAGATGCCCAGTCGGCACTACTTCTCAAAGAAAGGTGTGCCTGCGCTCCACCAGCATGTCGCACACAACATCACCGCTTCTTTGAGAAACTCTGTGTGTGACAGGGTGCATTTCACCACAGACACTTGGACGAGTAGGCATGGACAGGGGCGTTACATGTCGCTGACAGGGCACTGGGTAACTATGGTGACAGCAGGACAAGGGGCTGCTGTCCAAGTCTTGCCGTCCCCGCGAGTTGTACGTCAATCCTCTTTATCTAGAAGTTCCTCCACTGCTTCTGCCTCCTCAACCTCCTCTCGGTCCTCCACCTGCACCCAAAGCCTGTCTGGTAATGCCACCTGCTTTCTAACTGCGCACCTCCTTACTATGCTGGCAGCAGGGCTCAACGGCATCAGTGTTTACTTTGAAATGTCTGGGAAATGTGAGTCACACAGCTGAGGACTTGTGGTCAGCTCTGGAGACCCAGTTTCATGAATGGTTGTCTCCACTGGACCTGCAACCAGGGAAGGCCGTGTGCGACAATGCTGCAAACCTGGGTGCGGCCCTTCGCCGGGGCAATGTTACACACGTGCCTTGTATGGCTCACGTGTTGAACCTGGTTGTCCATAAATTTTTAGCCCACTATCCCGGACTAGGTGGCCTTCTGCAGAGGGCACGGTCGCTGTGTGCTCACTTCCGCCGTTCGCATCCCGCAGCTCAACGACTTACATCTCTACAGAAGTCATTGGGCCTGCCAGTTCACCGGCTGAAATGCGATGTGCCGACACGGTGGAATTCAACTCTGCACATGTTGCAGCGACTGTGGCAGCACCGACAAGCCCTGGTGCAATAGTTTCTGACGTATAGCCTGGGCCAACGAGATCCAGAGGTGGGGCAAATCACACAGCAGGAGTGGTCTCAGATCAGGGACCTATGAAGTTGACGCGCCCCCTGGGCCGTGGGGTACCCGGAGCCGGGCCGGTAGACGCTGGGGGTTGTAGTCACTGTGGCGGTGACCCGGTCCGTGACCCAGGGCGGTCAATCCAACGGTAATTTGTATATATGGATTTTATAATGTCCGACTACGCCACCTGTGGAGTGCGGCCAAAGGGGTCGCCGCTGCGGAACAGTCCTCTGAATCTGGTGGTTTTGCTGCAATGGTATTATTACTCACCACAGGAAGAGTGTAGCTTCAGGGCAGTGTGGGTGGATGATGGTGGTTGTAGTGCAGGGAGTCAGTAATGAACACAGAGTCCGTGTGATTCAGTCCCAAGATCTTTACTCACAGTTGTTGCAGTCCAGATTACAGGTACCAGAGCTATCTCACCCGTCGTGCTGTGCGTACTCAGTGAGGGGCTCAGTCCACCCCCAGATAGCTCCGGAGTACTTAACAGGACCCCCTTCTGTGTGTCCTTTCTCTGGCCTTCTCCCTGCACCTCACACCCAGTGACACTTCTATCCGGTATCCTCGGGCCTTGGCGGGCGACTTGTGTTCCGTCCCCTGGGTCCTATGTGGCTACCTTCTTAGTGAGACTGGTGTGGACTTTTGCCTGCAGTACATGAAATGCTGCAGCCTCCGGTTTCTAGTTGAGCCTTGCTGTTTCTCCTCTAGTTGAGGGACCGGTTCCCCTTATCTGGCCTGACCCCTCTACCTCCTGGTAGCAGCGGGAGTACAGGTGGCCTTCTGCACGGCCCGTAGCCCTAGGGTCCCTTCGGTTCCTGAAGCCTTCCTGCTCCCACTCCTCTCTTCTCTCCTTCAGTCCTGGGCCTCCCAGGCTAGGCCCGCCTCCGGAGCAGAGCTCATGCCGAGCCTCTGCTCCTGTCACTTTTCCTCCTCTGACTGGCTTGCTCTTTCTAAGATGGCTTCCTATTTATACTCTCCCTGTCATGTGCTCCCCTAAGCTGCTCCCCTAAGCACCCACTACATAGGATCCTCCCACCAGCTAGGGACCTGGGACTGTGCTCTCCCTTAGGAGCAATCTCGCCCTAACCCCACTGCGGGTATGTGTTGGATGCAGGTGTTAGGGTCCCGAGCCATACGCCTTCCTCAGGGGCGCCACACACCTTTCTGCACAGTTTTGAAATGGCGACGAAGATGTTTAGTGCTGACGACGATGCCATTATCAGCATAACTATTCCGGTGATTTACATGCTGGAGCACACATTAAACAGAATTCAGAGTCAGGTGGTCGGACAAGAGGAGGTGGAGGAAGTAGAGGAGGAGTCGTATGCGGAAGGGATAACATCTCCAAGGTCCAGACGGTTGGCAGCACCAAGGAGGCAGGCATGGGAGGGTGGGGGAGAGGGATTAAACAGGGCGCATGGTAGCAGCCAAACTGTTGAGGAAGGTGCAGGAGCCGAGGAAGAAGTGGAGGATGAACTGGCGATGGGCATGGAAGACTCATCAGATGAGGGAGACCTTGATCACATTTCTGTTGTGCGAGGTTGGGGGGAGAGGGCAGAGGAAAGAAGCATGATTCTTACCTCGCTACCAACACAACAAGGACTTGGTCCTCCTGGATGCGCAAGACACATGAGTGCCTTCTTGCTGCACTACCTGCAACATGACCCTCAGATTGCAGAATTCGAAGTAATCTCGACTACTGGGTTGCCACACTCTTAGATCCCCGGTACAAAAGTAAATTTGCCGAAATAATTCCTGCCATAAAAAGGGATTGACGCATGCAGGAGTATCTGCAGACGCTGTTGCAGAATCTTACATGTGCTTTTCCACAAAACACCAGTGGTGCACGAAGTGAATCTCACAGTTCTAACTTGCCAACCGCGGGACTGTCGAGTCTTCATCACTCAAACCGTAACAGTAACACAGTATCTGCTGGTAACAGCAATTTTGTGAAATCGTTTCACCACTTTTTTAGACCATCCTTTGCAAGGCCACAGGAGACAAGAAGTCTGACACATAGTCAATGCCTAGAGAGGATGGTGCAGGAGTATCTCCAAGTGAACATCGAAGCCATGACTGTGTCACTGGACCCTTGCTCATTTTGGTATTCCAATCTGGAAAAATGGCCGGAGCTCGCCACTCACGCCTTGGAGATCTTGTCATGCCCTGCAGCCAGTGTTCTCTCTGAACGTGTGTTCAGCGCTGCTGATGGTGTGCTGACAGATAAGCGCACGCGGCTGTCCACTGAGAATGTAGACAGACTCACGTTCATAAAGATGAACAAATCATGGATTCGCAAGGACTTTTCTAATCCTGTGTTATCCTTGGGAGGCTAAAAGCTTGAGGATTTGGTAATATCACCTCACCAACCGTTTTAAGCAACTGTGGGGCAATTGATGCCACTTAACCCTAGAACGCATGACCATAAAAATCTACACTTTCATATACCTGGGGCCTTTTAGGCCCGTGTGCAAATAACATTGAATAACTCAAACTCAAATGACAAACAACTATATACATGAAGAATGCCTAGAGTTTCAAAATTCTAACTAAAGTAATCTTGCAGAAAATAGAAAACAATTAACAGGGCGGGACTGCGAGGCCCCAGGTATGCGTTCTAGGGTTAAGTGGTGTCTGTGCCACAATTTTGGGAAAAAATGGAAACTCTTTTTGGAGTCCCCTTGCTGTGTCTTACGTGACGTTGGCATCGTCAATTCCAGGTGGGTTGGGTCGCTCCCCCCCCCCTTTTAACTGTAAGAAACTACATACACTATGGCTTGGGGTAACACAGATGATTGAGTCTGAAGAGCTGTTTACTCAGAGGTCTGCTCCAAATCTTCAGTGTCTGCTAGTCAGCGTAGAATTTTTAACTGCATCTAGCCTAGGCAATACTTTGGGCGTAGTAGCCCAGCTGCGAAGCAAGCTGCACCGCCTGTGTATCTAATAAGAATTTTTAAATGCATCTAGCCTAGGCAGACTGTGGGGACCCCCAACCAAACCCAGACGCTCAGCCCCCCTACCGCCCCCCTTTCCTTGACAATACAATAATGTAACTCTTACAACTGGATGGGTGAGGATCGGTCACAGCTTTATTACCTCTTTATACTCATTCCATTAGAAAGACATTTTATTTCTAAAATAATTCAGCTTGTTGCAGCATGCCCTGGGTCTCCACTCCGGCAACTTGGCCAACAAGTGTAACTCTCCAACATGTCCTTTCTATTTCCAGGCCACGGAGGATCCTGCGTACTCGTATGCAGGACTCTGACCCCCACCCATCACTCTTAACGCTTGTTCCACTCCGTCCTGGAGTCCTGACAGGAATATGTCCAGTCCAATATCCATTAAGTGAACACCGTCGGGCCGTATGAGGCCTGCTTTATCTCCTTCCAGTTGTCGGTGTCGTACCACTACACCGCCTCTGTCTCTTCTAAATTTTGCCATCCGAATATTTATTACCCGCCTTGTCCGTTCGATGGCCGTGATGTCTCGCGCACCTTGCCATACCGCTATCGGCACAATCTCTGACCATACTATAGCTAGTTTTGTGAAAAATTCTCTGAAGCGCTCAGTGTCTAGTTTCATTATTGCCATTAGTTATGCGCTCTTGTGATGACCTAGGTTGTTTCCCCCGGCCTGTATAACTAAGATGACTAGACATCTTGCCTCTCTCCCTACCTTGATTACCTCCATTAGTACCTGTGGCCATAGCAGGCCTCTAATACCTCTCCAGTTGAAATATGTGTTATGAAACTCTAATTTCCTCCCGCCTGGGCGGACTTTCGCCCTTTAATCTGCCCAATATATATACGAGTGGCCTATCACCCACACTGTTAGCTTAGCGTCACCTGTAAAAGAAACAAACCACGTTAGGATAACAAGTCCGGTCTTATGTATCTTGCCAAACACGTGGATCACCATCTCTCTATCCTCTGAACTTCCGTTTCTGACAGTCCTGCTCTTGCTGCTTCTGTGGCCGCACCTATGCGGAATGAGTGTGTCCCGTAATCTTTGGGGTGGTTCCCTGCCGATGTTATGCATTTATTAAATATAGCTTGGAACTGGTATCTTGATAATGGCGTCCCATCAATGTGTGATAGGAACAAATTACTTTGTGATCTGATGGTTAGATATGGTTTTACTATTGTTACCCGACTCAGTGTACCGTTTGTGGGTTGTA
Organism: Phyllobates terribilis; assembly: GCF_046119375.1. NCBI lineage: Eukaryota > Metazoa > Chordata > Amphibia > Anura > Dendrobatidae > Phyllobates > Phyllobates terribilis. The sequence continues at coordinate 710,231,279 of NW_027362764.1, forward strand.
GAAGTACCCAAGTGCCCCTGCCCGCTGGAACCATTTTCGATTTGTGTATGCGTAGACGTATTGCATTATTGCCTATGACTACGTCCTGGTGTAATAAGCCTCCACTGGTGCTAATTTTGGATTGAGGGACTAATTCGCTTATGCATAGCGCCCCGAAGAAGGCGATCACAAATGCAGTAGACAGTAGTGTTGCTTCAAATTGTGAGTGTCATGTTAATGGTGTTAGGGATATGATGTGAGAAATCAGTTTTAGTGACACGGGACGGGACGTCTACACTCCTGACTTGGCTGACCCCTTTTCCACCCTTTTATGGATTGTCTGATGATGAATCTTTGTCACATCTCCCCAATTCAGTAGTTGGAAGTGAAATGCTACTCCGGTCAGACACCGCTGCGCTGACGCCCCTGATATGCCCCTCATCATTAGCTGGTGGAGAAATTCTATGGTGACTTGTGATCTGGCTTGTTCACATTGGTCAACCCGTCTGCCTGCTACTAGTCGTGTCCACTCTTCCCATGCCTTACCGTATGCTTGCCACGTCGACGGGGCAACTGACGCTCTGATTAATGGCATCAACTATTCGCCACTAGATCCCATAGGGAAGGTGGGCAACTGTTGTCCCGATGGGTGGGCATTGTGGAAGAGCTCTGTGAAAATCTGCCAATTGAATTGTTATAAAGCGTTAGCAGCAGCTTTAGACCCCTCAGCATAGTGGCTAGCGCGGACCCATACATTGTGTTTTAGGCACAGGAATGCTAGCCTGGGTAGTAGGCCTAGCACTGGGAGAGACGATGATGCCATCTTATTAATGCAGTGCGCTAAGCTGGTGTTTTTTGTTATGAAGCGTATATTTTTGTAAGCCAGGAGCGCGCCCCATATTTCTATTGCTACCACTATTGGGAAGAAAAATTATTTTCAGGGCTAGATGCAGCGAAAAATTATTATTAATCGAAAAGCTGGTGGAGCTTGGTATAGATGGCCTAATACAATGAGACCCACACACTGCTAGAAGGCCAAATATTTTTTCAGAGTTAGATGCAGAAAAAAATTATATTCAGTTTGCAACCTGATGGAGGTCAGTATAGATGGACTAATAGAACAAGTCCCACACACTGCTAGAAGGCCAAATATTTTTTCAGAGGTAGATGCAGACAAAAAATTATTTTGAATTTGCAACCTGATGGAGGTCAGTATAGATGACTAATAGAACAAGTCCCACACACTGCTAGAAGGCCAAATATTTTTTCAGTGCTAGATGCAGAAAAAAATTATATTCAGTTTGCAACTTTATGGAGGTCAGTATAGATGGACTAATAGAACAAGTCCCACACACAGCTAGAAGCCCAAATATTTTTTCAGAGGTAGATGCAGAAAAAAATTATATTCAGTTTGCAACCTGATGGAGGTCAGTAGAGATGGACTAATAGAACAAGTCCCACACACAGATAGAAGGCCAAATATTTTTTTAGAGCTAGATGCAGACAAAAATATATTCAGTTTGCAACCTGATGGAGGTCTGTATAGATGGATTAATAGAACAAGTCCCACACACAGCTAGAAGCCCAATATTTTTTCAGAGGTAGATGCAGACAAAAATATATTCAGTTTGCAACCTGATGGAGGTCTGTATAGATGGATTAATAGAACAAGTCCCACACACAGCTAGAAGCCCAATATTTTTTCAGAGGTAGATGCAGAAAAAAATATATTCAGTTTGCAACCTGATGGAGGTCAGTATAGATGGACTAATACAACAAGTCCCACACACAGCTAGAAGCCCAAGATTTTTTCAGAGGTAGATGCAGAAAAAAATATATTCAGTTTGCAACCTGATGGAGGTCTGTATAGATGGATTAATAGAACAAGTCCCACACACAGCTAGAAGCCCAATATTTTTTCAGAGGTAGATGCAGAAAAAAATATATTCAGTTTGCAACCTGATGGAGGTCTGTATAGATGGATTAATAGAACAAGTCCCACACACAGCTAGAAGCCCAATATTTTTTCAGAGGTAGATGCAGAAAAAAATATATTCAGTTTGCAACCTGATGGAGATCAGTATAGATGGACTAATACAACAAGTCCCACACACAGCTAGAAGCCCAATATGTTTTCAGAGGTAGATGCAGAAAAAAATATATTCAGTTTGCAACCTGATGGAGGTCTGTATAGATGGATTAATAGAACAAGTCCCACACACAGCTAGAAGCCCAATATTTTTTCAGAGGTAGATGCAGAAAAAAATATATTCAGTTTGCAACCTGATGGAGGTCTGTATAGATGGATTAATAGAACAAGTCCCACACACAGCTAGAAGCCCAATATTTTTTCAGAGGTAGATGCAGAAAAAAATATATTCAGTTTGCAACCTGATGGAGGTCAGTATAGATGGACTAATACAACAAGTCCCACACACAGCTAGAAGCCCAATATTTTTTCAGAGGTAGATGCAGAAAAAAATATATTCAGTTTGCAACCTGATGGAGGTCTGTATAGATGGATTAATAGAACAAGTCCCACACACAGCTAGAAGCCCAATATTTTTTCAGAGGTAGATGCAGAAAAAAATATATTCAGTTTGCAACCTGATGGAGGTCTGTATAGATGGATTAATAGAACAAGTCCCACACACAGCTAGAAGCCCAATATTTTTTCAGAGGTAGATGCAGAAAAAAATATATTCAGTTTGCAACCTGATGGAGGTCTGTATAGATGGATTAATAGAACAAGTCCCACACACAGCTAGAAGCCCAATATTTTTTCAGAGCTAGATGCAGAAAAAAATTATATTCAATTTGCAACCTGATGGAGGTCAGTATAGATGGACTAATAGAATGATGCTATGCCCAAAAGATTTTACTTCACTAGGTGCAGTAAAAAAATTGGTATTCTATACACAGGTGGTATATCTTGCAACACAGATAGGCTACTCCACTGACTAACACACTCTGCAATAGGCCAAAAAGGATTAGCTTTGCTAGATTCAGCCAAATGCTGTGAAAAAAACTTGCACAGCACTGGCACAGACCTGCCTGGCAAAAACTGATAGGAACTGATGTAACCTAGTCCTGAAAAGGACTCCAATTACAATTAGTCTTTACTCCCACAATCTATCTATTTAAGAGCACAGACCTGCCTGATAAAAGTCGTAGGAAATGCTGTAACCTAGTCCTTAAAAGGACTGCAATCACAACTATTCCCTACTCCCAAGCTATCTGTAGATTTGTGCGAAAATTGGCTTGAAATTAACAAGGTATAGCGCACACAGCAACAGCGGTGCCGTCTAACACGCAGCTGTAGCAGTGAGAAAATGGTGGCGACGGGGAAAATGGCTTGGTCTTATAGGGCAAGGACATGTGACATACACTGCCAATGACACATGCCCTTGATTGTGTGAAAAAAAGCACTTCGCTCCGTGTGTGCGCTGCTGATAGGCTGACAGATTGCACCTCCCCACTGCAAATGCGGGAAAGAGAAAAAAAAATGGAGATCTTCATTGTTCCTGCAGAGATCCATCCCCTGCCCCTCCCCCCACCCCGCTGTACACTCAAACTGCGTATTAACATTAATTTTCATCATTACTGAGAAAAAATCCAGTTATGATTTTGGTGCACGAACAGTTATCGAACATAACCTCGAACAGCCGAATTTTTCTCAAATTGTTCGTGTTCACCGAACGGCTCGAACACCGCCCAAAACAGCTCGAATTTGAGATTGGCGAACAGTTCGAGTAGAACAACGCTCATCTCTACTCCTGAGATCTTATGTGTGGAGTCTGACCTGAATATTGACGGCCTTGTTGCAGCTGGTACTCCACAACTGCTCTCTTCTGCTCACAAATCCTTTGCAATATGTGGAGGGTAGAGTTCCAACGTGTGGGGACATCACACACCAGTCGGTGTGCCGGAAGCTGCAAACGCTGCTGCAACACAGCAAGGGCGGCGGAAGCTGTAGCCGACTTCCGAAAATGAGCTGACAGGCGGAGTACTTTGACGAGCAGATTTGGCAACTCGGGGTACGATTTAAGAAACAGCTGAACCACGAGGTTAAGCACATGAGCCAGGCATGGTACGTGTGTGATTTCGCCTGGCCTTAGAGCCGCCATCAGGTTATGGCCATTGTCACACACGACCATGCCTGGATGTAGGTTCAGCGGTCTCAGCCACAGATCTGCCTGCTCTTTCACAGCTGTCCACAACTGACAAGCAGTGTGAGGTTTCTCACCTAAGCTTATGAGTTTCAGCACAGCCTGTTGCCGCTTGGCTGAGGCAGTTCTGCAGTGCTTCCAGCTTGTAACTGATGTGGTGATATCTGAGATGTAGGCTGAACATGAGGAGGAGGAGGAGGATGATGCGCAGGAGCTGTACACTGTGGGGGCAACTCTGACTGGCATAGGGCCCGCAATCCTCGGTGTGGGGAGGATGTGTTCCGTCCCAAGGTCCGACTGGGTCCCGGCTTCCACTATGTTTACCCAGTGTGCCGTCACGGAGATGTACCGTCCCTGGCCACAAGCACTTGTCCATCTGTCCTTTGTCAGGTGGACTCTCCTAGTAACTGCGTTGTTTAGGGCACGGCAGATGTTTTGGGACACGTGCTTGTGTAGTGCTGGGATGGCACACCAGGCAAAATAGTGTCGGCTGGGGAGAGAGTACCAAGGGACAGCCACCGCCATAAGGTTGCGGAAGGATTCCGTCTCCACCAGCCTAAAAGGCAGCATTTCCAATGCAAGCAGTCGTGAAATGTGCAAATATAGGACTGTGACCTGTGGGGCGTTGGCTGCGAATTTGCGCTTTCGTTCAAAGGTATGGGATATGGACAATTGAACGCTGCGGTGGGACGTGGACGTTGATGCTGTTTCTTGAGAAACTGCCATAACAAGTGAAGACTGAGAGGAGAGGGCATCTTTGCATGCAGTATGGACAGGGGATTGCCTTGCACGCACAACAGCGGAAGAAGTAGTGGTGACACCCGCTGACACTGGTCGTGGACCCTGGGGTTCGCCCCACAAAGTCGCGTGCTTTGCTGACATGTGCCTGATCATGCTGGTGGTGGTCAGGCTGGTAGTTTTATCACCCCTGCTGATGCTGGCCTGGCAGGTGGTACAAATGGCCTTTTTGGGGCTATCAACAGAGTCTTTAAAAAAATTCCTGACTCTGGAAGACCTACCGGTTGTACTGGCAATGTCCCTCGTGTTGATGTTACGGGGAACGGTTGCCCGCCTTCTGTCTGCGGCCACCACACTGCTTCTTCCTACCTGTTGGGGTACTCTGCCTCTCTCCCCCTGTGTGCTGCTGGCCTCGCTCTGCATGTCCTCCTGCCACATTGGGTCAGTTACTAGATCATCCACTACCTCCTCCTCTTCCACTTGCGCACCACGGTCCTCCTCCTCATTTCGTGGTAATTGTGTCTCGTCATCGTCCACCGCTTGTGACAAATTGCCAGCGTCGCCTTCCTGTGGCTGTGGCTGTTCAAATATTTGGCCATCGTTACATGGGATCTCCTCTTCCACCACTTCAAGCGGAGCAGGCGAGGGGCCCAAATATGGAAATGGACCAGTGAACAGCTCTTCAGAGTGTCCAACTGTGGGATCAGTTGCTGTCTGACGACACTCGGCATGGTGGGAGGAAGGAGCATCAGGGTGAGGAGGAGTATGCGGTCGAGACTCACGGCTACTAACACTTGACCGTGTGGAAGACAGACCGGAGGTGGTGGTGCCCAAGTGGCTGGAAGTATTATCTGCTATCCAATTAATAACCTGTTCACACTGATCAGTTCGCAATAGTGGTGTTGTTGTGTGCTTCCCTAATAATTTGGTCAAGAACTGGGAGCGAGAAGATGTGGCTTTTGGTTGTGGCACATTTTCACCTTGGCCACAGCCCCGTCCTCTGCACGCACCATCACCAGAACGTCCAGTTCCACGTCCCTTGCCACGCGCCTTGCCAATTGTAAATGAAGTAAAATAGCTTACACTCGCACTATCAATGGCAAAAGGGTAATAAAAAGGAGATTTGAACCGTGGAAGAGGAAAACCACAGTTCTATTTCTCTGGCCTACACCAGAATCTTTTAAACAGATATATTTGTGTCTGAACTGTCAGAGAGACACTGAAACTGTTTTTTTTTATGCAAAAAGGTGGATTACACCCAGATTTGAACCGTGGAAGAGGAAAACCACAGTTCTATTTCTCTGTCCTACACCAGAATCTTTTAAAGAGATATATTTGTGTCTGAACAGTCAGCGAGATACTCAAACTGTTTTTTTTATGTAAAAAAGGCAAAAAGGTGGATTACACCCAGATTTGAACCGTGGAAGAGGAAAACCACAGTTCTAGTTCTCTGGCCTACACCAGAATTTTTTAAACAGATATATTTGTGTCTGAACAGTCAGCAAGACACTCAAACTGTATTTTTTATGGAAAAAAGGTAAAAAAGTGGATAATACAGAGATTTGAACCGTGGAACTGCAAAACCACAGTTCTAGTTAACTGGCCTATACCAGACTCTTTTAAACAGATATATTTGTGTCTGAGCACTTACAGACACACTCAATTTTTTTTTTTTGGGGGGGGGGATACCAAAAGGTTAACAAGATGGGTATTTGTACAGTCTGACTGATGAAAAAAAAAAGAGGATTTAGATGAAAAAAAAAGGATTTTTCCTGTCCTCTGAGACCTGGGGCTAAGTCTAGCAATTTGAAAAGCAGCACACAGGACTGTAATGCAGTGTTTGTTGGTATAACAACGGCGTCTCCTATACAGCCTGCCTGCCTGATATCTGGGATGGATATTAGTCCTGAGAAGGACTGTTTGCTTGATTTTGCATGCTTTAGAGACCCTACGCTACCTATTTCGCAGTATAAATCTCTCCCTAGCTCAGCAGCACTCTCCCTACACCGTCTGATCCGGAGCGACTGTGTCCAAGATGGCGGCGCCCGGTTTTAAATACTCGTGGTGACGCTGTGCGGCCAGCCAATCACTGTAATGCCCACAACCAACATGGCTGCGGCATTACAGTGACTGGCTGGCAATCCCTGCATGTTCATTGGCTCCGTAAAGAGCGCCAAACGTGCAGGGCGGAGACCCGAGCTGCCGCCCGAGTAACCCGAAAATGCTCGGTGCTCGCTGAACATCCCAAGTAGTGAGATGCTCAGGCGAGAACCGAGCAGTCAGTGTCGTGCATGCTCGCTCAACACTATTGTTTACCAGTTGGTTGTTCAATTTCTTATTTGAAGCATCTAGCTCTTTTGTGGAATGGGTGGTGAAGGATGTGGTGGGTATTTCCTCCATAATTTATTATTTAGATGATTTTTTCTGTGTTGGCCCGGCGGGGTCAGCTGTTTGTTCAAATTTGTTGTTTACATTAAGGAAGGTACTGGTAGCTCTTTTTATTCCTTTGTCACCGGAATAGACTGACGGTCCTTCTACGGTGATGTGTTTTTTGGGGATCGAGATTCATTCAGTCACAACGGAATGTAGGCTTCCTGAGGAGAAGCTGGTGGATATGAGGTTAGCAGTTGTAGCATTGAAGCAGGCTAAGAAAGTGTGTTTGACAGAAGTGCAGTCGTTATTGGGGAAACTCAATTTTGCTTGCTGGATTATGCCCATGAACCGAATTTTTTCTAGGAGTGTGGCAGCTGCAACAGCGGGGATAAAGTCCCCAGGGCATTTTGTGAGAGTCAGTTGGGAAGTCAAAGCTGACATGGCGGTATGGGAGTCCTTTTTATCAAGGTACAATGAACATTCTCTGTGGATGGAGAAAGTGGTGTCGAATGCTGGCTTACAACTGTATACGCGGGAGCAGTTGGTTTTGGGGCCTTTTTTTAGGGTCATTGGTGTGTTGGCAGGAGTCGGCATTGGTAAAGAATTTGTCATTGTTGGAAATCTTTCCAATAATAATAGCGATGGAACTTTGGGTGTCGCAATTTAAGAACAAGAAAGTGTGTTTTCATTCTCTTTCAATTCTCTCTCGGCAAAATCTTTGCCGGTGGTAGCATATTTGCGCAATTTGGTATTGCACTGTTTGGAATGAATGTGTGTGTGATGGCAAAACATGTGCCTGGGGTGAATAACGAACTAGCTGACGCATTATCCCGTTTTCAGTTCGGCAGGTTTCAGGATTTGGTTCCATGGGCGGACATCATGGGATTGGAATCTCCCAGCTGGTTGCGGACTCTGGTAACAGCGTAGTTTTGGAATTAATTAAACGTTCAGTGACAACGGCGACCTGGAGCCGGTATCAGAAAGTATGGCAAGAGTGGGAGTTTTCCAGTGTTCCAATTCAGGGTTAGGTCCATCATCTGAGAATCAGTTGTTTTTGGTTTTATTTATGATCGGTCAGGATTTTGCTGAAGGAAAATCGGTATCTGCAGTGACGCAGAGGATGGCGGCACTAGCGTTTTTGTTCAAGCTGCGAAGTGTAAGGGATGTGACAAAAGATTTTTTGGTGAGACAGGCGTTGAGGGGTTTTCGCAAGGGTTCATGTAAACGCGACAGGCGGAGGCCAGTCTCATTTAATCTATTATAGGGGCTTTTAGCCTGTTTAAGTAATGTATGTTTTTCTGATTATGAGGTGTCGTTGTTTTCAGCCGCTTTTGCTTTAGCCTTTTATAGCACGTTTAGGATAAGCAAATTGGTAAGTTCATCTAGACAAACTCAATAGGGATTGCAAGTCAGTGAAGTGAGTTTGCTGGAGGACAGGGTGGAGTGCCTCTTGAGGTGTTCAAAAACTGATCAAGTTGGGAGGGATAAGCTGATAGTGTTATACGGTATACTGGGTCATAGGTGTTGTCCGGTAAAACTGGTGGCCGAGTTTTTGAGCATAAGAGGGGGATACCTGGGCTCTTTGCTATGGCATTTGGATGGTTCAGTTTTATCCAGATTTCAGTTTGTGGCAGTATTTCGGGATTGTTTGGCACGTTTGAGAGAAAGGCCCAACAAATATGGTTCGAACTCTTTTCGAATCGGGGCAACAACAGAGGCGACACGATGGGGGTTGAGTGATGAGTTGGTTCGGTGCATTGGGCACTGGGAGTTATCAAGGTTTAGGACTTATGTTCATACTTCGATAGTTACATGGTGAGGTAGTGTTGTGAGTTTTAGGAGTGTGTTGTCTGTTTTATGTGCCTTCTAAAGGAATTGATTGTTTTACCAAAGGTCCGTGGCTGGTTTAGATTCTCGGTCACTTGTTTGTTTTCTGGGGGGTGTTGCGAGCTGATGTTCGCCCTAACAGTCGGCAGCTTGGACAGGATAGGTCGGCAGCGTCAATCAGCTGGTTGGGAATTTGCGGTATGACATGGAGTAGGGTGTTGCCGGAATTTTCTTACTACAGTCGGGTGGATCGGCCTCCGGACGTTTTGGTGTTGCACGTTGGCAGGAATGATATTGGCGTGAGATCTTCGCGAGAATTAATTTGAGATATCAAATTTGATATTCTGCGTTTATGGTCATCATATCCAGGGATCGTGGTGGTATGGTCGGACATTGTGGCACGACTAAAATGGAGATACGCAAGGTCTGTGGTCAGTATTAATAAAACTAAGATTAAGGTTAATAAAGCTGTGGCTCGTTTCGTGGTTAAAAACAGTGGAATCGTGGTATGTCACAGGGAGTTGGAGATTGACGAGTTTTGCTCTTGTTGCTGCAATGTTCCTCCAGAAACCATTACTACAGTTGTTTCCAACAAAAAAAAAACTAAAAACATTGACCGGGAAAACCTCAACCAAAAGTTTTCATCTCGTTTCTCTAAGACTATTAATAAACAAAAAATTTGATAGAAAGGCAATGACATTTTAATATGCGGAAAATCAAATGAAGCTGACTCCATAACATGACACTCTAGCATTTTCCTGTTTGGCCGCATTGAAAATTCAGATGTGAAAGAAGGGGATTGGAAACAGAAGGTTTGGCGAAACATCAACATCTTGTCCACCAACTTAGTATGTGTGTATTTTATTAACACGTGGCTAATGGCACCGCGAGCTTCAACATATCATCCAAATTAAGGAGGAGAGAGAAAGAGACCCCCTTGAAGAAAGTCAGCAATATGTGAGGTCACCCCAGCGTCTTGGGGTGCCATGGTGTGAAATTCACACTACACATTGCTGTTCGCTGCTCCGTGTTAAAAATGACCTCCCCAGAGGTGCTGTCATCTTTAATAAAAGTGTGTGAACCGCTCCTCCAGCTGTTGACTACAGATTGTTTTTTTCTATATATTGCTGCGTTTGTTCCAAGTGAAATTCCAGTGCCTTAAATATATTTACTCAAGACTACAATTGCCTGACATCTGCATTAGGACCGCTGATTTTCATACTATATTTTGCACTTAAACGACATGTACCCATGCAGCCAAACATGACATTTAAGTACCAACATATGGAACAGAAGGTTTTATGGGAATAAATTATATCTGACACGCCGAGCACATGCAATATAATGCCTTCTTTATCCCCCAGCCTTGCACAAGAGATTTCCAACTTCTGTGCTCTTCGGCGAACGAGTGTATCTTATTATGAGGAACAGATGCCGGTTCACTAATATAATTGTACTCATAAGACTGGTTTAGGTGATTATGGGCAGGTATAATAAACTACATGGGATGAGGGCAACATGTTACAGCTGTCTGTGACAGTAAATAGCTTAATATATATTACATTTATTTTCATTTCTTGACTTGCGGTCCGATTTATAGCACAACTGTGAAAGATTAATGAGTAAGAACATTATCTGTCAGAGAAGAAGATTTGACATCTATGGGGTTTTTTTTTTTTAAAGATAAAAAATGAGATGGAGAATCTTTTAGCTCGTTTGTGCCATCTAGTGGTGTTGTGGAGAAAAGGCAAAAATATTCTACTAATCCGCATCGCAAATGTTTTTGGAAAACAATTTTGTAAAATCCGTCCTTAAATCTTACTATAGAGCATCCTGCTTACATTTTTATCGACTTATCAACCATTGTAAAAATAATTGAACCGTGCAAACGGGGAAACGAAAACTCTGTGAAGGTGTAAGAATAAATAAATATGTATATGATGGATAAAAAGGTGCTACAGTTTATAGAATAATGATTAATAAATGAATAATGACCAGTTATAGCAAATAATTTTCTAATATAATTTCCATACATGTCCATGAAAGTTTTTAATCCCTGCTTACTATATACTACCTAGAGATAAAAATTACATTTACAGCCAATAAAAGCAAACAATAATCCTTCTGAAAAGCTTACAGAAACAAAACTATATATATATATATATATATATATATATATATATATATATATATATATATATATACAGTAAAGACCAAAAGTTTGGACACACCTTCTCATTTAAAGATTTTTCTGTATTTTCATGACTTTGAAAATTGTACATTCACACTGAAGGCATCAAAACTATGAATTAACACATGTGGAATTATATACTTAACAAAAAAGTGTGAAACAACTGAAAATATGTCTTATATTGTAGGTTCTTCAAAGTAGCCACCTTTTGCTTTGATGACTGCTTTGCACACTCTTGGCATTCTCTTGATGAGCTTCAAGAGGTAGTCACCGGAAATGGTTTTCACTTCACAGGTGTGCCCTGTCAGGTTTAATAAGTGGGATTTCTTGCCCTATAAATGGGGTTGGGACCATCAGTTGTGTTGTGCAGAAGTCTGGTGGATACACAGTTGATAATCCTACTGAATAGACTGTTAGAATTTGTATAATGGCAAGAAAAAATCAGCTAAGTAAAGAAAAACGAGTGGCCACCATTATTTTAAGAAATGAAGGTCAGTCAGTCCGAAAAATTGGGCAAACTTTGAAAGTGTCCCCAAGTGCAGTTGCAAAAACCATCAAGCGCTACAAAGAAACTGACTCACATGAGGACCGCCCCAGGAAAGGAAGACCAAGAGTCACCTCTGCTTCTGAGGATAAGTTTATCCGAGTCACCAGCCTCAGAAAATCGCAGGTTAACAGCAGCTCAGATTAGAGATCATGTCAATGCCACACAGAGTTCTAGCAGCAGACACATCTCTACAGCAACTGTTAAGAGGAGACTTTGTGTAGTAGGCCTTCATGGTAAAATAGCTGCTAGGAAACCACTGCTAAGGACAGGCAACAAGCAGAAGAGACTTGTTTGGGCTAAAGAACACAAGGAATGGACATTAGACCAGTGGAAATCTGTGCTTTGGTCTGACGAGTCCAAATTTGAGATCTTTGGTTCCAACCATGTTTCTTTGTGCGACGCAGAAAAGGTGAACGGATGGACTCTATATGCCTGGTTCCCACCGTGAAGCATGGAGGAGGAGGTGTGATGGTGTAGGGGTGCTTTTCTGGTCAAACTGTTGGGGATTTATTCAAAATTAAAGGCATACTGAACCAGCATGGCTACCACAGCATCTTGCAGCGGCATGCTATTCCATCCGGTTTGCGTTTAGTTGGACCATCATTTATTTTTCAACAGGACAATGACCCCAAACACACCTCCAGGCTGTGTAAGGGCTATTTGACCAAGAAGGAGAGTGATGGGGTGCTACGCCAGATGACCTGGCCTCCACAGTCACCAGACCTGAACCCAGTCAAGATGGTTTGGGGTGAGCTGGACCGCAGAGTGAAGGCAAAAGGGCCAACAAGTGCTAAGCATCTCTGGGAACTCCTTCAAGATTGTTGGAAGACCATTTCCGGTGACTACCTCTTGAAGCTCATCAAGAGAATGCCAAGAGTGTGCCAAGCAGTCATCAAAGCAAAAGGTGGCTACTTTGAAGAACCTAGAATATAAGACATATTTTCAGTTGTTTCACACTTTTTTGTTAAGTATATAATTCCACATGTGTTAATTCATAGTTTTGATGCCTTCAGTGTGAATGTACAATTTTCATAGTCATGAAAATACAGAAAAATCTTTAAATGAGAAGGTGTGTCCAAACTTTTGGTCTGTACTGTATATATATACACACATATATATACATTAGTCAGCCTTTGCGAAAGAATGAACTTTTGAAAAATACTTAGTAACTTTAATTTGTCTCCTTTTCTCCTTTAGAAGCTGATTTCAACTGCTGCTCAGCAGTTATGTCTACACTGCATTCAAACAATCTATGTATGAGGCTTTCCCTTTCTCAGTCCCACAGTATTGGAAAGGGCCATTCAGAGTCTCAAACAGGGAAAGTTCCATATACAGATAGTTTGAATATAGTGTATGAATCTTGAAAAGCAGAAGTTCAAAAGACCTTTTACATGAGCATAAACTAGGCTTTAAAATAGCACTGCAGCATAGAGTTTGGTAAAGAAGGAAGCAGGTAATTATGTTTTTGCTCCCCTTACCGCTCATTTCTCCCTAATGCCAACCATCACTACCACAGAGCTGCCCTTATCAGGCGTTATAATTTCAACATCAGATCTAGTTCATAACCGATCTAAGGCTCAGATTTTGACAGACGGGACTTCATAAAATAGGTTTTTGGAGCTTCTTGTAGCTTCTTCTAAGATCTCCTGAAATCTGTGGATAGAGGATATTCTCATTTATACTGGATAAAAGTGAAGATTTTTAGTTTGAAATGCAGTAATAATTCGCTCATCCTGTTTGGGAGTTTCACATGGGTCAAGGTCCATGAGATAAATGAGACTGATTTCTTCATTAAAGTCCAACTCCTTCACCCCCGGTTGATATTCCATTTTTTGTTTTTGTTTTTTTCTCCCCTTCTTTCAAAAGCCATAACTTTTTTTTATTCTTCCATCAATATAGCCGTATGAGGGCTTATTTTTTGCATGACGAGTTCTATTCTGATTGGCACCATTCATTTTACCACATAATGTAGCAGAAAAAGGGAAAAAAGTGCAATTCCACAATTTTTTGGGGGAGGGGGTGGGGGAGTTATTTACCATATTCACTATATGGTAAAACTGACCTGGCAATATGAATCTTCAGGTCAGTACAAGTACCAGATACCAAACATGTATACTTTATTTTTTATTTAAATACTGAAAAAAATTCAGCAATTTGGGTGAAAAAGTTTTTGCATTTGTCGCTATTTTCCGAGAACCATAGCTTTTCTATTTTCCAGGATCTGGGGCTGGGTGATGGCTTATTTCTTGTGCTCTGAGTTGATGTTTTTATTGATACCATTTTGTCATAGATACAATGTTTTGATCGCCTTTTATTGCCTTTTATTGCAATGTTGCGGCGACCAAAAAAACTGTAATTTTTGCATTTTTTTTTCTCGCTACGCCGTTTACCGATCTGATTAATTTATTTTATATTTTGATAGATTGGACATTTCTGAATGTGGCGATACTAAATGTGTTTATTTTTTTTCAATATTTCTTAAAACTTTTTTTTTCACTTTTTTACTGACTTCAATACTCCCCTTAGGAAACTTGAAGCTGCGAACATCCGATCGCCTGTGCTATACATAGCAGGGCGTGAGCTCTGCTATGTGTAGCAAAAATCACGATTTCCTATGAACGCTGGCCAAGGGCCTTTGTTCACAGGAAGATCGCGAAGACAGACACGGGGGTCTTCAGTAGACCCTTGACTGACCTGACAATCCATCGGCACCCCACGATCAAGTGTCAGGGGAGCAGATGGGTGGGATCAATGAGGCGCTTCTTGTCTGCGCGTGTTAAATGCCGCTGTCAGTGATTGACAGCAGCATTTAACTGGTTAACAGCGGCGAGTGGATCTCGGAGAAAGTTCTCTGCCAGTGGTGATGTCAGTAAGGTTAAAGCAATGCACAGCTGGCGGATCACACAGAGGTTACATGAGAACCGCCAGCTGTGGCCCGCGGTAACCTTACTGACATCAGCACTTGTCATTGCAGCTGGGTTCTCACACTACTTTCAGTGCGTTCCGGCAGCCATGGTGAGCGGTCACATTACTGATGTTATCACGGCCTCCGGATGTAGCAGAGTTGTGGATCATCGTGGGATCTCTTTATTATGGATTTACAGCAGACCCCTGTGGATTAATTTTTCTTTTTTAATAAATGGGTACAAGAGAGTAATTGTCAGGGAGTGATTTTTTATAATTAAAGGACTTTTCTCTTGTGTGTGTTTATTTATTTTGACTATGGGGTTAGTAATGGGAGTGTCTGACAGACACCTCTCCATTAATAACTCCAGGGCTTGATGGCAGCTGTGATTTTTGACAAATCACAGCTGTCATGAAACCCCAGAACCATTGCCCAGAATGCCACCGCACCAGGGCAATCGGGATGAGCCGAGTAAAGTGCCAGAATTGGCGCATCTAATGTAATACCAATTCTAGGGCAGCTGCGGGCTTCTATTTTTTGGCTCGGGACGGACCAATAACCATGGACCGTGCCAGCCTGATAATAGAAGACTGCAGCCGTCTGCTTCATCTGCGCTGGTTTTAAAATATAGTTTAATATAGACCCCAGGCGAGGATGATGAGATTTTGTAGTCAACACCTCCAGCACTGGGGAAAAGCGCTAACTGTACTGTTTTTCCCAGCTGCCAGAGCTTTTTTATTAGGGTACGTGTCACACAGATTCACACAGATGTCATCCGTGTGTCATAAGTGTGCACGTGTGCAGCATGCCTTTCCTCTGTGCTGCCAGAAAAAAAGGACATGTCTGCAGGTTTTTCATACGGACACATGCCCGTGTGAAAAACCTTCCATGTGTGTACACTCATTGAATACAATGGGTGTGCATGTGTCCATATTTACATCCTTAAAAAATGGACCGCATACAGACCAAAAAAACGGAAGTGTGAAGGGGGCCTAAGGAATATAAGGGCCAGAAAGGTGAGTGGGCTGTAAGGAGACTACAGAGCATAATAAGGGACATTAAATTTGGGGAGAATAACTTCAAATTTTTGCTTTCTTGGCCTTGTTTCAGAGAATATGAATGATAACAAAAAAACTTTTTCTCCACTCATGGTTATTGGTTGGGTGAAGCCATTTATTGTGAAACTGTGGCGCCCCTGAGGGTTCGGTCGTCACAAGGGGGGATACTGCAGCCTGTCAGCAGGTGTAGTGTCTCCTCACCCAGGTAAGGAAGGTGCACTGGTCAGGACCCTGAATCTACATTCAACACTACACACTCCTGACCTATGGGAGGCAAGTATGCACCATAGTGCAGCCTCAGCAGGATCACGAGTGGGGGGAACCAAAAGTTAGGGGAACCATGTAGTGGGTGAAGGGTAGAACACACTTTTAGTTACACACATAGTTTCATATATAATACCCAGCCATCTTAAGCACAAGGTTCTTTGATTGTGGTCTTTGCAGCTGTCAGTGGCCTTGTGTAGGAGCCTGCAGTGTGCTGAAGATACACGGTCCTCGTGCCCTGACCTTGACACGAGGAGCGGGAAGGAGTTAACAGAGTCTCTACCCCGGTCAAGTTCCCTTGCTGGAGAAGGTTGGGAGCTTTAGTGACAGCTCCACAAGCAAAAGGATCCCAGGTAGCACGGACGGAGCAGCGTACACCACCTGTACTCTCCATCCAGGAATGGCCAGAGGGATTCCTGCTGCAAGAGGGGTGACCGGCCCCCGATATCTGACTTTGTTACTTCATGTCTCAGTCAGAAAAGCCCGGAGGCTTAGTGGATCCCGGGAGGGATACAGACGGAGCAGCCTACGCCACCTGTACCCCTCTACCTGCGTTTATCCAGTGGGACCCAGCCTTTGCACACACACAGGAGAGGTTCAAAGGGGACTGTTAGGAACACTCGGAGGGTCCTGATCGAGGTACCTGAACTCCTTGGGTGCGCTGAGCCTTCATCCCTGGTGGCCGTAGTGAACCGTGAGGAGCAGGGAGAAGCCTTGCTGCTGCTTAAAAGAACCTGAAAAGACCTGAAAGACTATCCCTATGGCCTATGGTTCCTTTATTTCTGCGCTGCACCACACCGCACCTGAGTGACCCAGGACTACTGTCCCCATCCTCCTGTTTCATCTGCCCTGAGGCCCAGCTCCGCCTGTGGGGAGTTATAACATCGCCTGCTGCCACTACATCCAGCCTCAGAGGACTGCTAGCAGCGCTGGTGGCGCATCACCAGACACCACAGGTGGCTTAGTCGATAAATACCACTCAACCCTGAATGCCCTTACATCCTTTTTAATGTGACGGCCCTGGGCACGGGACGGGTCCAGGCCACGGCTGCATCCCCTCAACATCTGACCCGGCTCCGAGTACCCCCATCTTCCCAGGGCAGGGCTGTGAGCGTCACATTATTACTGTGTTTTCTCTTTTTAAATCTTAATGACAATCAAAAACATCCAAATAACCCTGATCAAAAGTTCACATACCCCAGTTCTTAATACCATGTATTGCCCCCTTTAACATGAATGACAGCTTGAAGTCTTTTGTTGTAGTTGTGGATGAGGATCTTTATTTTCTCAGATGGTAAAGCTGCACATTCTTCTTGGCAAAAAGCCTCCAGTTCCTGTAAATTCCTGGGCTGTTTAGCATGAACTGCGCGCTTGAGATCTCCCCAGAGTGGCTTAATGATATTGAGGTTAGGGACTGAGATGGCCACTCCAGAACCTTCACTTTGTTCTGCTGTAGCCAATGATAGGTCGACATGGCCTTGTGTTTTGGATCCTTGTCATGTTTGAACGTCCAAGTACGTCCGATGAGCAGCTTCCGGGCTGATGAGTGCAAATTTACAAAAAAGACAAGAAGATTTAAAAAGAGAAAACACAGTAGTTTGATAATAAATGGCTTCATCCAACCAATAGCCATGAGTGGAGAAAAAGTTCTTTTGTTAACATTCATATTCTCTGAAACATGGCCAAGAAAGCAAAAATTCTGCTGGGGTATGTAAACTTTTGAGCACAACTGTACTAACCAGACAAACAAAGGAAAACAGACAAGGATAAATGAAAATACCAAGCATACAAAATTCACAGACCAAACAACAGAGTGGGACACAGGGGAATTAAAGGAAGGAGAAACCAAATAGGAGAGGATGAGGATGAGCACATAAACAAACTCCATTCAACAGTCTCCTGAGCAAATCTCCAAAACACCAACTGCAACCATGTACTACACCTCCAACTCCACACCAAGCAGCAAGAACTAACACTGGCAATCCCTAAGTGTCAGTGGTGAGCATATATAGGGGAGGGGCCAACACTGAATAGCTGAGACAATCCAAGTAGGAAAGCTCCAGGAGCTTCAACTGAACAGATTAACCCTAGCACTGCCAGCAAGGAAAAAAACTGCACTGTTTAATACGATGGTGAAGTACTTCTAACCAATGCAGGAGTTTGTGAAACCAGATGCCGCGATCTTCTGGCCCCTCTCTGTCGTAGTATCCCTGTGACAATACTGCAGTAAGGAGCAATGTGAATGAAGCAGTGGTCACACTTGAGCCCTGCCCCTCCATTCACTGTCTACATGGATAATGGCAACAGTCGTCTATAGACCTCAACTCCTCAACTGTTTCCATCAAGAACTCAACTCTAGTGAATGGGGAAAGTCCAAGCAGTAGGATAGTTGGATGGGTGATAAATGTCATATGTGGGACAATTTCTTTAACCTCTCAAAATCAGATGTCTTTAATGACGAAGAGCAATTTTTCATCAATCAACATTTACCAAAATAAATAACAGAATAGTAATAAGTCCCATGTGACGGTGAAATATGCGTGTTCCGACTATTCGGACATGACGAAGCCACAAGAAAGAGAACCTTCATTAGAAAAATAGTTATGAATATGCAGTTCACCTTCAGGCTGTTTCTAGTTAACCCGCAATTTTTCCACTCTATGATTTTCCACTTTGTCAGTAAATTATATGTGAACAAATAACTCCCTCTGGGCCGCTCAGTTTCTGTCTCTTACTTTGAAACTTTTAACACAAATGCAGAAGATGGGAGAAGGGGAAATGGCTTGTGAACAGATGCAGAGGCATTGTAATGGTTTTGTTTGTGAGAAAGCCTCTGAGATTAATGCTTGTCCACGACTATTTTTGAACATTTTTAGACAGACGTGGGGTCTTTAATACCATTAACTTCACGCTTCTCCTGGGTAAACTGACACCTTTTTTTGGCAAGTGCTGACAGCTTTGAAAAAACTTTGTGAAGTGAAAGAAATTATCTGAATATAAATACATAACTTTTTTTGTAAAAAAAAATAAATAAATATACAGTACGTGCCGGATATGTGTATATATGACTTGTATCTCTGCAGCATCACAAGCATTAATGCATTACAAAATACTGACTTTCATAAATGGGGGCCGTATGCTCATGGTTCATTCAGGGCAGCAGGGGGAATTCAAGTGGTTGTCTCATCATTAAAATAGGTAAAATTGCTAAGTACTTGTAAAAACAAGCAATGTATTCTCAAAAACTGGAGATTTGTAATTTTATTGTTTACTGCTCGTTACCTCGGTTACCGGCCAGCACTGAAGTATATCAGTAGTGGCAAGAAGTGCAGTGCTTACAAACTCATTCAAATACAGTTTGTAAGCGCTGCTCTAAGGACAGGCAGATCCGGCCAGATTCAGTGCCTCTGCACTCCTCCAAAGCTGTAGAGGTAGAGCTTGCAGCACAGAGCTCGGGCCAGCTGTGCAGCCATGTCATTGATCCGACCTATCAGACAATCATGTGCACACAATCCCCCAACAAGCAGAAAGCCAGGAGGTTAGGAACAACTGAAGACAAGGTGAGAAAACTTCCTTAAGAGTATTTGCACACCTTTTTTTTAAAGTGTTATAAGTATACTATTTATTATCTTTATCATCTGCAGTAGCACTTTATTATAACTCTTTCTTTCTTTTTTTGGGCAGCTATACAACACTTGTCATATTATTTGTCTGGGTCACCTCAGTACAGCAGTTTCTCTGTATCTATCTCCATTTTATTTATGTATGTTTTTTAATATTTACACTAAATAAACATTATTGAATTTTATTCTAAGTGCTCAGTACTTTGTTTTTATCTGTAGGCCTTGTGTGTTATATATACACTACCGTTCAAAAGTTTGGGGTCACCCAAACAATTTTGTGTTTTCCATGAAAACTCATACTTTTATTTATCAAATGAGTTGCAAAATGAATAGAAAATATAGTCCAGACATTGACAAGATTAGAAATAATGATTTTTATTAGAAAGAATAATTTTCTCCTTCAAACTTTGCTTTGGTCACAGAATGCTCCTTTGCAGCAATTACAGCATTGCAGACCTTTAGCTTCTAGCTGTTAATTTGCTGAGGTAATCTTGAGACATTTCCCCCCATGCTTCCTGAAGCCCATCCCACAAGTTGGATTGGCTTGATGGGCACTTTTTGCACCATACGGTCAAGGTGCTCCCACAACAGCTCAATGGGGTTGAGATCTGGTGACTGCGCTGGCCACTCCATTACAGATAAATGCCAGCTGCCTGCTTCTTCCCTAAATAGTTCATGCATAATTTGGAGGTGTGCTTTGTCATTGTCCTATTGTAGGATGTAATTGGCTCCATTCAAGCGCTGTCCACAGGGTATGGCATGGCGTTGCAAAATGGAGTGATAGCGTTCCTTATTCAAAATCCCATCTACCTTGTAGAAATCTCCAACTTTACCAGCACCAAAGCAACCCCAGACCATCACAATACCTCCACCATGCTTGACAGATGGCGTCAGGCACTCTTCCAGCATCTTTTCAGTTGTTCTGCGGCTCACAAATGTTCTTCTGTGTGATCCAAACACCTCCAACTTTGATTTGTCTGTCCATAAAACTTTTTTCCAATCTTCCTCTGTCCAATGTCTGTCTTCTTTTGCCCATATTAATCTTTTTCCTTTTATTAGCCTGTCTCAGATATGGCTTTTTCTTTGCCACTTTGCCCTGAAGGCCAACATCCCGGAGTCGCCTCTTCACTGTAGACGTTGACACTGGCGTTTTGCGTGTACTATTTAATGAAGCTGCCAGTTGAGGAGCTGTGAGACGTCGATTTCTCAAACTAGAGACTCTAATGTACTTGTCTAATTGCTCAGTTTTGCAGCGGGGCCTCCCATTTCTCTTTCTACTCTGGTTAGAGCCTGTTTGTGCTCTCCTCTGAAGGGACTAGTACACACCGTTATAGGAAATCTTCAGTTTCTTGGCAACTTCTTGCATGGGATAGCCTTCATTTCTAAGAACAAGATTAGACTGTCGAGTTTCACATGAAAGTTCTCTTTTTCTGGCCATTTTGAGAGTTTCATAGAACAAACAAATGTAATGCTCAAGATTCTCAACTAGCTCAAAGGAAGGTCAATTTTATAGCTTCTCAAATCAGCCAAACCGTTTTCAGCTGGGCTAACATACTTGTGCAAGGGTTTTCTAGGGTTTTCTAAACATCCATTAGCTTCTTACACAGTTAGCAAACACAATGTACCATTAAAACACTGGAGTGGTGGTTGTTGGAAATGGGCCTCTATACACCTATGTAGATATTGCAATAAAAACAAGACGTTTGCAGCTAGAATAGTCATTTACCACATTAACAATGTATAGAGTGTATTTCTGATTCATTTAATGTTAGCTTCATTGAAAAAAAATATGCTTTTCTTTCAAAAATAATGAAATTTCTAAATGACCCCAAACTTTTGAACGGTAGTGTACGTATATAAAGAATTTTAAAAATATGTCTGAAAAGGGCATCCACAGAGTCATCTGAAAAGACACTTTAGCGAAAACACGGGCATGTTCTGCTTCAAAAAAATGCGGTTATGCCAGCGTCTAAAAGACTCCACGTCCACATACCCAAATATGGTTTTCTAAACTTAAAGAGGCTTTCCCACAAACAAAGAAAATTTTAATCAATAGATCTTGGAATAAAAATAAGTTCCACAATTCAATGTGTTTAAATGTTTTAAAACAGAAATGTTCCTTTCCCGAGATAATCTTATAAATGTGCCCCTGCTACGTACTGATGTACTGTGTAATGGCTGTGTCTGACCGTACAGGTCTGATTATACCACGTCTGGTCAAGGGAAGAAGAAAAAAAGTATACAGACTGGACAACATGGGAGCTCAAATGATTGTTTCTTTGAGGTAAAACATTGCTTAAAAACAGGCAGGTAATGTTTTACTTCACAGAAACAATCCACTGTGATCCCCTCCTGTCCTGTCTGTATACTCTCTTGTTTCCTCCCTGCCCAGGAGATGTGGTATGATCAGACCATGTCCCTGTACAGTCAGACACAGCCATTACACAGTACACAGCAGGGGCACATTTATAAGATTATCTCAGCACAGGAACATTTTATTTAAACAACTTCAACTGTGGAACTTATTTTTATTCCAATATCTATTGCTTAAAATGTACTTTGTTCGCAGGACAACCCCTTTAAGATATTGTTGACCTATGCTATGGATGGCTCATCAATATAAGAAAGGTGCTAAAATTTATTTTAATAGGAGCTGAGCTGCAGTACCTGACATCGGCCATTATACAGTGAATACAGCCATGCTGTTGGCTCCATTCACTGTTTACATCTGTCACAGCCAATAACAATTAATCTTAAGGATATGTCTTCAGTATCGTAAGTCACCAAAGCCACTTTTTTTGTTACTTATAATATTTTCATCTCTTATGTTACATCAACATATTCTGCTTCCTAGTACACGGAATTGTGACACAATCTTAATTATAGGATCAGGAAGGGACTAGTGAAGTATGGGTCCTAAGTGCCGGGGTTCCAGATAGTAGAGTATTTAAAAGGCTTGAAACAAGAGCACAACTGTTTTCCACAGTATAGGTGATAAGTAGCTAATCACTGGCGGTCCTATGGCTAGGGCCTCAACTGGTAAGGTGAACTAGAATCCTTAACTAAATGGTGCAGTGGATGAGCATGTACATCGCTTCATTTTAGCTCTATGGACTGACGGAGATAGCTGACTACAGTTCTCTCCTTTCTCCATCAGTAAGAAAGACTTTATATGGAGCAGTACTGCAGACAGTATTCCTGTGATCGGTGTATGAGATTTATCACTAGGGGCATAACAATGGTGGTCGCAGAGGGTGCAAGGACCCAAATATATTGTGGCACAGAGACCCGCCGGCTCCCTGCACTGCAATACACGCCACCGGCCAATCAGAGGCTGGCAGCTAATTTTGGCATGTCCATCCCAGGTGGCACATGGCAATGACGTCATGCACTGCATTTGGGGACATGCCGAAGTCACCTGGTGGTCTCTAAGCCGGCTATGGAAGAGGACACTTCACTTCGTAAGAGCGGGGGAAGGTAAGAAGAATTTTAAGTGTGTTGGAGAAGACATTATTACTGGAAGGTACCAAAGATAGGGGATATTATTACTGGAAGGAACCCAGGATAGGGGACATTATTACTGAAAGGAGCCAAGATGGAAGACATTATAATTGGAAGGGGCTCAGGTTGGGGGACATTATATCTGGTAGAGGCATGGGATAAAGGATATTATTATAAGGGGGGCGAACACATGTCTTTATAGGATCAAGAACACTACAATGACCCATATAGTTGACCAACAAGCAAGTGGGGGACCAGGTCCAAATTTTGTATCGGGGCCCATCGGACTCTAGTTACGCCACTGTTTATCAATTATCCTGTGACCACTTAAAATCTTGGTCCAACCTCTTTAACTGAATTTCTGCTTGTATAATGCTGAATATCAATAGTAATGTTATTAGTACACTACTAATTGTTTAAAGTTACCTAATGCAATCATGTTTTTTTTATAGATAAAAAAGGAGTTATTCTGTCTGAAATGATAAAATAATAAATTTTTCAATATACTTACTTTTACAATTCTTTAATATTTTTGTCCCCACTATTGCATCTACTTACACTGGTGTGTGATGACCATACACAGGAACATGTGAACCATGGTGATGACACTACAGCAGTTCATTCACATCATCCAACATCATCAACATTAACATGTTGAACCGTACCCAGAAACAGAATCTAACAAGCATCAACAACGGAACAATTAAGAATTTTATCTTTTTAATATGGTCTCAAATCTGTAGCTTTAGGGAGTTTATATATTGTGGTCTTCACTGCCAACACATGAGCAAGAGAGCTAAATGTACAAAGGATCTTTCTTAACCCTGAAACACTCAACTTTTAATATATCACGATTAGATAGAGTTGGGTTAATTAGTGATGAAATAGTTACCAGATCCAGTAATTTACCTGGTATTACTGTCACAGGCGTACTCAAGTCCTTTGTTCCTGATGACCAACAAGGCAGTTTCCACAATAGTATTGTGTTATTAACCTTCATTCTACTTTGCTCAGACGTCTTGTTACGACTTGTATTTAATTGGATTTTGTAAGGATCTTAGTGATAAAAGCTGGAATATCCCCTTAAGTACAATAGAACATATTCCATTTCCATTGGAGGGTCTCATTATAGTCAGTAATTAAGCAATTAGGGTAGTGCTCATTGTTGTTGGCTTCACTCACCTGTGTTGTGTCTTTGTCCTCCAGGCGTGATTAATCTAATTATCTTGTACTCTTCTTGTTTCACTAATGTATACACTCCCAATTACAAAGAAGTGTGCACATAAGTGTCTTTTTAGATGGTAGAGATAAGAAATAAATTTGAGTGGAATTGAATTTTACTCGAATTCGCTTTCGCCAAAATGCGGATTTCTAGTTATTTGTTTATGCACGAATTACAGGTCGCCATTTTCTGAACCGTCATCAAAATTTTTAAAATACTGCTCTTCGCCGTCAACCGTCCTTGCCACATCTTCTGATCCGAACCGCTCATACTGAAATCCTCATGTTGAAGTTCTGCACATTCATACGCAAGGTCACGGCGCATGTCGTGATGTCATTACATTGTGACGTCATAGGCCAGTCTAAAGAGGTGTGTTTTTAGGGCACACTTAAAACTGATTGTCTAGGATAGCGCATTCCAGAAAACTGGTGCAGCACGAAATAAGTCTTGGAGACGAGAGTGGGAGTTTCAGAATACAGAAGATGCTATTCCTAGTTGATTAGTGGAATTGAGAGCATGGGTAGGGGGATAGAGATGAGAGAGGATTCGCAGGGTGGTGCATAACTGTGGAGAGCTTTGTGTTTAAGAGTCATAAGTTTATATTGTACTCTGTAATGGATGGGCAACCAGTGCAAAGGCTGGCACAGGATAAAGGCATCAGTGTAGTGGTTAGAGAGGAATATGATCCTGGCTGCTGCATTTAGGACAGATTGGAGAGGGGAGAATTTAGTAAGAGGGAGACTGAGAGTTGCAATAGTTCAGATGAGAATGAATAAGAGCTACAATAAGAGTTTTTGCTGAGTAAAAGGTAAGGAAAGGTCGAATTCTAGCGATGTTTTTGAGGTGCAGGCGACATGATCAAGTGAGTTATAGGATATAGAACATCAACTACAACTATACAATGAACATGGTCTGCGCATTTATTCTATAAATCTTACACAAACCAGGAGCGAGACAGCCATAATGAATAAAATTATACTTTTATTGAACAGCACATAATACAAAAAATGAAAAAAGTTTAATAGGTGTTATGTTAAAACAAAGGTAAACTCCACACTTTGCACCTAAACAAGTAAATTGATTGCTGTCAATCTAGGTATATATATAATACTATATCATATTCATCATTAGTCTTCCACGCACTGAAGTAGCACATCTATGGTGAAATAAATCTCAAGGCAAATCCATCAGATGACAAATAGAACAATTCAGTAGAACTGGCTCAAAAATTGTGTCCTCTAGATCAGAATGAATAATACAAAACCAGGTGGTAACATAGAGATGGATCCAGAGTGAATCCAGTAGGATGTATGAAGTGTTATGCAGGCATTGTAGCTAAGGTATACATTATGTATTATACAAGAAATCTCTAAACAAGTGAATACAGGGATAAATCCCCATAGTATGCAAAAATCTTACAGGAGACACTCTGCAGACATTGAGGACATTAATGTAAGACAGTATTTGAGGGATGTTGGTGACTCGCCACCAGGGCCATGGGGTACTCTGCAGCCGGGCCTCTGGTTGCTGAGGGGGATATCACGGTGGCTGGTCCGGTCCGTGACCCAGGGCGGTCAGTGAAAAGGGGGTACTTCTATTATATGGGGTTTTTGGGATTATTCGTGACGCCACCTGTGGTGTCTGGTGAGGATCACCAGCGCTGCAACAGTCCTCTGAGGCAGATGGTAGGGCAGCTTGTGATGGAATGGCTCCCCACAGGTGGAGCGGGCCTCAGGGCAGCGTGGGGGATGTACTGGATGGTGGTGCAGGGGAGAGACAGCAGGACGGTCCCGGAGGAAGGACGGACACTCACACGGGGGTAAGCTTCAGTACCTTTACTGGTGATGCTGCAGGCACGGTCCAGAGTACTCCAGGTGAAGGGCGCACTTCTGGACTCTCCCCAGTGAGCGGGTATAGGGCCTCCTGATCCGCTGCTTTATTCTCTAAGCTTCTGACCTGCCTGGAGCTACGCCTAGCTTGGTTACTGTCTCTCTCTGCACTTGCTGTCCTGGTTGTAGGGCCTTCTCTTTGGAGATTGCTCTCCCTGGACGCTCGGACCTCTGTGATTGCTCTCCAGGGGTTCCGGTGGTTCCTACTGGGTATGAAGGTCCCTGTAGGCGCGGACCCGGTGTCCGGTATAAATATCAGGGTGAGCCTGGTATGCTCCTCTGCCCCCTTGCTACTTCTTCCTTCTCCTCTCGCCGTCGACCACACTCGGGGCCCTCACTACTTGGTAGCTAGCGTGCTGCGTCTTCACCACTTTCTGAGCTTCTGCACGCTCTCTGCTCACTCTGAGCTGACTGCTTCTCACAGGCTCCTGACTAGACTAAGACTGAAACTGAATACTAACTGAGCTGCCTGGCTCCACCTTCCCTATATATGTCCCTAGCGGGCTCCCTCTGCTGGTCTGAGGTGGAAGGTGGAGGTGTATGAATGTAGTGAGGGCCTCTTGTGGAGAAGTCCATCCATGCACCCTTCTGGGTTCTGTGGCACCAATACGCAGCAGGGCACCACATTGGCTCCAGTATTACATAAAGGAATAAAAGTAAAAGACTCAAACCAATGTGGATGTCCAGCTCGAATCTATTGGGCTGGAATCTATCGCCCGATCTATCAATATAAAAAAACAATTAATCCGATCAGTAAATGGCGTAATGCGGAAAAAAATCAAAACCCCAGAATTACATTTTTTTTGTCGCTGCAACATTGCATTAAAATGCAACAATGGGAGATAAAAACATCATATCTACCCCAAAATGGTATCAATAAAAACGTTAACTCAGTGCACAAAAAATAAGCCCTCACTCAGCCCCAGATGCTGAAAAATGGAGACGCTACGGGTCTCGTAAAATGGTGCCATAAATTTTTTTTGCAAACTTTGGATTTTGCTTCACCACTTAAATAAAAAAGAACCTATACATATTTGGTATCTACAAACTCGTAATGATCTGAAGAATCATATTGGCAGGTCAGTTTTAGCATTCAGTGAGCATGGTTAAAAAAACAAATAAACATTTGTGGAATTGCACTTTTTTTGCAATCTCACTGCACTTGGAATTTTTTTCCCGTTTTCCAGTACAGAATATGGTAAAATCAATGGTGTTGATCAAAAGTAAAACTCATCCTGACAAAAAAAAGCTCTCACATGGCCATATTGATGGAAAAATAAAAAAGTTATGGCTCTGGGAATAAGGGAAGCAAAAAAGAAATTGCAAAAACTAAACCAAAGGTGGTGAAGGAGTTAAACATGGTAAAAAATAGTGACAAAGGAAAAAAGGAAAATAAAAAATTTATAAAATATAATGAATAGAATGTAAAAAGTTAAAAATAAAAAATAATAGGTAAAACAGTGTATACATGAAACACGACAAATAAAAAATAGAAATTAAAAAATGAGGAAGAAGAAATAATATTTTCGAACTGCCAATGAATGTAAAGTAACAAAGAAGGAAGGAAAATAAACATATAATAATTAAAAACTAATGAAGTGGAGAAAAATTATAATTACCAAAGGATTTGGTCTGTCTGATTTCTGAAAAATTTTGGTGAGTGACTAAGTGAAATGAAAATACAAGAAAAAAAGAAAAAATATAAAAGAATTAAAAACAAGACAAAAAACATTCTAAAAAAAGATGCAAAAAATGAAGGTAAACAATTTGTGTATAAATATGGATAACTAAGCCCCTATATACAACCCCTGGCATAAATGATGGAATCACCAGTCTCGGAGGATGTTCATTCAGTTGTTTAATGTTGTTGAAAAAAAGCAGATCACAGACATGGCGCAAAACTAAAGTGATTTCAAATGGCAATTTTACGGCTTTAAGAAACACTAAAAGAAATCAAGATTAAAAATGTGGTACTCAGTAAGGGTCATTTTTTTCAGACCAAGCAGAGGGAAAAAATTATGGAATCACTCAATTTTGAGGAAAATATTATGGAATCACCTTGTAAATTTTAATTTCCAAAACTAACACGTGCATCAAATTAGATCTGCTCGTTAGTCTGCATCTAAAAAGGAGTGATCACACCTTGGAGAGCTGTTGCACCAAGTGGACTGACATAAATCATGGCTCCAACACGAGAGATGTCAATTGAAACAAAGGAGAAGATTATCAAACTCTTAAAAGAAGGTAAATCATCACGCAATGTTGCAAAAGATGTTGGTTGTTCACAGTCAGCTGTGTCTAAAATCTGGACCAAATACAAACAACATGGGAAGGTTGTTAAAGGCAAACATACTGGCAGACCAAGGAAAACATCAAAGCGTCAAGACCGGAATCTTAAAGCAATATGTCTCCAAAACAGGAAATGCACAACAAAACAAATGAGGGATGAATGGGAGGAAACTGGAGTCAATGTCTGTGACCGAACTGTAAGAAACCGCCTAAAGGAAATGGGATTTACATACAGAAAAGCTAAACATAAGCCATCATTAACACCTAAACAGAAAAAAACAAGGTTACAATGGGCTAAGGAAAAGCAATCGTGGACTGTGGATGACTGGATGAAAGTCATATTCAGTGATGAATCGCGAATCTGCATTGGCAAATGTGATGATGCTGGAACTTTTGTTTGGTGCCGTTCTAATGAGATTTATAAAGATTACTGCATGAAGAGAACATGCAAATTTCAACAGTCATTGATGATATGGGGCGGCACGTCAGGTAAAGGAACTGGGGAGATGGCTGTCATTACATCTTCAATAAATGCCCAAGATTACATTGATATTTTGGACAGTTTTCTTATCCCATCAATTGAAAGGATGTTTGGGGATGATGACATCATTTTTCAAGATGATAATGCATCCTGCTATAGAGCAAAAACTGTGAAAACATTCCTTGAAAGAAGACACATAAGGTCAATGTCATGGCCTGCAAATAGTCCGGATCTCAATCCAATTGAAAATCTTTGGTGGAAGTTAAAGAAAATGGTCAATGACAAGGCTCCAACCGGCAAAGCTGATCTGGCAATAGCAATCAGAGAAAGTTGGAGCCAGATTGATGAAGAGTACTGCTTGTCACTCATTAAGTCCATGCCTCAGAGACTGCAAGCTGTTATTAAACCAGAGGTGGTGCAACAAAATACTAGTGATGTATTGGAGTGTTCTTTTGTGTGTTTGTTTTTCATGATTCCATAATTTTTTCCTCAGAATTGAGTGATTCCATAATTTTTTCCCTCTGCGTGGTCTGAAAAAAATTACCCTTACTCAGTACCACATTTTTAATCTTGATTTGTTTAAGTGTTTCTTAAAGCCGTAAAGTTGCCATTTGAAATGACTTTAGTTTTGTGCCATGTCTGTGATCTGCTTTTTTTCAACAACATTAAACAACTGAATGAACATCCTCCGAGCCCGGTGATTCCATAATTTTTGCCTGGGGTTGTAAAGAGAGAGAGTGATAGAGATATCAGTGTACAAGGATAAACTTAAAAAAAGTATACAAAAGTCGGCAACCATTTTCACCTCTGATAACCTTGAAATGCCGTGGTATTGTTTTAAGTTGTGAAATGTCCTCCATCTGCAAAGCATTTTTAATATCTCTAACGTGTTCCCTGATTCGGATCTTCATCTGTTTTGAGGTTAGGCCAACATAAATGGGTTGGGTAGATCGCACAATAGATCACTCTGATTGTATTACAGGTAATATGCTGTGTGATACGGAACTCTCGTATGTCGTCACTGGCCTTAAAAGTGGACGTTCGCACCATGTTGGGGCATGCCATGCAATCTTTACAATGAAAAAACCCACCTGGGTCCGTTCGTTCTGAAAGCATTGGTCTTAGGTCTCTCATAGAAGCTAAGCACAAGGAGGTCTCTCAGATTACGTGCCCTTTTGTAGGTTATAGAGAATCGCTCAGTCGTATGTTTAGAAAGCACTGGATCATTACTCAAAGTTAGCCAGAATTTTTCCAAGGCTTGTCTCATCCCATGGCAACCATGATTAAATGTGAAGATGAACCTCACTTGGGTATACAATGTGTTTCTACCTCTGGGGCATAGAAGATCACTCTTTTCATGCTTCTTCTTAAATAACCTCTGTCTTCAAATCAGTTAGTGAGATCACCTGCCTGTTTAAAGAAGGAGTGGTCAGAAGAACAAATTCTTTGGGTATGTAGGAATTGACCAATTGGATTCCATTTATTAGCTGCCAGGGGTGGGAAGAGGAAGCATGTAGAAGTGATGTATCCTTTCTATAAATTTCGGTGTGCAGGCAACCATCCTCACCTCTGAAAACCTTGATGTCAAGAAAGTCAATTGTACTTTGGCTATAATAATATGATAATCTGATGTTTCTACCATTTCGTGAAAGGTTCTGTATGAATCACTTCAATTATTCTTCAGTACCCTGCCAAATGATGAAGATATCATCAATAAAGGGGAACCACATCAAAACTTTCTCATTCAAGGATACAGGGTTTGTAAAGAAATTTTCCCTTTCCCAAAGACCCAAAAATAAATTAGCATTAGAGGGGGGAAAAGCTGCCCCCACTGCGGTGCCTTGAAGCTGCAAGTAAAATATCTCATTAAAAATAAAGAACACAGCCCAACATCCACCGCGCGCTTTCCCTTTCCTCTGCTTTCGTTGGGCAAGCGTGTGCTGGATGCTGGACTGGGACGTGTGGTGAAACCCCGCCCACAGCCATCAATCAGGGGGGGAGCACGTTACTGGGTCACGCCTGGCTGCAGATGGAACTTGACGTGACATCAGTGGATGTTGGAGCCGGCTGCAGCCGAGTCACGTGATGCCTGGTGAGTGGTCAGCAATAGCGCCACTCACAGGCAGCAATGACCACGCAAGGTTTTTAGAAAATTATTTGTTTCCACAATAATTTAAATCGATGAGGGCATTGTTAATAGTAGTGGACAATCTCTTTAAGGTATGACGGTAGAGTTTCCACTCTAAGTTTCAAATAGTGGTCCAAATATTTACAAATCCATTCACATACGCTACCATTACCTTAAACATATCGCAGAGTGCATCTTCTTACAGTCACCATTGTACTTACGAGAGCTTCAATCAGCAAGATATCTTGAGTAAACAGTATTTACTTCATACTGGATAAACATGAGATACAATTCAGTGTCACACAGTCCGTGTGCTGCTGACATAACACATTCAGGAAAAGAAAAAAAAACACAGAAAGTAGAAAACAACCAACAATTGAGAGCTTCCCTCCCCACATTACAGCAAGCATATAACTTTACACACTATCGCCATCTGCTGTCTGGTTAGTATAAAGTCCTCCTTTCACTTATAATAAGTCCTAATCTGTTGCATATGCCAACACCCTTTCTCAACAGTAAGGACTTATTCAATCAAACCTAACTTTTTTATTAGTCTCTGGTGTTTATCAGCATTCAACGCCTTCGTGAAGATGTCTGCTGTCATTTCTTCAGTAGGACAATACTCTAACTTCAAGACTCCTTGTTCCTGATGATCTCTCAAGAAATGATATTTCACATCAATATGCTTGGTTCTTGGATTGACTCTTCCATCTGAGCAAGAACAAGACATCCTTGATTGTCCTCTTTCAGTTTTGTTGGTTCCAACTGTGGTTGTCCTAATTCTGTCAGCAATTGTCTTAACCACAGTACTTCTTGACTCGTATGTGCTGCGGCACCATATTCTGCTTCTGTTGAAGACAGTGTCACAATTGACTGTTTCTTACTTGTCCAACTTATTGGTCCACCTGAGAGAAAAAAAATATGTCCACTGGTAGATCTTCTGTCAGTTGGATCTCCAGCCCAATCTGCAACAACATATCCTGTTAAAATGCAATTATCATTTGTGGGTAATTTCAGCTTAACATTGCTAGTTCCTTTCAAATAACACATTACTCTCTTCATGGCATTCCAATCAGCTTTATTTGGTTTTGATACCTTTCTACTCAGGATTCCTACTGCTGCTGCGATGTCAGGTCTTGTAACGGTCGCTAGATACAGTAGTTTTCCTATTGCTGTTCTGTATTCTTCATTATTTGGTAGCATATTTTTTTCACTGTTCATCTCTTTGAGATAATTAGTTTCCATTGGAGACTTTACTGTTTTTGCATCCTTTAATCCAAATTTTTCTTTTATGTCTTGAATCATGTGATTTTGATTCAGTAGGAAACTTCCGTCTTCTTCTCTTTCTACCTGTATTCCTAGGTACTGTTTTACATTTCCCAAGTCTTTGATTTCGAAATGTTGCTTCAGGATTTTTAGAATGTTTTCTTTTTCCCTTTCTTGTTTAAAACAAATCAAAATGTCGACTACATATATGAGTACATAAATCCATCTATTAATCAGCCTTTTTGTGCGTAAGCATGGATCAGCTTTGCTTCTTTGAAATTTTTCATTTGTAAGTACTTCCGTGATTTTGTCATTCCGCACTTTAGCTGCTTGCTTTAAACCATATATGCTTTTCTGTAGTTTTCAAACTTTGTTTGGATTTCTTTCATCTTTGAATCCTGGAGGTTGTTCCATATAAATGTCTTCTGTTAAATCTCCATTCAGAAAAGCTGTCTTTACATCCAGATGTCTCAGTTCCATCTGTTTCATTAATGCAACTGTAAGTAAAGTTCTTATTGTAGTGTGTTTGACAACTGGAGCAAATGTCTCATCATAGTCTTCTCCATATTTTTGAGAATACCCTTTAGCTACGAGTCTTGCTCGGTATCTTTCAGCTGTGCCATCTGTTTTGTATTTTACTTTAAAAATCCATTTACATCCTATGGCTTTTCTTCCTTCTGGTAAATCTGTTAGTGTCCATGTATTTGAATCATGCATGGATTTAATTTCTGTTTCTGTTGCTTCTATCCATTTATTAGCTTCTTCTTCAGAAAGTTTAGATATGTCTTCCCAAGAGGTAGGCTGATAGATTTTTCTTATGCTTGTCTTGTATGAGAGACGTTTTGGTGGTTTTCCTTTGTTCTCTCTCATTGAATGTCTTGGTTCTGTGTCTGTTTGTAGTTGTGATTCTTCACTTTCAGTATTTTGTTCTTCATTAATTTCTTGTTTGTTTTGGGATCTAGGATTCTATATCCTTTGCAATTTTCACTATATCCAACAAATATTCCTTCCATGGATCTGTTTTGAAGTTTGGAACGTTTTTCTGTTGGAATGAATATAAAAACTTTACATCCAAAAACTTTTAAATGATTGACACTTGGTTTCATACCTTGCCACAGTTCATATGGAGTTTTCGTCAGTTTTCTGGAAAAAAAGTCGGTTCTGTAGATATGTAGCTGTCATTGCTGCCTCACCCCAATATTTCTCTGGTAGTTTGGAATCCGTCAGCATACATCTTATCATTTCTGTTAGAGTTCTGTTTTTCCTTTCTGCTACTCCATTTTGTTCAGGTGTGTATGGAACAGTTTTCTGGTGTTCTATTCCATTTTGTCTTAAGTAGTCTTCTATTCTGTGACCTGTAAATTCACCTCCATTACCATTTCTGATGACGATTGGCTTCCTTTGAAATTTGTTACTTGATCTTGTTACATAGTCTACAAGTTTATCAAAAACTTCACTTTTGTTTTTAATTAAGTATGTGACTGTGTATCTTGAGTAGTCGTCTATAAAAGTCAACATGTATCTATTGCCTCCTGATGTAGTCACTTTCATGGGTCCACATACGTCAGTATGCACCAAATCAAGTGGTCTTTCGCTTTTCATCTCACTTTCTTTTGGAATAGATATCCTTGTGGCTTTGGATTATATACAACATTCACATCATACGGTAATTGAGCAATCTGATATCTTTAAATCTTTTGTCAATTCTTTTCTCTGTAGTTCCCTTATACTGTCAGGGTGTCTATGTCCTAGACGTCTATGCCACATGTGAATACAGTTTTTGTGATCATGTGTACATACCTTCATCTGTTCCTTTGGTGTGTCAAAATGATATAATTGTTCATCTGCCTTGACTTTGGTTATCACCTTGTTTCCTACAATAATTGCACACTCGTTGTCTTTGAATTTTACTGTAAGTCCTTTTGCTGTTAAACGTTTCACAGATAATAATCCGCCTTCCAATTTTGGAACATACAACACATCCTGTACAAGTATCTTTGAATCTTGTCCGAACTTGTTTGAACAATTTAGCATACCTTGTCCGATACCTTCTGCGGTTATTTTGCTTCCATCTGCAAGATATATGGCTTCTTTCTTATCTAAATCAAGATCAGTAAAGAAATTCTTGTCACTTGTCATATGACTCATTGCTCCTGAATCAATAAACCAACCAATTGATGATTTCTTGTCTGTTACTTTAAATGTGCCATTCCAATTATTCTCACATGAATCGGAAATTGTGTTTTTTACTTTCTGTGTATGCTTTTTATGTTGTAATTTTTGTTGTTCTGCTTTCCATATGGTACAGTCTTTCTTTAAATGACTTTTTTTCTTACATCTGAAGCATTCTCTTGTCTCTTTATTATAGGGTTTTTTAAATTCTGTAGCTTTAAGAGCGTTTTCACTGTCCTTTTCAGTAGAAGAATCATTTCTTTGTTCTTTTCTTCTCTGATATTCATCTATTAGTCTTGTTTTCACAAAATCTAATGTAATGTCAGTTTCTGGTCTCGTCTTAAGGGCATTTATCAAGGCTGTATACGAATCTGGTAAACTGCACAATAATATAGCTGCTACATGACTTTCTTTAATGTCTTCACCAATAGATCTTAGCTGTGATATCACTTGCATCATTGAGAATATGTGCTTCTGCATGTCATCATTTGCACTCAATCTCATACTGTAAAGCTTTCTTAATAAAAAATAACTTGTGATTCAAGCTAGGTCTTTCATACAGTTTTCTTAATGCTTCCCACATTCCTTTCGCTGTTTCTTCATTTCTTATATGTATTAATTGAGCATCATCCACTAATAAGCTAATTGTGGCTCTCGCTTGTTTATTCTTCTTATCCCAAGTCTGATTATCTTGATCTGGTCTGTCTGTAACAATTACTTCCCATAAATCATCCTTAGATAACAACATCTCTACTTTGAATTTCCATAACTGATAATTTTTACTATTCAGTTTAGCTACTGTGAATTTCAGTTCTGTGTTACTCATCATCTTTATATAGTTTTACTTGTTTAGAGAGTTGTACTGAAGATATTTTCCTGTTTTTTTCTTCTTGATAGTTCCTGTATGTCCTGCCTGTGTTGAATTCTCTGTAATTATATCCAGCTCCTGGGATCATGAATTCCTCTGTCACTCTGTATCTGGATTTATTTCCTTCTGTTTACAGAGCTTATCTGTGTGCTCCGTTATCTGGAGTTATAAACTGGGATCCTGCTGCCTGGGCTTGTAGTGCGGGCCTGTAGTGTCTGGGCCCATAACCTGTCGCAGAGTGCATCTTCTTACAGTCACCACTGTACTTACAAGAGCTTCAATCAGCAAGATATCTTAAGTAAACAGTATTTACTTCATACTGGATAAACATGAGATACAATTCAGTGTCACACAGTCGGTGTGCTGCTGATATAACAGATTCAGGAAAAGAAAAAAAACACAGGAAGTAGAAAACAACCAACAATTGAGAGCTTCCCTCCCCACATTACAGCAAGCATATAACTTTACACACTATCGCCATCTGCTGTCTGGTTAGTATAAAGTCCTCCTTTCACTTAAAATAAGTCCTAATCTGTTGCATATGACAACAAAACAATGGGGCATCCAAGAGGATTACACATATTTTTGTGTAACTTCGTGAGAAAATAGAGACACACCATCTGGGGGAATTCAGGGAGCAGACCATCCTTTACACCTCTGGCAATAACCCCGCACTGAAATGCTTCATCTACGATAATACAAAGCTGTGTTTGGAGAGATGAAGTAGGGTTAAAATTTAGTCTCTTATAACACACCCCATCTCTTAGTTTTCTGAACACCTCCCTCTCATACAATACTGTGGGCCATATGAAAACATTGTCACCTTTATCCACAGGCTTGATAATCATCTCATTAGTTGTTTAAATTCATGTAAGGCTTGCCTGAGTGGGTGACAAGTTGTCATCATGGATTTTTGTCTGCATCTTCTAAAATACAGATTTTACCTCTGAATTGAGAAATTAATAAGTGATCAATTTTGGCAAAGAAAGAAGAAGATTTTTCTGATAAGATATATTACAAAGTTGCTTATTTTCACGTGTACTATTGATTTATGAAATAGAGATTAAAACGACAGTTACACTTTAATTTTTAATGCCTCTTTTCTTGTGTAAAAAAAGTAATAATATTTCTACAGAAAAGTTTGCACCTCTTTGCAGTTTAGCTTTTCTCCAACCATTTTTACAGGAAAAGTAAACAGGGTTTATCGAAGTCAGAGAACATGGCGACTTATCTCAGGGAGAACAATGCGATGGGAAGCCTGAAATTGAACATGTGCTAGCACCATCGTTCCTGACCATCATTTGGCCAGCGCCCCATACAAATTAGACTGTCGGCCAAACCCATCGATATCAGTGGGTTGAGCAGACATTAGTCTAATGTGTATGGCCAACTTACTTAGCACAAAAATGAACCATATTTATTAATCGACAAGCACCTCCTAATAGGTTTGGTTCATTTTACTCCACAAATATTGACAAGATGTTTTAGTAAATTCCCCCTATACTTTTTACTACTTTCACTTTGTTTTGTTTTTTCAGCCAGAGACATCTACTAATTGGCTATCTCTTATTAGATTTTGGAATGTTTGCAGTTTTGTGTTAAGCCCCCCTTACACCTTAGATGGCTATCGGCTGAACAATGGTTCTCCCATGTCATACACAAGAATGCTCACTATGCCAAGTGCTCCTGTGTTCTCTATGAGAAAGTTGTTGCCAAATATCTCAGGTAAGACAAAAAGATTGTCAGTCTGTAATGGGACATGCCAGATCCTTAAAGGGTTGTCCGGTCTTAAGCTACAAGTCTGCAGTGAATTCAGCTGATGTCTTCATATCAGTATCATGGGCTGTAGACATGGATCACTTCTAATCATAATGATTTATTATGGATTTATAATTTGTCCTTAAAAAAATATTGTCTGCTTGTGATTTTTTGATAAGTCGCCCAAAAAAAATAAAAATTCAAGTTGACAACCCTGACTTCGGGACACATGCTGACTAGTCTTTTTCTGGCCTTGCTCAGTACACTTGCACTGAGCGAGGCTGTGCCCATCTAGTCATAATGTGGCTGGGAATATGCATATCATATATTGGTCACATGACCACTCGCTGGCACCGGAGAATTCTCATAGCGTGTAGTGCAAGGATTCACAAGTCTGCAGCCACATAGCGTGACTGTAGACTTGTACCTTGAGACTGGAAAATCCATTTAACTCCCTGGGCAATCATCGCTCCGGGCACACATTAGACTGTTGGTCAGACCCATTGACATAGTAAAGTGCTGCAGAATATTTGGGTGTTATATAAGCAAGCATAATAAAAAATCAAATATGGGAGGCTTTCGCGTTATGCCATAACATCAGATATGAAATCTGAATTAAAGGGTTTTCTGTTATGTAGCTTACATTTTTCAGCTATTATTTAAAATGTAATTCTTTGAAAATTAACACTTCCCAATGGTCCTGGATCTTCATCTAAAATAACAGGGTGAGGTCCTTCTGTTCCAAGTTCACACGCTTGCTATTCAGACAGCCTTGTTTCCACATATCTGCCCATCTTTCTTTTGTTTCCCTTTAAGGTGTCGTATCTAAAAGCCCTACATGTTGTGTTTTTCGATCCGGCTCACCAGTTTTGCAGAGAAACTGATGAAAAACCTGATGTCAACTGATGAAGTATTAACATAAGTTGTGATTAGTTGAGGCACAAGAAAATGGATTCTGCTGCCATGGATAAATAGTAGCGCAGCCTAACTGGTCCCCAGGATTAGTCCCACTAGCTCTTTCTCTCACTGTCAGTCATTGTGACTTGCTTCTCTCATATCCCAGAGCCAATGAACTGATGAATATTGGATCACTATATGAAAGGTCCCGGTAGAGCTGTAGTGAAGCTGCTATTCCAGAGACATTAGAAATTGATGGATTACAGGAGAATAGGAAGAATCACTTAGAAGTAGGGATGGGCGGACCGGTCGAAGTCCGGGTTCTGGTACCTGGCCCAAACTTTATTTCAAAGTTCGGTTCAGTACCAGAACAGTACCCGAACTGCAACCAGAACCTGAACTCCATTAAAAATAATAGTTGCCCGAACTCTGAAAGAAAAAAATCTCTCTTTCGCTCTCTCTCTCATCATCACGGACTTACCCCAGGACTCTGAACACTGCTACAGACTTACAGAGAAAGTCTGTGTTCGGCGTTCTGCTCCGTACAATGGTTGTTCGGTACGAACACCAAACAGTTTTGGTCGGGTTCGCCCATCTCTACTCAGAAGTAGTTAAGAAAAAAAAAACAGTCTATGTACCATTTTTACCAACTAAAATCCTTGGTTAAATACCTAGTGGCATATATCCTGATTTTCTCTTGAAGTATCCACTGACAAACTTCTTTAGATAAGAAGTTAGATCAGAGTTAAAAATATGTTTATCGAAATCCATACTTATATTTAGTCTGTGTGTAATGGTTTATAAAATTATGTATTACACAAACGCGGGGTATTATGTGTGTGTGAAAATATTTTAGCTGGATTACAGTATTTCCCCCCCAAAAGAAATTACTGCAAAGTGACGCTGCTATGTAAATGGTAATTCTTCTCTGAAAGTACTTTCATCAGGCTTCACGTATTTCAACAGAAATTACCATTAGAGTCCTTTCAAAGACATGCCTGTGGTTTCCGCTAACTCCTTGTTACACAACCATTCTCTTCTAATGTAAACCACTGACTGTGTGATAGAGGACACCGGCTAAAAAATGTAAACAGATGCATTAGGGATATCTTAAGTAATGCTTTCTCTCATGTGATTACAACTCATGTCTCTCGAAAACAAAAATCAAAGTAGACTCTGATAATCATCAGCCGTAAACTATGTGGCAAATGTCATGTGAAAGACAAATGAGAAATCAGCTTAGACCAAAGACATCTTGACACAAATGGGGCATCTGATATACAACCTGTAGATCATTCTATGTACAGTCTGTACGGAAAGTATTCAGACCCCTTTAAATGTTTCACTCTTTGTTTCATTGCAGCCATTTGGCAAACTCTGCACCCCATCTTGACTGAAAAAAAACAGAAATGTAGAAATTTTTGCAAATTTATTAAAAAAGAAAAACTGAAATATCACATAGTCTTAAGTATTCAGACTCTTTGCATAGACACTCATATTTAAGTCACATGCCATCCATTTCCTTGTGATGCTCCTTGAGATGGTTCTACGCCTTCATTGGAGTCTAGCTGTGTTTAATTAAACTGATAGGACTTGATTTGGAAAGGCACACACCTGTCTATATAAGACCTCACAGCTCACAGTGCATGTCATAAGAAATGAGAATCATGCGCTCAAAGGAACTGCCCAAGGAGCTCAGAGACAGAATTGTGGCAAGGCACAGATCTGGCCAAGGTTACAAAAGAATTTCTGCATTACTCAAGGTTCCTAAGAGCACAGTGGCCTCAATAATCCTTAAATAGAAGAAGTTTGGGACCACCAGAAGTCTTCCTAGACCTGGCCGTCCTGCCAAACTGAGCAATCGCGGGAGAAGAGCCTTGGTGAGAGAGGTAAAGAAGAACCCCAAGATCACTGTGGCTGAGCTCCAGAGATGCAGTAGGGAGATGGGAGAAAGTTCCACAAAATCAACTATCACTGCAGCCCTCCACCAGTCGGGCCTTTATGTCAGAGTGGCCCGACGAAAGCCTCTCCTCAGTGCAAGACATATGAAAGCCTGCATAGTGTTTGCTCAAAAACACATGAAGGACTCCCAGACTATGAGAAATAAGATTCTCTGGTCTGATGAGACGAAGATAGAACTTTTTGGTGATAATTCTAAGCGGTATGTGTGGAGAAAACCAGGCACTGCTCATCACCTGCCCAATACAATCCCAACAGTGAAACATGGTGGTGGCAGCATCATGCTATGGGGGTGATTTTAAGCTGCACTGACAGGACGACTGGTTCCAATTGAAGGAAACATGAATGCGGCCAAGTACAGAAATATCCTGGATGAAAACCTCTTCCAGAGGGCTCTGGACCTCAGACTTGGCCGGAGGTTCACCTTCCAACAAGACAATGACCCTAAGCACACAGCTAAAATAACAAAGGAGTGGCTTCAGAACAACTCTGTGACCATTCTTGACTGGCCCAGCCAGAGTCCTGACCTAAACCCAATTGAGCATTTCTGGAGAGACCTGAAAATGGCTGTCCACCAACGTTCACCATCCAACCTGATGGAACTGGAGAGGATCTGCAAGGAAGAATGGCAGAGGATCCCCAAATTCAGGTGTGAAAAAACTTGTTGAATCATTCCCAAGAAGACTCATGGGCTCAACAGGGTGCTTCTACTCAATACTGAGCAAAGGGTCTGAATTCTTATGACCATGTGATATTTCAGTGTTTCTTTTTTAATAAATTAGCAAAAATTTCTACATTTCTGTTTTTTTCAGTCAAGATGCGGTGCAGAGTGTAGTTTAATGAGAAAAAAATGAACTTTTTAGAGTTTACCAAATGGCTGCAATGAAACAAAGAGTTAAAAATTTAAAGGGGTTTGAAGACTTTCTGTACCCACTGTACATAACTGATTTCCCATACAGTGGATAAATCATAATTGTTAAATAATTGTGGGTCCCTCGCCTGGGCTCCATCTCGACAGCCAAAAAGGGGATGAACTTTTCCCCTGGCCAGAAGATCATGGAAAAGATCAATGAAATGGCTTATTGCACTTGATTGGTGCTGTCCCATGCTAAAGCTTGGCATACACATTAGACTTATTTCTGCCAAACCCGCCAATATCAACAGGTTTGGCCGAAGGTCTAATTTGTGTGGTGGTGACAGTGACTGATAGACGGGAGAGACGTCAATTAGGCATGTCCAATTTCAGACAACAGATCGCATTGTTCTCCCTGAGATAAGCCACCTGCCTATGTGTCAGTTGGAGGCTTTCTCATAGAGAACACAGGAGCGTATGGGAGAGTCAGCTGAGATGGTTGTCAACCGAATTATCTTTCGGATAACAGCCATCTAATCGCAATCTAATGTGTATGACTTAAATCTATAACACAAGATATGAAGATAGCTGAGGACAGTATCGCAGTCGGCCATTTTAATCAGTGCAATAGACTTTAGTAGGGCAGATACACAACAATCCAGTGGACACAAAGTGTTGGACACAACTCCCTCCCTCAACAGTCAGATCAAATATTATCTAACAATCATCACTTATCTACTGACTAGGTGATAATTTATGTTGACCCAAATACTCTTTTAAAGGGAATGTTTATCTTTAATCTTTTTTGTATCTTAATAAATAAGCTGTGAGGTCGAAACCCGGAGTTAGACTTGGTACATGAGGAGTGCTGCTTTATGGATTTGTAAATGGTCTTAAAGTGTTGTTTTATCTATGGTAGTGAAATATTTTGGAACTAATGAAGCAATCATTACTGGTTCACATTATGGTTGGATGTCTGTTTGTCTTGTAGAATTAGCGTTGGAGGATAAATCACGTGGATGTTGCATATTAGGGAGATACTGTCGTGCATCCATGGTGGGCTAAATGGAAACATCTATCTTATGAGAACTGTTGACAAACTATAAAAACACCTGACTTTGGTCATGAGTGGTTACCGAAATTTTCAATTACCTTATGATTTGATATTATATTTATAGTGACTTTTCTTCAAGGTCTTTTTAGGATTTCGGTGTCATTGTTGTGCACCTGCTCCATAGGAGATTACTAGATATTATTGAAGCTAATATTACTCTATTACATATTGAAGCTTAGATCACATGAGCATATAAAAAAATTTCCGATTTTCATCTACAACATTTTTTTTTAATCTTTTTTATTGTCATCCGTGTGACATCCGTTTTTATACACCTGCAGTTATTAAAATTTACAAGATCAAATACAGCTTCCAATGTTAAAAATTGCAATGTATCCTTAAAAATCGAATGCTGTATGGGATCCCATTTTATTTTTGTGCATTCATGGACTTGCATAGGTGAGTCTTATCAGACATTTGGTCTATGGGAAAAAATGGTCCTAGTATTGTCCGTGTGAGGTCAGTTTTTTTTCACAGATAGCCCTCAAACTGCAAATACAGTCATGTGAACGTATGTGAGTATATTTCTCACACATTTGCTGCAAATCACATTTCATTTGAGGGATATAATTTGAGTGACACACCACCCACTGCTTGATCACACCCCTACATGACCCTGTATCAATTCTTAGTTATTATCCAGATAATATTGGTTCTCAGAAAGGCTCCCCTTACCGCCATGTGCTTATAGTCAAGGTTCACAAGCATATCCAAGCATCACAGGCGT
The DNA here is from genome assembly GCF_046119375.1 of Phyllobates terribilis. Classification (NCBI taxonomy): domain Eukaryota; kingdom Metazoa; phylum Chordata; class Amphibia; order Anura; family Dendrobatidae; genus Phyllobates; species Phyllobates terribilis. Next base: position 710,274,077 of record NW_027362764.1, read on the forward strand.
GAATTTCCTTAATTCTATTGATTTATGACATAACTTCCTGCAAATGTTACACACATGAAACAGTAGCAAATCTAAACAAGGAATATAAACTCAACTGAGGGGTGAAAAACCCAATCAACCAGGAGAGGGCTGTTCCTTTGCCTTAAAGGGGTGGTGCAGTCTTAAACTACAAGTCTGCATTCACTATGTGCGCAATGAGGATTCTCCAGTGGTCATGGGACCACAAGTATGTGATATGCATACTCCTGGTCACATGCTGATTTGATGGGCGCTGCCCTAAATGCAAGTGTAGCACCCTGAGGATTCGGCTGCTACAGGGGTATTGCACCTCAACCCAGAGGTGTGATATTCCACTCCCGGGTAAGGAAGGAGTGTGGAACTGAGCTCAGATAGACTGCATGCACTACATACATCCCATTCCAGAGGAGCAGGCCGACGGTACTCCCACTTAGAAATGTGCAGGTACAACCGAGCCTGTTCCTGGCTGGAGTGGGAGGGGGGTGGTACATCCCATGTAGTGTAGGGGCAGATAGGGGGAGCAGTCTGGGTAGTGATAGGAGCTCATTGGGTGCTGGTCACCTGAGCTCACACATAGAGGGATATATAAGGAGGGCACCAACTAGAATCAGGGTCAGACGCTGAGAACAAGTCAGTTGGAGAGGAGAGAGAAGGGAACAGCAGCCCTGGAGAGAGAGAGAGGAGAAAGAAAGAGAAAGACCCAGAGGGGGAAGACTGAAGGGACCCAAGAACCCAAATTAGAGCACCGGGTGAGGAGTCAGCAAGAGGGTACCGGAACCCAAGCTGGTGGGGGCAAAGACATTCCCCAGCCAGAGACCGGAGACCGTGGGCAGTGTCTGTCACGGTCACCCACTACATTCACCCCGAAGGCACACCACATGAAGGGTCAGGGAACCCAGGGCCAAGGGTGTCCCAAAAGAAGGCCCGAGGGAGCTGGACCTAGGTGAATCCCTGGTGGGGACGGCTGAAGAAAGGACAGAGGGAGAGCTCAGGGCCACGCTCCGGACTTGTTTGGGGGTTGGCTGGATCCAGGACCTGGTGGACGCAGCACGGCTCGGGTGGTCACTAGCAGCTGGAGTGACCGAAACATCAGCAGTAAGTAAACACCCTTAACTGCACAACCCGAGTCTGTCTTCATTGCTGGCTGCACCGCACCACCACAACCCCCATCCTCTGCACCTGACCCCCTGAGGCTATACCCCTCCCGTTGGGGGTTATCCCACCAAGCTGCGCACCCACCATCAGCCTCAGCGGACCCTGCTGCAGCGGCGGCCACAGTGACCGCATCCCAACGGGTGGCGTAGTCGACACAAAAGAACTTTAGTAACATCTGTAAAGCTGCCACATAACACTGAGCTTGACGCCCTGGGCACGGGGCCGGGTCACAGCCGCTCGGAGACTACAACCCCCCCCATCTGATCCGGTGCCGGGTATTCCCCTCAAAAAGGAATATGTCCCAGGGGGCGCGTCAACTTTGGCGTAGTCGGCAGGATTACGTGCCCGCAACACCCGGGTACTGCGTGCCTGAAGAAAAGTGCAAGTTTACCTCAGAAAGAAGACTCCTGCCGGTTCCGGAGGGTCCACGCCATCGGACTCCATCACCAGTCGTTTCCCGCCGATTGTCCGCCATTTCCAGCTTGTTCCCGCCATCTGCCGAGTTTCCCGCCACTGGGAAGCGATTCCCGCCAAAACCGCAGATTTCCCGCCTTGGAAGAGCAGCGGACGCCATTATGGGCGTGCCAAAGGAGGGCAGGAGGCCACCTCCCATCGTGGGCCAGGACAGAAAATGGCGCCAAAAGTGGAAACCGCCCCCACCAACAGAGACTGTGATGCTGGAGGTGTCTGTCAGCGTGAAAGAACTCCCCCTGGAGCTGACAGTCACCGAGTTGCCCCGGGACCGCCCTCGAAGTGGGAGGAGACGAAAGAGAAGAGAAAAGATGGGTGTCGCTTGGAGCAGTCTGGAGCGAGCGCACCCGGAGGCAAGAGGTCTAACGAGGAGTAGCGGAGGAGCTTACCCGGAGATGGAGAGAAAGCAGAACAGCACCGGCCCGCTGGCCAGGAGTCTGCTAGAGACCGAGGAAGGAGGGCAGAGCAGCACCGGCCCGCTGGCCAGGAGCCTGCCGGAAGCCGAGCAGAGCAGCACCGACCCGATGGTCAGGAGCCTGCTAGAGTCCACAACCCCGCTAGGTCTAGCGGAGATCCTGGCGCAGCTCCCCCGAGACCGGGAGTGTGCACAAACTGCCCTGGAGGGCCTCGCAAGGAGGATGGCCCGGGTACAGCGCGAGATACTGGCGGAGTGGAGCCGGGAGATGGCCCAGCAACCAGAGACCAGTCAACGGAGCACGCTACCCTGGAAGAGGAAGCAGACCGCCTCTGAGGATGGCGCGGGAGGACCCAAGGCCGGAGACGGCGCCGAGGAGGGAGCCGAACGCATGGAGGCAGGTAAAGGGGACGCCTATACCCCAAGCCGTGACACCGCTCACCTGCCCCAGCTCCCCGTCGCAGAGCCCGAAAGTCCCCCTGCTGTGCCCGTAGCCGCCAGGTCATCGCCATGGACTAGGCCCCGACCGGAAGCCGCCGCCGCGACCCCTGTGACGTCACACGCACCGACCCGGAGCGTGACAAAGCAGGAATTACCACCAGCCTGGTCGCAAGGCCTAGTACCCCCGGGCGCCGCACCACCAACAGCGCCCCCTACCTCCGCGGAGCCTCCGGCCTGGCCGCAAGGCCAGGTAGCCCAGGGCGCTGCCGTCCTAACGGTGCCCTTCACCTTCCAGGTGCCCCAGGCCTGGCCGCAAGGCCTGGGCAACCCGGGCGCCACCACCACCGCGCCCGCGCCCGCAATACCTAGGGTGCCACACCTAGGGGAGGACCTCTTCAGCCAGCTCACATGGCCGGACGGGCGGCCCTTCATCTGGCCCGAAGGGTACCCTGAGCTGGAGCGGCAGCAAAGACTAGGGCCCTTGTGTGAGCCCCTAATCCCGGCTCCGAAGCCCGTGGCTCGGGTCTCGCCTCCTCTAGCAGAAGCCCAATTCGTGTGGGACCCCACGGGAGAAGATTTGATGGGGTTCACCGGAGAAATTCGGGCAGCCGCAGCTGAACGTAGAGAGTGTTGCCGTCAACAGCTGGCAGAGTTTAAGAGAGAACGGGAGGAGAGGCGGGTCAGAGAACAACAGGCCCAAATCCAGAGCGCGGAGCAGAAGAGCCGGACTAGGAGGAACCCCCGTGCAGCGCATTGTCCCCGCACCATCGGGACAGTGATAAAGTTCAACCCGCAGCATGGGTGGGGCTTTATTCGGGACCGTAACAACCGCGGTGACGTTTTTGTGACCCGCAGAGACGTCGAGTCCCACCTGCCGGAAGGTCACAAAGGCCGTGACCTCTACGTCGGAGACGAGGTCACTTTCACCCGGCACAAGTGTGCCAAAGGACCTTACGCCCTCCACGTACACCGCTTGACGGAGGAGGAGTTGCGGTACGGGGAGGAGGAGCCAGAGGACCCGGACGGGTCTGAAGAAACGTCATATCAAGAAAGAGCAGGAGGAAGACGCCGTTGAGTGCGGCAGAGCAGGAGCTGTAAATAAGTTACCCAATCGGGGTATATAGAAGCTGAAACTGTTGCTGCTAAAATAGTCCCCGTTGGGACCAGTGAACTGTTTACCCGTTAACCCCTTCATCCTACAGGCTGAGGACTGTGAGCAGCCATTCCCTTCCCTCTACCTGGCCGAGGACTGAGAGCGGCCAACTTCCAACATTCCCTGTATATAGTTGCGCGTCCTAAAGCGCCCCCTACCGGTTTTATAAGAAAACCAGATTTTTCTAAGAGACTGTCGCACTTTTCCCGGACACACGTTGCACAGTGTCCGGAGGAGGAACCAGAGACAAGAGAAGTCTACGAGAATGTTTATATAAAAAGTTTTATATATATATAATGTTTATATGTTTTATATGTTCATATAAAAATTTTGTATGTTTTGGTGTTTTATGTCTTACAGCCCGAGGACGTGCTGTGATTTACCAGGGGGGAATGTAGCACCCTGAGGATTCGGCTGCTACAGGGGTATTGCACCTCAACCCAGAGGTGTGATATTCCACTCCCGGGTAAGGAAGGAGTGTGGAACTGAGCTCAGATAGACTGCATGCACTACATACATCCCATTCCAGAGGAGCAGGCCGACGGTACTCCCACTTAGAAATGTGCAGGTACAACCGAGCCTGTTCCTGGCTGGAGTGGGAGGGGGGTGGTACATCCCATGTAGTGTAGGGGCAGATAGGGGGAGCAGTCTGGGTAGTGATAGGAGCTCATTGGGTGCTGGTCACCTGAGCTCACACATAGAGGGATATATAAGGAGGGCACCAACTAGAATCAGGGTCAGACGCTGAGAACAAGTCAGTTGGAGAGGAGAGAGAAGGGAACAGCAGCCCTGGAGAGAGAGAGAGGAGAAAGAAAGAGAAAGACCCAGAGGGGGAAGACTGAAGGGACCCAAGAACCCAAATTAGAGCACCGGGTGAGGAGTCAGCAAGAGGGTACCGGAACCCAAGCTGGTGGGGGCAAAGACATTCCCCAGCCAGAGACCGGAGACCGTGGGCAGTGTCTGTCACGGTCACCCACTACATTCACCCCGAAGGCACACCACATGAAGGGTCAGGGAACCCAGGGCCAAGGGTGTCCCAAAAGAAGGCCCGAGGGAGCTGGACCTAGGTGAATCCCTGGTGGGGACGGCTGAAGAAAGGACAGAGGGAGAGCTCAGGGCCACGCTCCGGACTTGTTTGGGGGTTGGCTGGATCCAGGACCTGGTGGACGCAGCACGGCTCGGGTGGTCACTAGCAGCTGGAGTGACCGAAACATCAGCAGTAAGTAAACACCCTTAACTGCACAACCCGAGTCTGTCTTCATTGCTGGCTGCACCGCACCACCACAACCCCCATCCTCTGCACCTGACCCCCTGAGGCTATACCCCTCCCGTTGGGGGTTATCCCACCAAGCTGCGCACCCACCATCAGCCTCAGCGGACCCTGCTGCAGCGGCGGCCACAGTGACCGCATCCCAACGGGTGGCGTAGTCGACACAAAAGAACTTTAGTAACATCTGTAAAGCTGCCACATAACACTGAGCTTGACGCCCTGGGCACGGGGCCGGGTCACAGCCGCTCGGAGACTACAACCCCCCCCATCTGATCCGGTGCCGGGTATTCCCCTCAAAAAGGAATATGTCCCAGGGGGCGCGTCACAAGTGTATTGAACGAGGCCAGAAACAGTCTAGTCGGAATGTGGCCTAGAGCATGCAAATCACATACTTGTGGTCACATAACTGCTATTCCCAGCACCACAGAATCCTTACAGCACGCAGTGAGCACATTGTGAGGATTCCCAAGTCTGCAGTCACTGCAGACTTGTAGCTTAAGACTGGACAGCCCCTTTAAATGTAAGTAAAGGGACAGGCAAGAAAAGTTATTTTATCAATTGACTTTTCTTATCTGAAGAGTTTGCTGCCTCAGACATGCAATGATCTGCAACTAAGATGGGATCTATCGCTATTACCCCATGTCCATGAGAAGTTTTAACCAATACATGTACCAATATGCAAGTGTTTTTTTTATGCAGATAGCTACCAAGTGCTGAAAATTTACAACACTTGGTCCTTGGCTTTGACCCCACCCCATTGTAAATTTATGACACTGGTTAAAGCTACTTTTCCTGCAAACTAGTCGGAGCAAGTCCAGTCCCCATCTGTCAGACACAGCCATAAACCCTGGGAAGAAGACATAGGCAGTTTATAAAGGCTTCTGTCTTCTCTTTTTTTTAACTACATTGTGCTCAATTCGCATTATGCAGGAAACAGAAGCATTGGTACTGTTGATGCTTCTGTAGGACCTGTCAATTACATGACCACCAGGTCTCTGTTGGCATAGCGGAGCTGTTGGGACCCAGCAAACTCATATCAGCTCTGCAAATGAATCCTGGCACAACAGGGGGCTGTGTTCCCCAGTAACTGGGGTTTCATTGTATGCCCCAGTTATATTGTTCATTTTTTCGTAATGTAGGAAAAAAATTACTCCCCATAATTTTTTTATGATCTCCTGGTGAACAAATTATGTAAAAAGTAAATGCATAAAACATCTGCAATCAATAAAAAAAAACTAGAAATAAAAAAGACACAACACAAAATTAAAACAAATCAGTTTTTTACTATATAAAATACATTTTATTACATGTAAATAACAAGAAAACAAGTAATTTTCTTTATATTAGGTATCCACACAACCATAATAACCCAGAAAATTAACCCAAAAGGTATTTGGTGTAAAACGTGAACAATGAAAAATATATACAAAGATAAAACCTCAAACAGAAATTGCTTTTTTTTCCTCTATTTGAAATGCAAACCATAAAATTATATAAATTAGGCAGTAATTTGTATGGACCCCAAAACAGCATTAAAAAAAGCTTTTATCAATTTTTGCTGCATAAAACAAGCCTCACACAGCCACATCACTGAAAAGCAAACAAATACAATTATGGTACTGGAAAAGAAGAGAGGCAAAAATGTAAAAAACAAAAAAAATTGGCTGGTCATTAAGGTCTATTCAGACCTGGTCACTAAGGGGTTGACTTAGAATAAGTGGGTGACTTAATAATGAGCAGCAGACCATGATAATGTCTGTACATGCATTGACTTCTGAACTCCAGAAAGCAACAGGTCTGTCAGAAATATGAAACAGTGAAAAGTGTATTAAAGAATGGCTGCAAACGGAGTGCAACTTATGACAAGTCTGCTGTTAGAGAAATTCTACTATAGAAAACACCAATGAGATACTACCATAAATCAATTACACAAAATAATAGACATGTAAGGGCTGCATAACTAAACACTGCCCTCTGTAGGTGATAAAGAACTGCACACTATTCTAAAAGTCATAGAAACTATACAAAATACGTGAATTATTCTCATAAAACACATTTGTCCATGACTTCTATCTATAGGAGTCCCATTTTGTATGTCCTACTGACAATTAGATTAAATATTGGAATACAGAGCAGTAGTGTGTGAGAGGGAGATGTGTGGATATTGCTGCGGTATCAGCCTCCTGCCACGAGGTCTCTTTTGCCTCTAAAAAAAAGGAACTCCATGGTAAACTTGCTGGTGTGTAAGTCAGCAAAAAACAAGCAGTTGTGAGAAGAGGAAAGAGATTGTGGTCAGCTGCATCCTAAGAGCCGGTGTGTGCAGCGTGCTGGAAGTGTACTAACAGGACTTTGAGTGAAGGTGAAGCCTTGCCTGTGAGTCTGGCAAGAGAGAAAGAATCACCTTGGGGTGATGACTATGGTTGGATGCAGAGTTGGATCCCCCCCCTCCAAGGCATCTGAGTGACATGAAGGGCCCTTGGCTAGTCTGAAAGACTAAAAACTGCGCTCCTGTGACGAGATCAGGACCCTCTCCTCAGTCTCCCAGCTAAGTGCCCAATCAGATGATAAGACAGCTTCTTCAGAGAACAGTTAATGGCCGGTAAGTCCTGAGCTCAGGCACCACCACAGGGACCCTGGTGGATGCATGCATGCAAATTGCAGGAAGAGTTTGACGCCAAACACAGGTTCTCAATTAAAGACATTGGTTCTAGGCAGGTTTGGGTGAACCTTAGCTAGAGACTCCCCTCAGTGGTGAGATTGTGCATAGTTAGGATAACAGTATTGTAAACATAGAAAGTTGTTAAGTTTGTTAACTGTTGCACTGCACCACTGCACAGACCACCTTGTGCATCCACCTGATTACATCATTGTTCTGGGTAACACACGGTTACCGCACTAGGCGGAATCACTGGGTAGGCAAAATATAGTTCTCCTGTTAGTACATCCTGGTCCTGTCGGTTGTGCAGCGCAGGGGTCCTGGCTGTCTTGAGCTAGGTGTGTGTGAAATTTATTTGTGTTCCTTTCTTGCATTGCTGGGGCAACACAGTTCCTGTTCTAAGTAAAAAGGTGTTACCCCAACAAATTGTCTGCCGGTATCTTTTGTCCTCGGCCCGCTGTATTCTGAGAGAGATCTCCTCAGTACACGGTCTACAGTTTGGCATAGTTGGCAGGATACAGCGATTGCCTTGGACAGGGACATGGAGGGAGACAACCCCTTAGCAGCGGTGCCCCGGCCCAGGTACTGAATCCACTTCCCACTGCTTCAGTTTCGGCGGGATACCTTCCGGCTTGAGAGTTATTACAGCATTTGCTGTAATATGACGGTAAAAATATGTTGTTGCAAGATTGGACAGAAAGGGTGCGGAGTGTGATTAAAATGTGCAATTTGATCCCAGAGTTGCGAGCAGAGATAGTATTGAATGCACTAGAGGGTGACGCCAGGCGGACAGTAGTGGTCCAACCTGAGCCTGAACGAGACACCTTAGATAAGATACTTGCCCTACTGGAGGGAACCCATGGGTATAGAGGAGTCAAAGTGACGCAATTGCGAAGTTACTTCTTTAATCGGCCGCAGCGAGAGGACGAGACTCTAATGCAATACACCAATGCTTTGCAAGAAATGTTGAATGAAGTACAGAGGCGGGACCCAGAAGCAATGGGAGCTTTCCGGTAAGTGGACAGGCTGTTGCGGGACCAGTTAATTTCCGGGTTAGCCAATAAATTCCTACGGGACAGGTTATAGGAGATGACCCGGATGACAACCGACATGACCTTCTGCCAGATCTACCTCGCTGCAATAGAAAGAGAAGAAGAGTCCACGCCCGTGACCGAGAAAGTTGTGAATAGCGTGCAGGTAACGGAAGGCCATACAGGACCCAAAGACTTGGATACCTTGAAGGACGTGGTGCAGGCTCTGCATGTAGAACTGAAGGATCTTCGACTGGAAGTGTCCCAGATGTGGACGTGTCCCAGATGTGCGACTTCAAGAGACGACACTGCCCTCTCGAGCTCTGTCCTGACTTGGCCGCAGAGGCAGAACCAACGAAGCGCCCCTGCTGCTCGAAGACCTAGGGGGCCCCTCTGTTGGAGTTGTCAACAATATGGCCATCTTGCAAGGGACTGCGATGCCGGGACCGACCCCGAGGTGGTGGCGCCAGCACTAAACTATTGACCGCTGCAGTAGCTGGGTGTCCTGCAGCGGCCCCCAATCAGCCAAGCCCTTCACGTGGAGAATTCAACTTGTATTCCTGCAGTCAAGTGTTAGAGGCCGATTTTGAAGGACAGAAATTTAGGTGTTTGGTGGACACCAGGTCCAAATGCACCATCATGCCCCTTGAGGTCTTCCAGAGTCATTTTGGTCACATGATGGAGCCTGAAGACGGCAGCGTTATTCGTCTTACAGAAGCCAACAACGGACAGTTGCTTGTGAAGGTAATTGTGTGGATGAGAGTGATGCTATGCGGCCAAGACATTGGTAGAAAAGGAGTGGTCCTGGTCGATCATCCCCCTATGAGAGGAATGGACGTAACCTTGGGGATGAACCTATTACGGGATCTGGATCACCGTCTGTTCGCTAAAGAAGGACCGCGATACTGGCAACGCACTACAAGCCACCGGCCAACCTACAGGGTCCTTCAGCGAATGGTGAGAAGTTGTGGCTTTCAGAAAAGTGCTACGTCTGGCCGACTGGTAGGTCTCAACAAGGTTCCCTCCCATGCACCAGTTGTCATCGCACCGAACCTAGAACAACTTCTGATGTTGCCTGTAGGAACCTCACGGAGGCTGAAAGGTCTGGAAGTACTGATTGCTTGCATTGCTGGGGCAGGTATGGACACTCATACTTGTTTGCTAATTTCATGAAGAACTCCATTTTCTCAAATTCTCATGCAGATATATACAGCATAAACAATGCCCAACATGCAGATATATACAGCATAAACAATGCTGTAGAGCAATCATTCTTTTTCAAAGCTGGTCTTCATGTACCAGTTATGTTGCTACAACTGAGGTGCTTGAAAGGTTGGAAGCTCTGCAGAATTCATTGCAAGGCTTAAAAGTGTTCTCACTTTGGTATGTCAGGCTTGACATGTCACTCTCCACAAGGAGAAATGTTACATCTTGGATCCCAGTCAGACCTGATATCACACTTTGCACTGATGAGGGGTCATCCCCCGAAACACAGTGTCTGCAAGTTGAGATTCCTGGTTTGGCTTTTATCCTAAGTCATATGACAAAGCTCATTAAAGTGTCTTTTAGGATTGCTATTTCCAATAGGTGGCACTAGAGTTCTAGTCCTCTTCCTCTCTAAAGAGACAATTTGCTATATTTCTGCATACATTTTATCAAAAACTACATCAGGTTTTCACACACGTCCTAAAAGTAGATAACGAGAACCAACTCAAACAAATGGGTCAAAAATATTAGAGCTTGTCATTTTATAAATGAGGAAAATTATCCGATATCATATGTTTGTGAGTGGACATAATATGAGAAGCTTTGCTTTCAGTATCTGGTGTCAACCATCTGGTGCTCAATAACTGAATTTAAATGTTTCGGGTAATTGTTGATAGGTCCTGCAGATCGGCTTACAATAATTATTGGACATTTTTCACTTCAAAAAAGCTTCAACTCTATTATGCTGGTGGGTTTTCTCCAATGAACTGCTCCCTTCAGGTACTTCCACAACATTTCTATAGGATTAAGGTCAGAACTTTGACGATTCCAAAACTTTAACTTTTCCTTTGTCCAACAACTTGTGGGTCATTGTCTTGCTGCATGACCCACGTTCTCTTGAGATTCAGCTCATGGGCAGATATCCTAACATTTTTCTTTAGAATTTATTGTGGCGCCCCTGAGGGTTCGACCGCCACAGGAATGCTGCACTTCTTCAATGGAGGGTGGTGTTCCTCCTCTGAGGTAAGGCCAGTGTGATGGTAGTGACCTAGCCTTTTGCATCCAACACCACATTTCCACCAGAGGGAGCTATTATGCAATAGGTGATGCTCCCCTGGTTACAGGGAGACTGGGGAACATAAAGTAGTAGGAACCAGTTAGTGGGTGTGGGTGGAGGAACAACTAGATAGTGACCCTTTAGATTTCATATTTAATAGAATGCCATCTTTGATCTTGGTCTTTTCTTTCGGTCTTCTGCTGGTTCTTTTTGGTCTAGCCTTTGCTAGTCTGTCGGCTGTCACTGTGCTGTCAAAATACTGTGTGTAATGTGACTTCCCTCCGGGAGCGCAGATCCTGTGTGGGCCTGCACTGGCATGGGACACAGCCCTCGTACCCTGATCTTTGGGACGAGAGGTAGGTTGCAGACAAGGAATGTCTCAACCCGGCCGAGGACCAGGATTAAGAAGGCCCGGGAGCTTTAGAGTGTGGCTCCCTAGCAAATGGGTCGCGGGGAGGATGCAGACGGAGCGGAATACGCCACCTGTCCTCGCCTACCTGATCTATTCAGAGGGATTCCGGCTGCAAGAGGGGTACCAGCCCCCGACAGCCGACCTCGTACTCTACGTCCAGGACGGGAAAGCCCGGTTAGGCCCTGAGGATCCCACCAGGCGTCGGATGGAGAGGAATTGCCACCCGACCCCTACACCTGAGAGGAGCTCAGAGGGAGACAGGGCCTATCTACACATGCACAGATGGGAATGGGTGAAGTCTGTAGTGCAGGAACACTCTGGTGCAGGGTCGCTACCAAACACTGGACTTCCTCGGAGGTAGTCGGACCCCCGTCCCTGGTGGCCGCAGGACTCCTCGGGGAGCAGGGAGTCGCCTTCCCGCTAACAGCTCTGAGTGAGTAAAGCTTTGGAAGTTCACCCCTAAGGCCTCCGGACTGTTCATTACGCGCCATACCACGCGACGCGGTGCCCGTACTCTCTCCCGCGCTACTGCTACCCCACTTCATCCTGCCTTGCCTGCCCTGAGGCCTTGCTCCGCCTGTGGGGAGCAGTGAGAACTTTAGCCGCCACGACACCAGGCCTCGGCGGACTGTAGCGGTGCTGGTGGCCCTTCACCAGACACCACAGGTGGCGTAGTCGTTAATCAGCCACTCAACCCGGAATAGCCCACACCATCTCTTTCTAATGTGACGGCCCTGAGCACCGGGCCACGGCTGCATCCCATCTCTTCAACGCAGGGCCCGACACCAAGTCCCCCAACACTCAGGGTAAAACACGGGCTTTCTGAGTAGAGGCGTCACATTATTTGCTGGTATAATTCAGAATTCATTGTTCTATCAATGATGGAAAACCAAATTGGCCCAGATGCAGCACAACAGGCCCAACCATGATGCTACCACCATCGTGTTTCACAGATGGTATGAGCTTTTTATGCTATAATACAGTGGGGTTTTTTTTCTCCAAACATAACATTTATCATTTAACCAAAAATCTCTATTTTGGTCTCATACAACCATGAACATGGGTCATCTTAAGTAAACTGCAGATGGGCAGCAAGTTCTTGCAGTGGCTTTCTTCTTGTAATCCTGCCATGCAAAGCATTGCTTTTCAGTGGCCTCCTGATGGTGGACTTATGAACATTAACATTAGATAATGTGAGAGAGAGGCCTTTAGATGCTTTGAGGTTACTTTGGGTACCTTGGGTTCCTTTGTGACCTCGCAGACTATTATACTCCTTGCAGCTGAAGTGATCTTTGTTGGTCGACCACTCCTAGTGATGGTAATAATCATCTTGAATTTCCTCCATTTGTACACAATCTGTCTAACTATGGATTTGTGGAGTCCAAACTCTTTAGAGATGGTTTTGAAACCATTTCCAGCCTAATGAGCATCAACAAACCATCTTTTGAGGTGCTCAGAAATCTCCTTTGTTTGTGCCATGATACACTTCCACAGATGCGTTGTGACAATCAGGCTTTGATAGATCCCTGTTCTTTAAATAAAAGATCACCCACTCACCACTAATTGTCATCCCATTGATTGAAAACACCAGATTCTAAATTCACTTTTAAATTATCTGCTAAACTTATCTTAAAAGTTCAAATACTTTGGTCACTCAGACATGTAGTATTGAATCATTTTCATAAAAAAAATGACAAAAAACAATTTTTTTAACTCATTTGTTTGATTCGGTTCCTTTTATCTACTTTTAAGAATTGGGTAAAAATCTGTAGTTTTAGATCAAATTTAAGCAGAGACATGAAAAATTCTGAAGGGCAATTGCAGACACTCTCCATATCCAGATCTCCAGCTTTATTGAACCTTTCAAGCAATTAATTTAAGAAAAATAGTAGAAACGTAAATCTTAAAATTATTTATTGCATTTATAGAGATTGGGCAATTGTGTGAAATAGTTTTTTTGTTTATTTTGCATGTATTATATACATTGCACATTTTACAGGCAATTCCCTTATCTGCAAAATTAAAAGTGACTTGAGTGGTTTAAAGGAATAATACAGAAAAAAAGCAATTCCAAGTGGAACTAAAGTACAATAAAACACAAAATCCCGGTTTGGTCATTTATGAAGGGATTAAGAAAAGTCATAAATGCCACATACCTATTAAAGTTACACATGCTGGTATTACCAATTCTGATCAAGGTTTGTTGTATATATTACTTCCCTTTATATCCTGCTCTTACAAGATTAAGTTTAAAAAAAACTAATAAACTTATAAAGTGTGACATCACTAAGAGCTGTCACCTCTCAAGTTATCTAAATAAAGAATGAATTGAAAAATTATGCCGTATCGCTAATAAAATGTGCTCTGCTTTACAATAAATCTACCTCAGTGTTAGGGTATGTTCACATGGTGCTTGTTTTCAGTGTTTTTTTCCTGCATGAAAAAGGCAATGTTGGCAGGAAAAACCTTGAATACATTATGAACGATTTTTATGCAGTTTTTTTTAAATACATTTTGAACATTTTTTATGCATTCAGTTAAATCGCTAAAAGAAACACATCAAAAACCCAGAAGAATTGACATGAGGGATTTAAAAAAAAACAATGCCACTCTGGAGGAAACAAGGTTTAATCATAATCACAGAAGCGGATTCTTTACTGTAAGAGCAGTGAGACTATGGAACTCTCTGCCGCATGATGTTGTAATGAGTGATTCACTACTAACATTTAAGAAGGGCATGGATGCCTTTCTTGAAAAGTATAATATTACAGGTTATATACTAGATTCCTTGATTGGGCGTTGATCCAGGGAATAGAGATGAGCGATGTTCGACTCAAACTGTTCGCCAATCTCAAATTCGAGCTGTTTTGGGCGGTGTTCGAGCCGTTCGATGAACACGAACGATTTGAAAAAAATCCGGCTGTTCGAGGTTATGTTCGATAACTGTTCGTGCACCAAAATCGTAACTGGATTTTTTCACAGTAATGCTGTTAATCAATGTTAATACACAATTAGAAGGTGGGAGGCGCTGGTAGGCTGGGCACTGAATAGCAGAGAATAGAGCGACACAAACCACTATGTGTCAATAGGACGGTACCAGATTATAGTAAGTTTATAATTCGCGCTTGGGTAGTGGGGGAAGGGAAATATGGAGATTCCAAATGTGAAGGTGTTACTTAGAACTAGTCTTAGGTTAGATAAAAATTAGGCTTTATTTAGAATAAATAGATAAAAGGTATTTAAAAACGGTTAAAAGATGATGAAATCTCTGTAACATAAGCCAATGAATCTTAGAGGATAGAAGTAGCGTTATCTGTTTTGATAGAAGAGGATCCTTAACGTGGTCCAGAGGTATAAAACCTATGGAGAAGGGTAGAGGGGATTAGGCTGATGGGATTACTTAGTTAGGCCTAGCTGGGATAGATGGTAACCGATGTACCTGTAGCACCCCGAGGGCTCGGCTGCTACAGGGGTATTGCATCTCAAACCAGAGGTGTGATATTCCACTCCCAGGTAAGGATGGAGTGTGGACCAGGACTCGGTAGGCTGCATGCACCAAACACCCCATTTCCGAGGGACAGGTCAATGGTGCTCCCACGAGACAGGAGTGCAGGCACGACAGCATCTGTCCCTAGCTGGAGTGGGGAGGGGAAAGTACACCCAGTGGTGTAGGAGCAGATAGGGGTGGGTCTCTGGGCATAGGTAGGAGCCCATTGGTTGCTAGTCACCTGGGCTCACACATGAGGGAGGTATAAGAGGTGGGCAACATCTTAGGACAGTGTTCAGTTCAGTCAGGAGTTCAGCCAGAGAGGGCTGACAGGGAGCTGTGGTTCAGTCTGGGCCCAGCTCCAGAGGCAGGCCTGGAGTGGAGGCCAGAAACAGCAGAAAGAGAGAGGAGAAGGAACAGAAAGGAAAGTAAGGAAGGAACTGGAACAGAGGAGAAAGGAAGCAAGGAACACAGAGAAAGGCCCAGAGACGCGAGTAAAGAAGGAACCCCATATGCCCAGGAGATACAGGGTGAAGGGTTGGCAGAGCAGGGTACCGGAACCCAAATTGGTGGAGGCAACAAATTCCTCAGCCAAAGACCGGAGGTTGTTACCACATCTTGGTGCGACCCCTCACTACATCCACCAGGAAAGCATACCGCATAGGGTCAGGGAAACCGGAGATAGGTTTCACCAACAGAAGGCCCGAGGAAGCTGGACAAAGGTGGGTCACTGGTGGGGACGGCCAGAGAAAGGAAAGGAAGGGAGCCCTGTGCCACGCTCTGGAATTGCCTGGGAGTTCGTCGAGTCCCTTGCCTGGTGGACGCAGCACGGCTTGGGCCTTCATCGCCTGCAGGATTGACCAAATAACAACTGTGAGTAAAGCATTGGAAACTGCAATTACAAGTCTCTGTGTTTCATCGCCGCACCAGCACCATTAGTACTGGGACGCTCCCACCATCACTCCCATCATCCACATTAGCTGCCCTGAGGCAATACTTCTCCCGTGGGGAGTTATCCCATACTCGGCTGCGCAAACAACATCAGCCTCAGCGGTCTGCAGCGCAGCTGCGGTCCCCACTGACCGCAATCCACGGGTGGCGTAGTCGGACACTTGTTACAACATTTGTTATCACACTCAAACTGCCACTGGTTTGACCACCCTGGGCACGGACCGGGTCAACGCCACGGAGACTACAACCCCCAGCGATCCGGCTCCGGGAACCCCCTGCACAGCACAGGCCCAGGGGGCGCGTCATACCTATTTTAGGGTCCTTGTTCTTATTCCTGGACTGGTGGACAGGTGCCGGGGGTTTGGTCTGCTAGGTGGGTGATCTTGCTCCGTGGTAGGAGAACCTTCGGGGGAAGATGATAGGTTTGGAGAATTAGGTATTAAAATAGAGAGGTACTTCAAGAGTAATAGGTTGTATGTACCTACTGTTTTCCGGGTGGATGCTAGTTCCTAGTAGGGGGAGGTCCAGAGGCTCTAGGCTTCACGTTGACCTTGTGTCCTCGATTGTCACTCCAGTCCACCTACGGTGTGGAGGTAGAGGGTAGGTAGAGAGCGATGTTTTGCCCTGGGAGGGGCTGTTAATATGTAGTTATACTATATAGTTACCTGATGATGCAGGTATGGTCCAGTAGGTAACCTGTTGCAGTCAAGGGGAGGTCTGGTTGATACCACGCAGTGGTGGCCCTGTAGGTCCTGGGGGTTGTTACAGATATGCCTGTAATTTGGTAAGTTAAATAGGTCAGGTGGAGCAAGGTGTAATCCGAGTCAAGGTTTAAGGTTTCTTGATATGTTTACCTTGTCAGGGAGGGTGTTTATGGCACAGTGGTTCTTCTCTAGGTCCTTGAACCGGTGGGTGCCAGGTAAGGGGTGGTATTGAGGTCGATGGTGGAGTGCAGGGGGAGGGTGGTTGCCTCTGTGTTAATATAGACCTGGTTCAGGGAGGGAACCGGCTGAATGGTCAGTGGAGAGCGGAGCTGTGTTGTACTGATGGAGCAGCACAGCACCCGGATACTTACAATTGGAGAGGTCTCCCTGAGGAAGAAAGCCGAGTCTTTCGAAATGCGTAGGAATTGCCCTACCCCAGCTCACACCAGCGCAAATAGGCCTCCGTATCCTGTGTGTCACGTGTCAGCGCGTCACACAGGTCTCGCGCACTTTCTGCAGGAAGCGCGCAATTTCCCAATCCGAGATTATGCGAGAAGCGGAAGTCACCGGCCGGGACTCCGCTCTCGCTCCGGATAATAGCCACGGTACCTGCCAACAGGACGCCACCTACCCTGGGACGACCGCCCTATTAAGACTAACGTAAGACCTCTCCAATTGCCACCATTTTCTCACTGCTGCAGCTGAGTGTTAGACGGCATCGTTGCTCTGTGGGCGCTATACTTTCTAACTGTGTGAATTGCAAGCGAATTTGCTCTTAAATAGACAGATAGGTTGGGAGTAGGGACTAGTTGTAATTGCAGTCCTTTTGAGGGCTAGGTTACAGCATTTCCTAGGACTTTTTGCCAGGCAGGTCTGTTTTAGTGCTGTGCAAGTGTTTTTCACAGCATTTGGCTAAATCTAGCTAAGCAAATCCTTTTGGGCCTCTTGCAGTGTGTGTTAGTCAGTGGAGTAGCCTATCTGTGTTGCAAGCTACACCACCTGTGTATGTAATACAAATTTTTTACTGCACCTAGCCAATTAAAATCTTTTGGGCATAGTAGCAGTGTGTGGTACTCAATCTATTAGGCCATCTATACTAAGCTCCACCAGCTTTGAAATTAATAATAATTTTTAGCTGCATCTAGCCCGGAAAATAATTTTGGGCATAGTAGCAGTGTGTGGTACTCATTGTATTAGGCCATCTATACCAAGCTCCACCAGCTTTGAAATTAATAATAATATTTAGCTGCATCTAGCCCAGAAAATAATTTTGAGCATAGTAGCAGTGTGTGGTACTCATTATATTAGGCCATCTATACCAAGCTCCACCAGCTTTGAAATTAATAATAATTTTTAGCTGCATCTAGCCCGGAAAATAATTTTGGGCCTGTAGCAGTGTGTGGTACTCATTCTATTAGGCCATCTATACTAAGCTCCACCAGCTTTGAAATTAATAATAATTTTTAGCTGCATCTAGTCCGGAAAATAATTTTGGGCAAAGTAGCAGTGTGTGGTACTCATTGTATTAGGCGATCTATACCAAGCTCCACCAGCTTTGAAATTAATAATAATTTTTAGCTGCATCTAGCCCGGAAAATAATTTTGGGCATAGTAGCAGTGTGTGGTACTCATTGTATTAGGCCATCTATACCAAGTTCCACCAGCTTTGAAATTAATAATAATTTTTAGCTGCATCTAGCCCGGAAAATAATTTTGGGCATAGTAGCAGTGTGTGGTACTCATTGTATTAGGCCATCTATACCAAGCTCCACCAGCTTTGAAATTAATAATAATTTTTAGCTGCATCTAGCCTGGAAAATAATTTTTCTTCCCAATAGTGGTAGCAATAGAAATATGGGGCGCACGCCTGGCTAACAAAAATGTATGCTTCATAACAAAAAACACCAGCCTAGCACACTGCATTAATAAGATGGCATCATCGTCTCTCCCAGTGCTAGGCCTACTACGCCGGCTAGCATTCCTGTGCCTAAAACACAATGTATGGGTCCGCGCTAGCCACGATGCTGAGGGGTCTAACGCTGCTGCTAAAGCTTTATCACAATTCAATTGGCAGATTTTCACAGAGCTCCTCCCCAACGCCCACCCATCGGGCAACAGATGCCCACCCTCCCTATGGGATCTAGTGGCGAATAGTTGATGCCATTAATCAGAGCGTTAGTTGCCTCGTCGACGTGGCAAGCATACGGTAAGGCATAGGAAGAGTGGACACGACTAGTAGCAGGCAGACGGGTTGACCAATGTGAACAAGCCAGATTACAAGTCACCATAGAATTTCTCCACCAGCTAATGATGACGGGCATATCAGGGGCGTCAGCGCAGCGGTGTCTGACCGGAGTAGCATTTCACTTCCAACTACTGAATTGGGGAGATGTGACAAAGAGATTCATCATCAGACAATCCATAAAAGGGTGGAAAAGGTGTCAGCCAAGTCAGGAGTGTAGACGTCCCGTCCCGTGTCACTAAAACTGATTTCTCACATTATATCCCTAACACCATTAACATGACACTCACAATTTGAAGCAACACTACTGTCTACTGCATTTGCGATCGCCTTCTTCGGGGCGCTATGCATAAGCGAATTAGTCCCTCAATCCAAAATTACCACCAGTGGAGGCTTATTACACCAGGACGTAGTCATAGCCAATAATGCAATACGTCTACGCATACGCAAATCGAAAATGGTTCCAGCGGGCAGGGGCACTTGGGTACTTCTACAACCCACAAACGGTACACTGAGTCGGGTAACAATAGTAAAAACATATATAACCATCCGATCACAAAGTAATTTCTTCCTATCACACATTGATGGAACGCCATTATCAAGATACCAGTTCCAAGCTATATTTAATAAATGCCTAACATCGGCAGGGAACCACCCCAAAGATTACGGGACACACTCATTCCGCATAGGCGCGACCACGGAAGCAGCAAGAGCAGGACTGTCAGAAACGGAAGTTCAGAGGATAGGGAGATGGCGATCCACGTGTTTGGCGAGATACATAAGACCGGACTTGTTATCCGAACGTGGTTTGTTTCTTTTACAGGTGACGCTAAGCCAACAGTGTGGGTGGCCTGCAATGGCCACAGGTACTAATGAAGGTAATCAAGGTAGGGAGAGAGGCAAGAGGTCCGGTCATCTTAGTTATACAGGCCGGAGGAAACAACCTAGGTCATCACAAGAGCGCATAACTTATGGCAATAATGAAACTAGACACTGAGCGCTTCAGAGAATTTTTCACAAAACTAACTATAGTATGGTCAGAGATTGTGCCGATAGCGGTATGGCAAGGTGCGCGAGACATCACGGCCATCGAACGGACAAGGCGGGTAATAAATATTCGGATGGCAAAATTTAGAAGAGACAGAGGTGGTGTAGTGATACGACACCGACAGCTGGAAGGAGATAAAGCAGGCCTCATACGGCCCGACGGTGTTCACTTAATGGATATTGGACTGGACATATTCCTGTCAGGACTCCAGGACGGAGTGGAAAAAAAGTGATGGATGGGGGTCAGAGTCCTGCATACGAGTACGCAGGATCCTCCGTGGCCTGGAAATAGAAAGGACATGTTGGAGAGTTACACTTGTTGGCCAACTTGCCGGTGTGGAGACACAGGGCATGCTGCAACAAGCTGAATTGTTTTAGAAATAAAATGGCTTTCTAATGGAATGAGTATAAAGAGTTAATAAAGCTGTGACCGATCCTCACCCATCCAGTTGTAAGAGTTACATTATTGTATTGTCAAGGAAAGGGGGGCTGAGCATCTGGGTTTGGTTGGGGGTCCCCACAGTCTGCCTAGGCTAGATGCAGTTAAAAATTCTTATTAGATACACAGGCGGTGTAGCTTGCTTCAGAGCTGGGCTACTATGCGGACTAGCAGACACTGAAGCTTTGGAGCAGACCTCTGAGTAAACAGCTCTTCAGACTCAACCATCTGTGTTGCCCCAAGCCATAGTGTATGTAGTTTCTTACAGTTAAAAGGGGGGGGGGAGCGACCCAACCCACCTGGAATTGACAATGACAAAGTCACGTAAAACACAGCAAGGGGACTCCAAAAAGAGTCTCCATTTTTTCCAAAAGTTATGGCACAGACACTATTTAAGTGGCATCAATTGCCCCAGAGTTGCTTAAAACGGTTGGTGAGGTGATTTTACCAAATCCTCAAGCTTTTAGTCTCCCCAGGATGACACAGGGGTAGAAAAGTTCTTGCGGATCCATGATTTGTTCATCTTTATGAACGTGAGTCTGTCTACATTCTCAGTGGACAGCCGCGTGCGCTTATCTGTCAGCACACCACCAGCAGCGCTGAACACAGGTTCAAACAGAACGCTGGCTGCAGGGCATGACAAGATCTCCAAGGCGTGAGTGGCGAGCTCCGGACATTTTTCCAGATTAGAAGCCCAAAATGGGCAAGGGTCCAGTGACACAGTCATGGCTTTGTGAGCGAAATATGCTCTCCTCTATGCCTTCCGAACTCCAAATTAATAAGATTTGTTTTACGAGCGCTCGGGAAATCAGTACAGCACAGCCAGGAATGGTGTACTAGAAAAAGACTTCTGCTTTATTAACACATGTGACACTTTAAATAGGGTCAGAGACAAAGGAATAGTTCCCTCTGACCTATGAACCAATAGTAACCATAGGGGAGTGAACAGTAATGTGAAACCTCACTGCCCCTCAGTGTTACCTGATGACCATTACATAAGAGTGAAAACAAAATGGATACCACAGACAAACAAGATGAATTCTTTTCTCTCACAGCTTCGATGTTCACTTGGAGATACTCCTGTACCATCCTCTCTAGGCGTTGACTATGTGTCAGACTTCTTGTCTCCTGTGGCCTTGCAAAGGATGGTCTAAAAAAGTGGTGAAACGATTCCACAAAATTGCTGTTACCAGCAGATACTGTGTTACTGTTACGGTTTGAGTGATGAAGACTCGACAGTCCTCCGGTTGGCAAGTTAGAACTGTGAGATTCACTACATGCACCACTGGTGTTTTGTGGAAAAGCACATGTAAGATTCTGCAACAGCCTCTGCTGATACTCCTGCATGCGTGAATCCCTTTCTATGGCAGGAATTATTTCGGCAAATTTACTTTTGTACTGGGGATCTAAGAGTGTGGCAACCCAGTAGTCGGGATTACTTCGAATTCTGACAATCCGAGGGTCATGTTGCAGGTAGTGCAGCAAGAAGGCACTCATGTGTCTTGAGCATCCAGGAGGACCAAGTCCTTGTTGTGTTGGTAGCGAGGTAAGAATCATGCTTCCTTCCTCTGCCCTCTCCCCCCAACCTCGCACAACAGAAATGTGATCAAGGTCTCCCTCATCTGATGAGTCTTCCATGCCCATCGCCAGTTCGTCCTCCACTTCTTCCTCGGCTCCTGCACCTTCCTCAACAGTTTGGCTGCTACCATGCGCCCTGGTTAATCCCTCTCCCCCACCCTCCCATTCCTGTCGCCTTGGTGCTGCCGACCGTCTGGACCTTGGAGATGTTATCCCTTCAGCATACGACTCCTCCTCTACTTCCTCCACCACCTCTTGTCCCACCACCTGACTCCGAATTCTGTTTAACGTGTGCTCCAGCATGTAAATCACCGGAATAGTCATGCTGATAATGGCATCGTCAGCACTAAACATCTTCGTCGCCATTTCAAAACTGTGCAGAAGGGTGCATAGGTCCTTGATCTGAGACCACTCCTGCAGCATGATTTGCCCCACCTCTGGATCTCGTTGGCCCAGGCTATACGTCAGAATGTATTGCACCAGGGCTTGTCGGTGCTGCCACAGTCGCTGCAACATGTGCAGAGTTGAATTCCACCGTGTCGGCACATCGCATTTCAGCCGGTGAACTGGCAGGCCCAACGACTTCTGTAGAGATGTAAGTCGTTGAGCTGCGGGATGCGAACGGCGGAAGTGAGCACACAGCGACCGTGCCCTCTGCAGAAAGCCATCTAGTCCAGGATAGTAGGCTAAAAATTGCTGGACAACCAGGTTCAACACGTGAGCCATACAAGGCACGTGTGTGACATTGCCCCGGCGAAGGGCCGCACCCAGGTTTGCAGCATTGTCGCACACGGCCATCCCTGGTTGCAGGTCCAGTGGAGACAACCATTCATGAAACTGGGTCTCCAGAGCTGACCACAACTCCTCAGCTGTGTGACTCACATTTCCCAGACATTTCAAAATAAACACCGCCTGATGCTGTTGAGCCCTGCTGCCAACATAGTAAGGAGGTGTGCAGGATTCCTTCTGCGCAGTTAGAAAGCGTGTGGCATTACCATACAGCCTTTGGGTGCAGGTGGAGGACCAAGAGGAGGTTGAGGAGGCAGAAGCAGTGGAGGAACTTCTAGATAAAGAGGATTGACGCACAACTCGTGGGGACGGCAAGACTTGGACAGCAGCCCGTTGTCCTGCTGTCACCATAGTTACCCAGTGCCCAGTCAGCGACATGTAATGCCCCTGTCCATGCCTACTCGACCAAGTGTCTGTGGTGAAATGCACCCTGTCACACACAGAGTTTCTCAAAGAAGCAGTGATGTTGTGTGCGACATGCTGGCGTAGCGCAGGCATACCTTTCTTTGAGAAGTAGTGCCGACTGGGCATCTGGTACTGGGGCACTGCGACGGACATAAGGTCTCGAAAATCCCTGTGTCCACCAGGCGGAAAGGCAGCATTTTTGTAGCCAACAGCTTGCAGATGGTGAAATTCAAACTCTTAACTTTGTCATGGCTAGGAGGAAATGGTCTTTTACTTGTCCACATCTGAGGGACCGAGGGCTGGCTGTTGTGCTTAGACGGGGTTGAGTAGGGTGTCCCCGGCAAACTGCCGGTCTGTGAGGAAGATGCAGGCGGAAAAGTTAGGTTTCCTTGATCCAAAAGTGGTGCTCTCGATGTCGGAGAGCACTCAACACCAGCTGGTGTTTCCACTTCCAAATGAAATGATGACCTGCCAATCACACTGGCTGTTGCAGGTAAAGAGGTGGCAGGTCTACGTCCAAAAACATGTGTGACTGCTGTCCCCCCAGTCACAGAGGATGAAGAGGCCGCGGATGCACAAGATGGGGCAGACGGTGGTTGGCCCGGCCCGCTAGGCCGCATTGTAGCACAGTGAGCTTCCCACTGCAACTTATGCTTCATATCCATGTGACGGTTCATGCATGAAGTACTCAAACTATGGATTTTTTGGCCTCTACTTAGCTTTTGGTGACAAATATTACAGATAACACTAGTTGGGTCATCCTTATCGATCTGAAAAAATGCCCAGGCTATGCAAGGCTTAGAGCCCATGCGACCTGAAGAGCCACCACGACTTGTGGTCAGAGGCAGAGTTGTGGTTGAGGATGCAGTTGTTGACGTGCTTCCAGTACTCCGTCTCTGTCCAGGAAGGCGAACCTAACCTCGTCGTCAATAGCATCCTCCTCCACCTCCTCTGCTGACCTCATCGACTGGCTGACTGTGGGTTGACAGTAAGTGGGATCTCCAACCTCGTCATCATCACCCTGTGTGTTCTCACACCCGTCGTCCTCAAAGCCAACCTCTTCCTGCCCTGACCGAAAAGTCAAGTTGTCGCTCCAATCAGGTATTTGAGTCTCATCATCGTCTTTATCATTGTCTCCACCAACAGGAGTTACAGTTTGGGAACGAGAGTCTACATTATGCTCAGAACCTTCTTCATCTGGTCCTGGATCCGACTCATAAAGATTCTGGGCATCAGTGCAGATCATTTCCTCGTCTGGATTAACAGAAGCTCTGGAGCAGACCTCCGTTTCCCAGGCTATAGTATGAGTAAACAGCTGTGCAGACTCAACCATCTGTGTTACCCCATACTCAGACGGGCAGCTGAAGACTTGGGAGCTGTGAGGAAGCAAGTGCGATTGGGGTGACACATCTGAGGACTGGAGTATTTGTGATGTTGAAGTTGAGGTGGAGGAGAGCCCACTTGAAGGAGCACTTGATATCCGTTGAAGCACCTGCTGTTTTTGTGCCTCATCTGGAATTTGTAGCGATGGGCGTGTCCGTAAGAAACGGATCGTATCACATTGTCCACGAAAAGAAGTAGACATCTTAGTTTGGCTGGAAGATGGTCTTTCTTCTGCAGATGCTACTCCCCCCCACCGCAGGGGGGCTTGACCCACCAGCGGACAGGCACCAGTATTGGGAGAGGGGGGCTGGCCGTCAGGGTCCACCGCGGCTCTGGCACAAACCCGGCGACACGGAGGTCACAGCGGCTTTTCTTCCCAGGGCTGTTCCCCGCCCAGCAGGAACGTGGGGGAGCTCAGGTCGGCCTTCCACTGTACTCCCTTACCTCCCTCGCCCTCTTTCCTTCTTCTGTTCTCCATCTAACCCCTCGGCTCTGTGGTGTCCGCTCTCCCTCCAGCTCTCTCCTTCTCACAGGTGGACTACCGCTTGTATTCACACTGTGGCGAATCTTTTGGGCCCAGGCATAAGAAGTTGTCGAGGTAATGGATAATATGTGTCCCCTTAGAAACGTCCATTACAACCCATTCGAGGAAGCAACTAAACGCCTCAAATAGTGGGCAGGATCTGGACCACCCCATGGGCAAACAGCGATCTATATAGTATGCTCCTTCCCAGAAGCAGCCCAATAGGTGGACACTATTCGGAGGCACAGGTAGTAAGTAACGCTGCATCAATGTCTGTTTTGGCCATTAGGGTGACCCTTCCCAACTTCTTGATCCGCCTGATTGCCTTGTCAAAGGATGTACAGTATATACTACTGTACTTGGTTCCGCGTCGATGTTGTCGTTTACTGACCTGCCCCTTGGATATGACAAATGGTGGATTAGTTTGAAAGTATTGGGTTCCGTTTTTGGCACGACTCCCAACGGGGATACCACTACGTCTTGTAAGGAAAGTGTTCTGAATGGAACCGCCATTCTACCTAAAGATATTTCTTTTTTTCATTTTCTTGTCACGACGTCTGGGTGTTGGTAGGCTGATTTTAGATTTTTACTCGAGCCTTTCTTGATTTTAGAAGGGCATGACATGCCTATAACTGTGTCTCCCTCTCCTTTTACTCCTCCACCTCTTTTCTTTTCGCATGACTATATGTACTTGTCACTTTTCCATGTGTTAGTTGTGTCTTCTGAGCAGTTTGTCAGCTTTTGCACACCTTTGAAGGTGTTTTCTATGTATTTCTATGTGTTTTTGTTTAACTGCCATTGGTTTTAACGGTGTTCGACGAACAGTTCGACGAACAGTTCGGCGAACATACCGGTGTTCGACGAACCGAATCGAACCCGAACACTACGGGGGTGGCTCAACACTACCAGGGAACTAGTCGGATTGTCGTATGGAGTCAGGAAGGAATTTTTTTCCCCAATGTGGAGCTTAGTGTTTGCCACACATGTTTTTTTTTGCCTTCCTCTGGATCAACATGTTAGGCTATGGGTTGAACTAGATGGACTTAGTCTTCCTTCAACCTTAAAAACTATGTTACTATGTTACTCAAAAAAATGAAAGGAAAAAAACGCACCTTGTCAATGAGATTTTTGAAAAATCTCAATTATTTTTCTGCTATTGTAAAACAGAGGTTTTTTTCCTGCACGAAAAAAATATGCAGCAAAAATACCAAGTGTGAACAAGCCCTTGTTGTTATTTTCTTACTTATCACATTGAAACTAGTTGTAACTAATCAAACCCCAGTCATGGTTACTCTTTTTTGATAACCCAGTTATTGCACCTCCTATTTATATTTATCTCATAACTAGTGATGAGCGAGCATGCTCGCTACTGCTCGGTGCTCGCCTGAACTTCTCACTGCTTGAGATGCTCGGCGCTCGCTGAGTATTTCCGGGTTGCTCGGCGGGAACTCGGGTCCCCTCCCTGCATGTTTGGCGCTCTTTAGAGAGCCAATGAACATGCAGGGATTGCCTGACATGCACTGTAATGCCGTAGCCATGTTGGTTGTGGGCATTACAGTGATTGGCTGGCCGCACAGCGTCATGAGGTCTATATCAGACCTGTCTCCGCCATGCTCGTCTCAGTCACTTCGGATTAGACAGTGTAGGGAGAGCTGCTGCTATGTCAGGGAGAGATTTGATTGTGTATTAGGTAGTGTAGGGAGAAAAACCGTACATTACACATATCCAGCTTAACAAACAGCCCTTCTGAGGACTAATCCATCTGCAGAGATATCAGGCAGGCAGGGTGTATAGGCAGCAGTGTATATAGCAGACTGCAGTGCATATAGCACAAGAGGCTCCATTCCAGTTCTGCTTGCTGCTGCTGTTAGATATTTCTATACAAAGGCCCAGGTCTCAGGGGCCAGGAATACTTTTCTTTGAATCTTAATCCTCATTATTTGCTTAAAAAGCAATCCAGAGAGCACCATTTTTTCTGCGCCATTTACTTGTTGGCACTGCAGAATACAACCAGGTCCTTTCCATATTAGAGCGCTAGAAATCCAGCTATTTAAAACTGTGTTTTCTCTGTCAAATGGATCACATATACATTGTCAGAAGATACTGCCATTTCTGACCTCCATTAAAAATTTCCTTTAGTGTGTTATTGAAGCAATTTACCGCAGTTTGCTGTTCAAACTACTTACCTACAGGACAGGTATTTAAAACTCTGTTTTCTCTATCACACGGATCACATATAAGTTCGCTCCAAACTCAGTCATTTGTAGTGAGCGTGGAAGATACTGTCCTCCATTTAAAATGAGCAAGGCACGTGGCAAGGGACGGGGAACTGGACATGATGGTAATGGTGCATGCAGAGGCCCGAGGACAAGGCCGTGGGCAAGCCGTAATTGTGCCACAACAAACACCCACATCTTCTCGCCTGATCTTCCTGTCCCAATTTCTAGGGGACCGCAGCACACCACTATTGAACTCAGAGCACTGTCAAAAGGTTGTTGGTTGGATAGCGGATAATGCTTCCAGTCACTTAGCCACCACCACCCTGTCTTCCACATGGTGAAGTCTCAGTAGCCCTGAGTCTGGAAAGCATATTCCTCACCCTGATCCTCCTTCCTCCCACCATGCCGAGTACCCAGAGACAACTGATCCCACACTTGGACACTGAAGAGCTGTTCACTTTTCCATTTATAGATTTGAGCCTCTCGCCCAGTCCACTTGAAGCGGGGCAAGAGGAGATCACGTGTAGCGATGCCCAAATATTTGAGCAGCCACGGTCACACAAAGGCGACAGTGGGAAAGTGTCACAAGAGGTGGACGATGATGAGACACAATTGCCAGAAAGTCAGGAGGAGGACCAGGGTGCGGAAATGGAAGACGAGGTGGTGGATGATATAGTAACTGACCCAACCTGGCAGGAGGACATGTAGAGCAAGGAAAGCAGCACACAGGGGGAGGGAGGCAGAGCACCCCAACAGGCTGGAAGAAGCAGTGTGGTAGCCGCAGACAGAAGGCAGGCAACCGTTCCCCATAACACCAACACGAAGGAAGTTGCCAGTACAACTGTTAGGTCTTCTCGAGTCTGGTTGTTTTTTAAAGACACTGCTGATAACCACAAAAAGGCATTTGCACCACCTGCCAGGCCAGCATCAGCAGGGGTGGCAAAATGACCAGCCTGACCACCACCAGCATGATCAGGCACATGGCAGCAAAGCACCTGACTTTGTGGGCCGAACCCCAGGGTTCAGGAACTGCGGGTGGCACCATTGCTTCTTACGCTGTTGTGCATGCAAGCCAATCCCCTGTCCATGGTGCATGCGAAGACGCCTCCTGCCCTGCACCTGTTCTTGCACACTCTCAAGTAGCAGCATCAGGAAGCACATCCATGTCCTTGTCCCAGCGCAGCGTTCAGTTGTCCATACCCCAGTCCTTGGAATGCAAGCGCAAATATGCAGCCAACGCCCCACAGGCCACACTACTAAATTCTCACATTTCACGACTGCTTGCGCTCAAAATGTTGCCTTTTAGGCTCATGGAGACGGAAGCATTACGCAACCTGATGGCGACGGCCGTCCCTCAGTACTCGGTCCCCAGCCACCACTATTTCTCCCGGTGTGCCGTCCCCGCATTACACAAGCACGTGTACCAAAACATTAGCCGTGCTCTTAACAACGCAGTTACCGGTAAAGTCCACCTAACCACAGACACGTGGACAAGTGCTTGTGGGCAGAGATGGTACATCTCGCTGACGGCACACTGGGTTAACATAGTGGAAGCTGCGACCCAGTCGGGCCTTGGGACGGAACACGTCCTCCCGATGCCAAGGATTGCGGGTCCTGGGTCAATCAGGGTTGCCCCCACGATCTACAGCTCCTGCACCTCAGCCTCCTCCTCCTCTTCAGCCTCCATCTCCAAAGTGACCACATCAGTCACATGCTGGACGCACTGCAGCACTGCCTCGGCCAAGCGGCAACAGGCTGTGCTGAAGCTAATATGCTTAGGTGAAAAACCGCACAATGCTGAAGAGTTGTGGACAGCTCTGAAAGAGCAGGCAGATCTGTGGCTCACACCGCTGAACCTACAGCCAGGCATGGTTGTGTGTGACAATGGCCAGAACCTGGTGGTGACTCTGAGGCGAGGCGAGCTCACACATGTACCATGCCTGGCCCATGTGCTTAACCTCGTGGTTCAGCGGTTTCTCAAATCCTACCCGGAGCTGCCGAATGTGCTTGTTAAAGTACGCCGCCTGTGTGCCCATTTTAGAAAGATAGCTACAGTTTCCGCCGCCCTTGCAGTGTTTCAGCAGCGTTTACAGCTTCCGGCTCACAGACTGGTGTGTGATGTCCCCACGCGTTGGAACTCTACACTGCAGATGTACAGAGTGATTACACACAGCCAAGCCTCATCTCATCCCAACGTGGATTGGGTGACAATGAGGAAGAGGAGGAGGAGGAGGAAGCACAGGAGCTAATTTCATGCACTATAGATGGTACCACCTGCACAGCTGTCATACAGTCTGTACAGCGTGGATGGCCAGAGGACAGAGAGGAGGAGGAGGAGGAGGAGAGCATGGTCAGTCATCCTCTTGGTGAGGACACGGAAGTCTTGCCTGTTAGTAGTCTGGCACGCATGGCTGAGTTTATGTTACGCTGCCTTTCCCATGACCCTCGCGTACTCAAAATTTTGAGTGACAGTCATTACTGGTTGGTGACACTTCTAGACCCACGCTACAAGGAGAACTTTATATCTCTTATTCCTGAGGCAAACAGGTCTACAAAAATGGGGCAGTACCAGAAAGCCCTTGTTGCGGAACTATTAAAAAAATTCCCATCTGAAAACGCTGGCGGCAGAGGGCACACTTCGTTGGACAACCAAGGAGTATAGGCGAGAGAGACACAACTTCAATCCAGTAGAGGCAGGGTAACACTGTCAAAGATCTGGGAGAGTTTTCTCAGACCCTCCCATCACACAGGCCCTGAGGCACGGGGTACTCTCACAAGGAGTGCAAAGTTTGGGAAGATGCTGAAGGAGTACCTTGCCAACCACACCAAAGTCCTCCGTGATTCCTCTGTGCCTTATAATTATTAGGTGGTCCAAATTAAATAAAAAAGCGGTCTAAACGAATGAACACTAGAGGTGAAAAATTTTTATTTTTTTTTAGGGCTAAAAAATAAATTTAATGAGCCCTTTCCACAACGCGTTTCGATAGTAAACTATCTTCCTCAGGTGGTACAACTTTATAATTATTGGGTATCCAAGCTGGATACGTGGAATGAACTGGCTCTCTATGCCTTGGAGGTCCTGGCCTGCCCTGCCGCCAGCGTTTTATCAGAGTCGGTTTTTAGTGCCGCTGGTGGAACTATAACTGATAAGCGCATCCGTCTGTCAACTGAAAATGCTGACAGGCTGACTCTTATAAAAATGAACAAGAGCTGGATTGGGCCAGATTTGTCAACACCACCGAATGATAGCAGCGTAACATAAACTCAAATCCAGTGTCTTTTCTTGGGAGGTGTATTCCCATGCACCTTTTCACACCCATACATGGGTATACACTTCCTGATTTTGTCTATTTGCTCTTGTCCTCCTCCTTCTCCTCATCCTCCACCACCATATCACCAGGGTGACCGTGGTCCGTGATGCAAAACCCACATAATTTTTTTAAAGGGTGTTGTTTATGATGCCCGTGAAAAAATTTTTTTATACAGCATGTTCATGTATACTCCCCAGGGGTAAATGTTTGTCAGCCCATACACTTAGTGCATGGGCATTACAAGCATAGGAGGCCCGCTCCTTTCTAATGGGAACATTTTTTCATGAGGCCCTCCTCCACATCTCTTCCAAGGGGTATTGAAGTGCCTCCAAATTTTTGGCAGCCCTTGCATTCACTGCATAGGCCAACACTATGGGAGACTCTCTCCTTTCTAATGGGAATTTGTCATTACTGTGGCCCTGCTCTGTGTGTCTTTAAATTCTTAGTGGGGTTTTTTCTAAAATTGGTCAGCCGTTGGACTCACTGCATACCCTATAACTGTATAGCAGACCCTCTCCTTTCTAATGGGAACATGTCGTACTTGTTACTGTGGCCCTGCTCTGTGTGTCTTTAAATTCTTAGTGGGGTTTTTCCTAAAATTGGTCAGCCGCTGGACTCACTGCATACCCTATAACTGTATAGTAGACCCTCTCCTTTCTAATGGGAACATGTCGTACCTTGTTACTATGGCCCTGCTCCGTGTGTCTTTAAATTCTTAGTGGGGTTTTTCCTAAATTTGGTCAGCCGTTGGACTCACTGCATACCCTATAACTGTATAGCAGACTCTCTCCTTTCTAATGGGAACATGTCGTACTTGTTACTGTGGCCCTGCTCTGTGTGTCTTTAAATTCTTAGTGGGGTTTTTCCTAAAATTGGTCAGCCGTTGGACTCACTGCATACCCTATAACTGTATAGCAGACCCTCTCCTTTCTAATGGGAACATGTCGTACCTTGATACTGTGGTCCTGCTCCGTGTATCTTTAAATTCTTAGTGCGGTTTTTCCTAAAATTGGTCAGCCTTTGGACTCACTGCATACCCTATAACTGTATAGCACACCCTCTCCTTTCTAATGGGAACATGTTGAACCTTGTTACTATGGCCCTGCTTCGTGTGTCTTTAAATTCATAGTGGGGTTTTTCCTAAAATTGGTCAGCCGTTGGACTCACTGCATACCCTATAACTGTATAGCAGACTCTCTCCTTTCTAATGGGAACATGTCATACTTGTTACTGTGGCCCTGCTCTGTTTGTCTTTAAATTCTTAGTGGGGTTTTTCCTAAAATTGGTCAGCCATGTCTGATGATGTGTCACACACCACATTGCCAGATAAGGTTGTAAAATGTTAAAATGACATTTGCCGGTGAATGCATTTGTCTTAAAAAATAACGTAAAAAAAACAAAACAATAGGATCTTTCTTTAGTATAAAAAACAGCGTCACCAATTTAACCTCAATGTAATCACATTGTTCAGCTCATGCACCTTCTCCTCCATCTCCGAAATGATCACATCAGTCACAAGCTGACAGCACTGCAGCACTGCCTTGGCCAAGCGGCAACAGGCTGTGCTGAAGATAACATGCTTAATGCTTAATTGACAAACCACCCAGCGCTGCAGAGTTGTTGAAAGCTGTAACACAGCAGCCTGATCTGTGGCTCTCACCGCTGAACATACAGCCAGGCATGGTCCTGTGTGACAATGGGCAGAACCTGGTGACGGAGAAATGATAGCCGGAGTAGATACGGTTTCCCTCTATGCCAGTCCTTTCACCGAGCTAAAGAATATGGCTGTGGTGAAATACAAATCCCACTGAGAATCTGTTTCAGATTGAAAAACATTGTACCCACCAGAGGATTTGATTCTGAGGGCTAACCTTTCTCACCCGCTCAAGAGACCAATAGCAGCTGCAAAGTTAGAGCTATCATGAAGTCTCCTGAGGTAGAAGCCAAGGCACACCAGAGGATTCTCTGGTGGGACCGTCCAACACTGCCGAGAAGCAGTCCTGGCTAAGAAAAGTGTGTTGGAAGGTCACTCTATGGCTGCTTTGTAACTGAGGAGGAAACACACGCAAACAAGGGGAGAAGATACAAAGTCCTTGCAGATGTTGTCCTTGCTGGGATTTGAACCCAGGATCCCAGTGCTGCAAGGCTTCAGTGCTAACCACTGATCCAATGTGCTGCCGTTCACCCTTTAATATCTAAGAGGCTGGAGAAACTTGCACCTACTGCCACTCTATCTTCAGCTCCTTTGTGAGAAAATGTATTTGGGCAGCCACTCAGTCTACCAAATAAAATTCCAGAGAAGGAAATTGGGGATGGCTTCGTACCATAGTTTGCTGGAAATATTCGGGCTGGTAGGAGTCAAGCAAATTCCCACAGAAAAGTACCAGCAGTAATGTTCAGGCCACATTTCAAGTGAAAGCAGCTTTAGAGGACTTCCTGGGAGAAATGACACGCAGGGTACATACGGTTTCCCTCTATGCCAGTCCTTTCTCCGAGCTAAATACAACTCTTAGCAAAAAAAGTTGTGGACTGGCTCTGTACTGTCCCTGGCCACATTCACCTGTCCACGTGTTTGTGGTTAGGCGGTCCTTCCCAGTAAGTGCACTGGGGAGGGCACAGGTAATGTTGTCGGACCCGTGCTTGTGGAAGGCGGAGGCGATACCGGGAAATATAGTGGCGGCTGGGGACCTAGTATGGACACCTGGCCGCCGCCGGCATGAGGTTGTGAAAAGCTTCCGCCTCCACGAGCTTAAAAGGCCATATTTCAAGTGCAAAGAGCTGCCCAGAAATCTGGCAGTTTAGTGTTGCGGCCTGTGGGTGGGTGGGTGGCTGGCTGCATACTTGCACTTGCATTCCCAGTAACAGAAAACTAAGCAGTTGGTGGCCTCTATCATCATCATGGCCTCACCTCGGCACTATGAATTCTCCTGAAGGAGAAACCAGGGCCCGCCGAAGGAGTCTCTGGTTCTCTGGTGGGTCCGTCCAACCCTGCCGAAAAGCAGCCCTGGCTAAGAAAAGTGTGGGGGAAGGTTCCCGGACACTCTATGGCTGCTTTTTTAAATGTGGATCGGCCATGCTTATGCATGTTATTTCTCAAAACGCATTACAGATCAGGCCATTGTCCAACTCTGTAATCAAGAAATTAAACGCGCAAAGAAAGATGTGTGTGTGTCAAAGCACCACCGACAAGTGTGAGTTGATGTTGGACGGGCTGCCATTGCTTCTGTAACAAGCTCAATTACAGAACTTCCTGGGAGAAATGACACACAGGGTACAAACGGTTTCCCTCTATGCCAGTCCTTTCTCCGAGCTAAATGCAACTCTTAGCAAAAAAAGTTGTGGACTGGCTCCGTACCGTCCCTGGCCACATTCACCTGTCCACGTGTTTGTGGTTAGGCGGTCCTTCCCAGTAAGTGCACTGGGGAGGGCACGGGTAATGTTGTGGGACCCGTGCTTGTGGAAGACGGAGACGATACCGGGAAATATAGTGGCGGCTGGGGACCGAGTATGGACACCCGGCCGCCGCCGGCATGAGGTTGTGAAAAGCTTCCACCTCCACGAGCCTAAAAGGCCACATTTCAAGTGCAAGCAGCTGTCAAAAATTTGGCAGTATAGTATTGCAGCCTGTGGGTGGGTGGGTGGCTGCCTGCATACTTGCGCTTGCATTCCAAGGAATGGGGTCGGGACAACTGAACGCTGCAGTGGGACAAGGACGTGGACAGTGATTGTTGCAAGTCTGCAAGTCATGTCGGGAGGCATCTTTGCATGCGCCAAGGATCACTTATGATGGGCACACTTTTAGGCAGTGACCTGGGAGTCAGAGATGCTTCCAGAGGTCTTCCCCATGCTGTTCCCATGTCTTTTCAGCACTGTATGCATGTGTCTGATGATATGTCACACACCACATGGCCAGATAAGGTTGAAAATGTTAAAATGACATTTCCTGGTGAATGCATTTGTCTTGGTTGAAAGCAATTCAAAAGTGCAAAAACGCATCAAAAACGCTACGTGTAAACATAGCCCAAGTTGTGGAGGAGTATTTTTGGTTTTGGTTATTTATTTTGCCTTATATACAAGTCATTACCCTGGAAAGGATGTTCCTTAACATATTTCCCAGGAAAATCCATTTTGGTTTCGTTTTTGTATGTTTTATTGTGAGTCCGTAAAAGTGGCGTAATACTCTGACCACGTTGCTGACAGCATTGATCTGGGAGTCAGAGATGCTTCCAGGGGTCTTCCCCATGCTGTTCCCATGTCGTTTGAGCACTGTTCCCATCGATTTGGGCAATTTTTAAGCCCTCTGCAGACCGCCTGGGGGGAGCCGCCTGAAAAATGCTCGAGTTTCCCATAGACTTACATTGGGCTCGTTGCTCGGGTCGAGCACTCGAGTATTCCAATTTGCTCGACCCGAGCAACGAGTACCCGAGCATTTTAGTGCTCGCTCATCACTACTCATAATACAAGAAGTTTAAAAACATAAAAGTTTAAATCATTCCCCATTGCCCACTTTTTCTTTAAACCCAAAAAATAAACATTTATTATCACCCAGTGCAAAAAAGACTATTTTTTTTAAGAAATAATATTATTTATCCCACATTTGGGATGAGTTGTGCTTGTCAGTGGCTGCATTTTGGGATACATATAAAGTATTACCTAACTTTTATTAACTCTTTATAGGGAGAAGTAAAAAAAAAAGCAGTTCTGATGTTGTTTTTTGATGTTTTACATTTTCTAACTTTTTGAATACTTTTTATTACACCTTTTTGGAGGAATGTACAAAAGAAACTACAATTCTGAATTTTGCGTTAATTTTTTAAAAATAATTGTTCAATATTCAGTTTAATTCACATATTAAAGGGGTTGTCTGGAACTTTAAAATTGATGGACTATCCTTAAGATAGGTCATCAATGTCTGATCGGTGGGGGTGTGACACCCTGCAGGCCTCGCTGATCATAAGAGATTATGCTCTACAGAAGAGAGAGAGGACTCCACAGACCCTAAGAGCGTACACTCTACAGGAGAGATAGAGGACCCCACTGATCATAAGAGTTTACACTGTACAAGAGAGAGAGGATCCAGCTGACCATAAGAGCTTACACCCTACAGGAGAGAGAGAGGACCCCACTGATCATAAGAGGTTACACTCTACAGGAGAGAGAGAGGGGACCCCACTGACTATAAGAACTTACATTCTACAGGAGAGAGAGAGGACCCCGCTGACCATAAGAACTTACATTCTACAGGAGAGAGAGAGGACTCCACAGACCATAAGAGCTTACACTCTACAGGAGAGAGATAGGACTCCACAGACCATAAGAGCATACGCCATACAGGAGAGAGAGAGTGTCCCACTGACCATAAGAGCTTACACTATACAGGAGAGAGAGAGGACCCCACTGACCATAAGAGCTTACACTCTACAGGAGAGAGAGAGGATCCCACTGACCATAAGAGCTTACACTCTACAGGAGAGAGAGAGGTTCCCACTGACCATAAGAGTTTACACACTGCAGGAAAAAGAGTCTTAGGCCACATTCACACATTCAGTATTTGGTCACTATTTTACATCAGTATTTGTAAGCCAAAACCAGGAGTGGGTGAGAAATGCAGAAGTGGGGACGTGTTTCTATTATACTTTTCCTCTGATTGTTCCACTCCTGGTTTTGGCTACAAATACTGATGTAAAATAGTGACCAAATACTGAATGTGTGAACGTGGCCTTAGTGACTCTGGGGATGAAAAACAACTCTGCCATGGAAACTGTACTCCACTGGAAACCGCTGATCTGTGATAGCCGAGGCATTCTCCGTCACTGTACAAGGTACAATAATCCGCTAGATGTCATAGCTGCAGGGCATTGTGGGGAATTTTGCGCGGCTATGAGATAAGAAATTTGCCTGCTTGCTGATGCTTCAGCAGTGCAGGAAATGGGGCCTTTTTGTGTGTGTAAACCGCAAATCAGATCTCAAAGTTTTCGTATTCAAGTGAAACTGAAAATTTCAAGAAATTCGACTTGAACTCGATTCTCCGTCGATCGATCCGTTCATCACTAGTCCTTAGGTGGTGGCATAGTGACAAGTATGGCAGCCGTTCTAGCTCAAACAGGGTTGCCTAGTGTTTTTCTGAATTACTCTAACTAAGCTGTAATTAACAACTTCCAAAATAATGTGAATGATGTGTTATTCGGGACATTAGTGAAGCTGGTTATAAGGGTGAATGACCAGAGATTTGCATTTAACGTACTAATAGAGACTGAGTCGAGAGGAGATTTTTACAGAATTTGAACATTTTTTACGAACAAAGCCAATTCGAGGAACACACTAATAAAGGCTGACACTGTCCTGGAAATTAGGGACAGATGGCAGCAATGTGATCTGTGACTGGTAGGTAGTCACACTCCTTTCCATATTGGAGAATATTAACGTCTATTTCCATTTCTAAATGAGTCATGCTTGTTTCAACACGTTGTCAGTACAATTAAATCTGTAGACTTTGCTAACATAGATTTGTGTGTGATTTGTGCGTGATGATCGTTATGGACAATGTTTGCCAAAATATGTTTATGCCATCGGCAGTCATTAATAATATTAACCTCTATTGTTCATAAAAGCTCCAAGGAAAAGCAAAAAAAACAAGTAGAACACTACAAACAATAAATCTGGATCTGATTACTATTCGCTGTTAGTCCTCGCTTGGTTAAAACATGGTGCATTGTTGTTGTAAGGGTTTTGTATAATCTAGTAGTATATGTGAATACATAAGAGCTCAATAAATATTCAGAAGGGCAGCATGGTAGCTCAGTGGTTAGCACTGTTGCTTTGCAGTGCTGGGGTCCTGGGTTCAAACCCAACCAAGGACAACATCTGCAAGGGGTTTGTATGTTCTACCCGTGTTTACGTGGGTTTCCTCTGGGTTCTCTGGTTTCCTCCCACACTCCAAAGACATACTGATAGGGAATGTAGATTGTGAGCCCCAATGGGGACAGTGCTGATAATAGTCTGTAAAGTGCTGCGGAATTAATGGCGCTATATAAGTGAGTAAAATAAATAAATAAAATCTCCTTAACAAAATAACTGTTTAGAATAAAACAGTAAATATAGGTGTAAGGGGTTGGTACTCACTCCAGGTAAATGAAACATAGCCTTGTCCAGCACAAATTAACAAAAACAAGAAAACAGTCCATACAGTGCTGCAGGTTCAACCGCTACTAGTCAGTGTCCTGTAGCACAGACATGCTGAAGGTCTCTACACCTCCAGCCACAGACACTGAATGAAACACTCGGTCTCATTTTGTACACACGCCCTCGGGTGGGGATATGTGAGCAGTCAATCCCACTCGTCTCTTATGACTGCTCATAATAACCAGCCCTGATATGCTCAATTAACCCTCTCAGCACTATGTGTGCTGGAGCATGCTTTTCCTGGTTTTACATCACTGAAGCTGCCAACAAGGACATGTCCGGCAGCCATCTTACATACCCCCCCCCCCCCCTCTGTCCAAAGCCAGGGGGCTTGGCAGCTTCTGCTAACATACAGTGGACCCTCGACAAAGCGTAAGCATTGCCATGCAGTTTCCCAGGCCTATGCTCTACATGGAAGCTAAAGTCCTGGAGGGCTAGGAACCACCTGGTCACTCGGGCATTATTCCCCTTCTTCTCTCTCATCCTCCTTAGTGGGGCATAGTCTGATACCAGCCTAAACTTTCTGCCTAAGAGGTTGTATTTTAGAGTGTCCAATGCCCACTTGATGGCCAAACATTCCTTCTCCACTATGGAGTAATTCTCACAAGATGTCAGCTTCCAGCTTAGATACATTATGGGGTGCTCCTCCCCGTTCACCTCTTGTGATAGGACAGCACCAAATCCGACATCTGATGCGTCAGTCTGGACCACAAACTCCTTTGAGAAATCCGGAGCCACCAATACTGGCTGTTTACATAGAGCCTGCTTTAGTTCCTGAAAAGCTATCTCTGCTTCTGGAGACCACTTAGCCATAGCCGACTTTGTCCCTTTAAGGAGGTCTGTCAAAGAGATGTCAGATGGCTTCCCCAATCCTGGCTGTAGATCACGATATCATCCAGGTAGGCCACTGCATACTCCGTGTCGGGAGCTAGGATCCGGTCCATGGTTCTCTGGACAGTAGCTGGAGCTCCCTGCAACCCAAATGGCATCTTGGTGTACTGGAAACACCCATCTGGAGTTGAAAAGGCTGTCTTCTCCTTGGCATCTTGGGCCATAGGAATTTGCCAATACCCATTTGTGAGGTCAAGGGTGGTAATGTACCTGGCCGGCCCAAGCCTTTTAA
This sequence comes from Phyllobates terribilis, assembly GCF_046119375.1. Lineage (NCBI taxonomy): Eukaryota > Metazoa > Chordata > Amphibia > Anura > Dendrobatidae > Phyllobates > Phyllobates terribilis. The sequence goes on from NW_027362764.1 coordinate 710,312,745, forward strand.
TTAGTTCATCTACCCTTCCTTTCAATTAGTTAATCTACCCTTGGCATTGGGCAAGAATCAAACTTAGAGACCTCATTCAGTTTCCTATAGTCATTGCAAAACCGCCATTCTCCATCTGGTTTTGGCACCAAGACTATGGGACTGGACCAGCCACTCTTGGATTCTTCAATTACTCCCAGACTTAGCATCCACTTCACTTCTTTTTGAGATTACCTCTCGGCGGGCTTCAGGAATCCGATACGGCTTCAGGTTTACCCGGACATGAGACTCTGTAAACACCTCATGCTCTATGATCTGGGTACAACCTGGTAGTTCGGAGAACAGGTCCCTGTTCCACTGCAGCAACTCTTGGCACTGTTGCTTTTGGGCACGTGACAGCGACTCAGCCACCTTAACCTCTTCCACATTGGCTTCAAACTTCACAACTAAACACAGAGCTTCCACGGGCTCCCTATCTCCCCATGGTTTGATCAGGTTGACGTGGTACACCGGGTAGGGCTTTCTCCTCCATGGTTGGTGAATTTTATAATTGACATCGCCAACCTTTTCCACTACTTCATAGGGGCCCTGCTACTTAGCCAGGAATTTGCTCTCCACTGTAGGTACCAGCACCAGTACCCAATTTCCAGGGTTGAAGTGTTTCACCCTCGCCAACCTATTGTACACCCTCGACTTTGCCTCTTGTGCTTTGAGGAGGTGTTCTTTCACAATGGGCATTACTTCGGCAATCCTCTCCTGCATCTGTGCCACATGTTCGACTACATTCCTGTAGGGTGTAGAGTCAGCCACCCAGGTCTCCTTTGCAACGTCCAGGAGTCGACGGTGGTGCCGGCCATACAACAGCTCGAAAGGGGAAGATCCACTGGAGGACTGTGGTACCTCTCTGATAGAAAAACAAAGGTATGGCAGTAGGCAGTCCCAGTCTCGACCGTCCTTCTCTACGATCTTCTTTAACATGGCCTTCAAGGTTTTGTTGAACCTTTTCACCCAGCCGTCCATCTGTGGATGGTAGACTGAGGTCCGAAGTTGTGTGATTTTCAGGATCTTGCACAACTCCCTCATCATCTTTGACATAAACGGAGTCCCTTAGTCCATTAGAATCTCTTTAGGCAACCCCGTCCTGGAAAAGATATGGAACAACTCCCGGGTTATACACTTGGAGGAGTTTCATAGTGGCACAGCCTCTGGATACTGGGTAGCATAGTCCAGTACAACCAGGATGCACTGATGTCCTCTGGCGGACTTGACCCGGGGTCCCACTAGATCCATGGCGATGCTCTCGAATGGGATCTCAATGACAGGCAGAGGCACTGAAGGGCTAAGGAAGTGAGCCACCGGGAGATCAGCTGACAGGTGGGACTTGACCTACAATAACTCACAATCTCTCTGTGACACCCGGGCCAGTAGAACCTCTGGAGGACCCTTTCCTGTTTTTTTTCTACCCCCAGACAACCATCCAAGACATGCGCATGGGCCATATCTAACATCCTGCGTCTGTACATCCCTGGCACTAGTAACTGTTCAATTATGTCCCCTCTGAGCTTGCTGACCTGATATAGTAACTCCCCATTTATGGCAAAGTGCGGATATCGGGTGTCAGCCCCCGGCTAATGCGCAATACCATTAAGAACAGTTACATTATTAAATGCCCCTTTTAGAGTTAAGTCCCTGAGTTGGGCAGTTCCAAAGTTTCCCCCGGACACCTCCAGCTCAAGGCTGTTGGTGTCCAGGGATGCTGCCTCACCCTCATCCCCAACAAGCACACAAAAGTGAAACTCGTCGGCTGCGGCCTACAATGAGGTTTCTTCAGGGCCGACTTGGTTGCTGCCGGACAACCCGGCTTCCTCCCACAAGTCCCAAAACAAGGCAAAGTCCCGCCCTATTATCACAGGGTGAAACAGGTCCTTGATTACGCCGACCTCATGGGACTCGGTGCCACAGTTTGTGTCTATGACCACTTGGGTCACAGGGTAGTCCTTAGATACAATGAACGCCGACCTTTTTCCCCGGAACCAGTTGATGAGGAACTGTGGCCCTCACTAGAGTTACTAAACTCCCCGAGTCTAATAGAGCAGTTACTTGCATACCATTCACCAACATGAGGCACGCCTGCGGTCCCTCGCCTGGTTGAGGGATGGCACTGCAAGCAGGATATGCAAAATATGAGCAATGACGTCCTGTGCTGCAGTCCATTGGTTCGTTGGTCATGGGGCAAGGGGCGGCTATGTGACCTGGGGTTTGACATCACCAACGTACTATGCTATGGGGCGGGACCTTTGGCAGCAACTCAGACCCCTCCTGAGACGCTACGACCCCGGGCTTTCCCAAGGAACTTTCCACCGCCTGGTACCTTTCCACCAACCCCACCAGGTCATGGGCATTATGGGGATCTCCCTGGGCAACCCAGGCTTGCACCGAATTCAGAAGGGAGTGTATGAACCTGTCCATGACGACCCTCTCCACCATCTATGCTGGGGAGGAGGATTCCGGTTGTAACCACTTTTGAACCAGGTGCAGGAGGTCAAACCTCTGGGACCGGGGACATTTGTCTCTGTAATAGGCCCAGTGGTGCACCCGCTGCGCCCTGACAGTCAGAGTCACTCCAATTTCTGTTTTTAATTTGGCGTACTCCTTTGCATCCTGCAAGGCCAAATCATAATAGGCTTTCTGTGGCTCATCCGTTAAATATGGCGCCAGCACCTCCACCCATTGCTCCGGAGGCAATCTCTCCCGCTTCGCCAGTCTTTCAAAGACTGCCTCGATGTCATTACACGGAGTCATCTTTTGCAAGGCTCTGCTTACCGTCTTCCTGACATGCGAATCATCACCTAGAGTTGGGGGGAGGGGCGGCCTCTCTGTTGCGAACTTCCCCTGCTAGAAGTTCCATCTGCCTTTGTTGCTGCTGAATCCGCTGCATCAGGAGTTTATTAGTCTCTTGCGGCATCTGTTGCTGCTCTCGGTGCTGCTGTTGCAGGCTCTGCTGGCTCTGCAAGTGCTGTTGATGTTGCTGCTGTTGACTTTGCAGCAGGTGTTTATGTAGCTCCTCCATTGTGCCGGACATCTCTGGCTGGCGGCCTTTACCCAGGACATCCACCGATCTCTGTGGCAGGTACACGTTTTCCTGGAATCTTGCCCGCATTCTCCACCAATTGTAAGGAGTTGGTACTCACTAAGCCGCTTTTAAGGTAGTCACAGGAGCCAATTTCTTTAAAAATGTCCAAGGTGGGTTTATTTGGACTTCAGGTAAATGAAACATAGCCTTGTCCGGCACAAAGTAACAAAAACAAGAAAACAGTCCATACAGTGCTGTGGGTTCAACCGCTACTAGTCAGTGTCCTGTAACACAGACACACTGGAGGTCTCTACACCTCCAGCCACAGACACTGAATGAAACACTCGGTCTCATTTTATACACACGCCCTCGGGTGGGGATATATGAGCAGCCAATCCCACCCGTCCCTTATGACTGCTCGTAAAACCGGCCCTGATATGCCCAATTAACCCTCTCAGCACTATGTGTGCTGGAGCATGCTTTTCCCGGTTTTACATCACTGAAGCGGCCACCTCAGCGATACATATCTCCCATCAAGGACATGTCCGGCAGCCATCTTACAGAGGGGAGAAAAGGGAGATGCAGCTGCAGATTTTCACTTAATTTTTTAGTAAAACTACAAGAATGGGAGCCGTAAGAGAAAACATATGATTTGCTCAGAGTACAAATGGCCAAATTAATTCATAACAAGTTAAATTAATTACAAATGGATTCTTTAAAGGGCTGGGACGAGTTTAAAAAAAAGATTATACTCACCTGTCCTAGGACTGCCAATCTCCTGCGTCTGCAGCTCACCACCTAGTCCTCTGCTCACTTTGGATAGGTTTTCCGTTTGGTCTCCTCTTCAGTGTGGATCTTCCAGTACTACCTAATCCTTATGTGGAGCCGCACATCAATGACAATTGTCATGCCACTCGTGACTACGTGATGCCTAGTTAGCTAGTTAGCGATGGAAGTTCTGGACTGAAGAAAATACCAAAGATAAAAAAAAAATACCAAGCCGAAGTAAGCGGAAAACCTGACAAGGAGTTGTGGAGGTCAGACAGGTGAGCGATGAGCTTAGGACAAGTGAGTATAATTTTTTTGTTATGGGCTCAACTGATGAGGTGGATCCCCAAGCCAAAAGTCCATGTAGGCATCCGGGCCATGGGCATCGGTGAGATACAGTTAACAGTTGTACTGGAGACCGCAGGCAGACAGGAGACTGGGAACAGTTAGCAGAGGTCCTGGAGGCTGCAGGCGGACAGGGGACTGGGAACAAGTAACAGAGGTCCTGGAAGCCACAGGCGGACTAGAGACCTGGAACAGGTAGCACAGGTCCTGGAGGCTGCAGGCGGACAGCATACCAGTAAGCTGATACTAAAAGTTCTGGAGGCTGGGAACAGGTACTTAAAGCAGAGACAAACTAAGAGTCGTAATACCAAGACACAGGTAGATGATTACATGGGAGCACACCGAGCTGCTTGCAAAGCCTGACGTGGAACACAAGAGAGTTTAGAGGGCCGGGGTGAAGGGAGCAGAACCTGGACCCGGGACAGGTGTGTATCATTTTTACTACTTTTTAACCCTTGCCCGTCTTTTCAGGGGTGATTTGATTTGGACAAAAATTTTATTCGGAAACTGCTCACCTCACCTCAAAGCATAAAGTACAGGGCTTATATCACACCAGGAAGAGCCTTTTATTCACTGAAAATATACAGGTTACACACTACTTATGCTTTTTTTGCAATGATAGTTCAATTTACATTAGAATACAATTAATTAACTAATGCGTGTTCATCGCTTCTTTCTTTTATAGGGGCAATGTGAAAAATTCCAGAATTGAATGTTGCACTATTCACGCCTGTTAAATAATGCTTAAGGTGTTTTTACATTGTACCTCACGGAGGATGGAAGGGATAGCTGTTGTATAAAAAGTAGTTGGGATAGTTTCATAGGAAATTAACTGGACAGGAGCTGCCAGATTTTGTGTTACATTCAAATACTGATGAAACAAAGCAGATCTTTGACTTTTAGCATATTTCTTAGTCAGATATAAATGCAGGTTTTATTTGTAGTCCTTTTGTAGAAGAGACCTGGAGCCACATAAAAATATCACAACATTTAAAAGGTTAAAAGACAAGAAGTCAAAACTCAGAGAAAGCACTTTGAAATTAAAATGTACAGCATACCGTAATTATTAATCAGGTAAGTAAAAATTGGAGAGAAAAAAATTGCCACTGAAAGTAAAAAAAATTACTTTACACTAAAGAGATCCAAGGGGTAATGTTTCTCCTTGCAGAGAGTGACATGTCAAGCCTGTCATGCCAAGGTGAGGAGACTTTTCAGCCTTGCAATGCTTCTCTGGGAAATTAAATATGCAAATTGTCTCTTCAGAGAGGAAGAGGACTAGAACTCTAGTGACACCTATTTGAAGTACAAATGCTAGAAGTCAATATTGACTCTTTAACGAGCCTTGTCATAAGACTTAGGATAAAAGCCAAACCAGGAATCTCAATTTTCAGACACGGTGCAAATTTAAAGATCTGGTTTGGCTGAGTGAGAGACAATTTGGATCCTGGCCAGACGCCTCTCACTCAGCCAAACCAGATGTCACACTTTACATTGATGATGGGCAGTACCCACGAAACACAGTGTCTGCAAATTGAGATTCTGGTTTGGCTTTTATCATAAGTCATATGACAAGGCTCGTTAAAGGGTCGATATTGACTTTTAGGATTGCTACTTCAATAGATGGCATTTTACATTAAATAAATTTTATTGTACTTATCTGAGAATTCTAACCTTGTATTTTAGATTCTGATTCTGAATTCTGACTTTTTTATTGCTTCAGGTTTCTGATTTCTTACCTCAAAATTTTGCTATTTTAGATGTCCTCCAAATAAAAAGATGGTGAAAAATATTGTAAAATCACATGACAGCCCTTAATGTTATAGACATTAAAATAAGTTAGTAAAGATGTCCATATACAATAGATAAATCTCAGCCAAAACAGCTGATTTCAGCAGGCGTAGTTTCTTACTTTCTATAGGGTAGGATGGGATGTCCCAAGCAGACTGTGCATGTTTATGCTGTATTTGAGAATAGCTGCCGGACAAATGAGCAATTTGATGACGACTTTCTTGGGTGTAGAGCCACCTTAAAAAATGTCAGATTATGCATACTGAGATGTGACTAATACACATGTGGACAAAATTGTTGGTCCTCTTCTGTTAGGGTGCGCTCACACTGGCGTATAACACGGCCCAACATTATACTGTAGGGCAGTGCAGATCTGCAATTATTTTCTCATGCTGATTCGGCATGAGAAAACAATCCCAGCATGCTGCATATGCATCCAATGATCGGATAATGCACACTCATACAAGTCTATGGGTGCGTGTGAAACATCAGACTGCACTCGGATGTCATCTGAGTGCAGTCCAATGTATGCGCACTGACACAATGGAGAAGATGGAGAAATTATGTTCTCCATCCTCTATACACCTGTGATGCGATTCTCTCGTGAGAGAGAATCAGATCACACTGACATAATACTCGAATCAAACTCTGATAGAGTATGAGCGGGGTGTCATTTTCATAATCGGCCCAATTCTCTCACATGAGAGAATATGCGCCAGTGTGAACGAACCCTTAAAGTAAGAAAAACCTACAATGGTCACTGAAATAACTTGAAACTGTCAAAAGTGATTTTAAAATTAAAGAGAATCAGACATTCCATTGCAATTTTGTTTCAAAAGAAAACTAAACATAATGACTACAAAATACAATGAAAAAAATAAAAAAGTGTTTTTAAAATATGAAAAAAATAAAAACAAATTAGGTTTTTTTTTTTTTGTTTACGAATAACCCAATTTTTTTCCACTACTGTAATAAAAAAAAAAAACAATGCTCACCGTAATTGTACTGACCTGGAGAATCACACAGCCAGGTCATTTTTAACTTATAGTGAAATGTGACGGACTAGCCGTGAGGCAAAGTCGCCAAGAGGTCCAAGGTCAAAAGCAAGGGAGGTTTGTGAAAATCAGAGGGCCAAGGGCAAAGCCAAGGGCAAGGGCAAAGTCTGGGGTCTGGTAACTAAAGTCAGAATACATAAAAGGAAAAAGGGGTTACACAAATGGATAGTCGAAAGGCAAATCCTAGGTCCGGTATCAAAAGATGAGAATATCAAAATAAAGAGTAAGCACTCCACCATGCTCTAGCTACAATTTGCAATGATCTAACATTGCCAACTAGTTAAATAGCCTGGCAATTATCTGGAAAAAGAAACCCCTGAAGGAAACTAAAAACACCACACTGACTGCCTGACATGCCCCTGCTATCCGTAGGGCAGCTGAGCTGTCACTCACAACATCCCAAGCACACAGCAAGTGATGGAATCGTGACATTGTGGCACCCCAGGGGTCTGGTTGCCACAGTGGCATTGCCTCCCTCACAAGGTGTGATGCCCTGCCTGGACGCCAGGAGGGGTCCCCTAGTCAGGTATACTAGCATGCAACACTTTCCTGGCTCCAAACCAGAAAGGGGAGCTCCTCCCCTTAGCAACAGGGATCTGGAGGCGGGGTTAGTTAGAGTTAGTGAAGAGTTGAAGACAGGATAGTGAAGAGGAAGGACCTGGGGAGTGGAGCTGCATGGCAGCTCATCCCAGAGAGGAGCGCAGAAGAACCGAACCCTCAAGTCTGAGGTTGTGGGGCACTGAAGGCCCAGCAGCAGAAACCGGAGGGCAGGAGACTGCAGGTCTCCTGGCCCCATCAGACGCCCGGAGGCTCAGCAGCACCATAGTGCCCAGCACCACCACGTGGGAGCGACACTCCAGGAATGTCCAAGCTGCCTGCCATACGGGTGAGCACAAAGACGTTTTACTCAGGGACGAGGGCCGCAGCACAGCTACAAGCAGCAGGGCCAAAGAGATTAGCGCAAAGGGAAGGCCTACAACTTCACCTGGCGAGGTGGCTTCCCAACTTGCTTCCAGGCCGCCCGGACCTCTTCTACCAGCTAGTACCCGTGCCCCGGTCGGCCTAACCACCGCAAGTAAAGATAAGAGGAAACCGCCATTAAGTTGTGGACTGGTAATTATCTGCGCCATCCCCTGCACTACACCGCACAGCAACATCTATAACATCACCACTTCCTGCCCTGGAGATAAGCTCTGCCTGTGGAGAGCTGAACCAACTCTGCTGCGTCATCATCAGCTCCAGAGGATCTGCACCGCAGCGGCAGCTCCATATAGCCGCATACCACAGGTGGCATCATGAATATTATATATATATAAAACTTTAATTCCCCTTTTCTTTATTCTTCTTTTACCGCCCTGGGTCACAGACCGGGTCACCGCCACTGTGACATCCCCCCAGCATCTACCGGCCAGGCTACCGAGTACCCCATGGCCCAGGGGGCACGTCAACATAAATGCTGCAAAAACAGAACACATAAAAAAACAGTTGCAGAATTGTGCTTTTTTTGGCAATTTTGTCACATTTGGTATTTTTTTCCTGCTTTCCAGTACATCACTAAATAAAATGAATGGTGTAATTCAAAAGTATAACTCATCCTGCAAAAAACAAGCCCTCATATGGCTATGTTGATGGAAAAATAAAAATGTTATTACTTTTGGAAAAAGGGGAATAAAAAAACAAAAGCGCAAAAATGGAAAACCGTTCAAATGGTAAGGGGTTAAAGGGTAATTAAACTTTTTTTTTAATTATCATTCAGGGTTGCAAAGTAATGAATTTTTGTAATATATCTCATTACCTTATGACCAGCTCATGCTCCTTTAGAAGATGCTTTCAACTGCTGCCCTGAAAGAACCATACACTATATTTAAACAATCAAAGTAAGGGAATTCTGTTTGAATAAAGGATGGAGAGCAGAGAGGCTCAGAGAGTAAAAGATGCTTACATCTAATGTTTGAATCAGGGTTATAAGCAGACAGGAGAGGACCCCTGTGCAAAAATAGTTTAATGGCGCTTTGCAGTCCAATAGTTTATCATAATGCCGCCTTTATGGGTATTCCATAAGTTTTTCACAGTTTTACAGGTGAAAATGGGCTCACACTTACCTCATGGGTCCCTTTGGGTCGCCTATGGTATGCCTGGTTTGAATATAGTGTACAGATTTTCTGAGTAGCAGTTGAAAGGAGCTTCTAAAGGCATATGAGCATTGAGTAAGCACTGCAGAATAGTATTTGGGAAAGAAAGAAGCAAAATAAGGTAATACACACTTTATGTTACAAAAAAAGTTTACAATGCCTGAGGGATAATTATTAGAGATGAGCGGTGTTCGACTCGAACTGTTCGCCAATCTCAAATTCGAGCTGTTTTGGGCGGTGTTCGAGCCGTTCAACGAACCTGAACGATTTGCAAAAAATCCGGCTGTTCGAGGTTATGTTCGATAACTGTTCGTGCACCAAAATCGTAACTGGATTTTTTCACAGTAATACTGTTAATCAATGTTAATAGACAGCTTCAGTGTAGAGTGGGCAAGGGGGAGGGGCAGGGGATGGATCTCTGCCAAAATAATGCCGATCTCCATTTTTTTTTTCTTTCCGACATTTACAGTGTCAGCCTATCAGCAGCGCACACACGCAGCGAAGTGCTTTTTTTTCACACAAGCAAGGGCATGTGTCATTGGCTGTGTATGTCACATGTCCTTGCCCTATAAGACCCAGCCATTTTCCCCATCGCCACCATTTTCTCACTGCTGCAGCTGAGTGTTAGACGGCACCGCTGCTGCTTTGGGCACTATACTTTGTAACTGTGTGAATTGCAAGCGAATTTTCTCTTAAATAGACAGATAGGTTTAGGGAGTAGGGGCTAGTTGTAATTGCAGACCTTTTGAGGGCTAAGTTACAGCAGTTCCTAGCACTTTTTGCCAGGCAGGTCTGTGCCAGTGCTGTGCAAGTGTTTTTCACAGTATTTGGCTAAATCTAGCTAAGCCAATCCTTTTGGGCCTCTAGCAGTGTGTGTTAGTCAGTGGAGTAGCCTATCTGTGTTGCAAGCTATACCACCTGTGTATCTAATACCAATTTTTTACTGCACCTAGCCAAGTAAAACCTTTTGGGCATAGTAGCAGTGTCTGGTAGTCAGTGGAGTAGCCCATCTGTACCAAGCTACACAACCTTTGTATTTAATAACAATTTTTTACTGCATCTAGCCCAGTAAATCCTTTTGGGCCTGTAGCAGTGTCTGTTACTCATTGTAGTAGCCCATCTGTACCAAGCTACACCACCTTTGTATTTAATAACAATTTTTTACTGCATCTAGCCAAGTAAAACCTTTTGGGCATAGTAGCAGTGTCTCGTAGTCAGTGGAGTAGCCCATCTATACCAAGCTACACCACCTTTGTATTTAATAAAATTTTTTTACTGCATCTAGCCCAGTAAATCCTTTTGGGCCTGTAGCAGTGTCTGTTACTCATTGTAGTAGCCCATCTGTACCAAGCTACACCACCTTTGTATTTAATAACAATTTTTTACTGCATCTAGCCCAGTAAATACGTTTGGGCCTGTAGCAGTGTCTGTTACTCATTGTAAAAGCCCATCTGTACCAAGCTACACCACCTTTGTATTTAATAACAATTTTTTACTGCATCTAGCCAGGTAAAACCTTTTGGGCCTGTAGCAGTGTCTGTTACTCATTGGAGTAGCCCATCTGTACCAAGCTACACCACCTTTGTATTTAATAACAATTTTTTACTGCATCTAGCCCAGTAAATCCTTTTGGGCATAGTAGCAGTGTCTGTTACTCATTGGAGTAGCCCATCTGTACCAAGCTACACCACCTTTGTATTTAATAACAATTTTTTACTGCATCTAGCCCTGTAAATACTTTTGGGCCTGTAGCAGTGTCTGTTACTCATTGGAGTAGCCCATCTGTACCAAGCTACACCACCTTTGTATTTAATAACAATTTTTTACTGCATCTAGCCCAGTAAATACTTTTGGGCCTGTAGCAGTGTCTGTTACTCATTGGAGTAGCCCATCTGTACCAAGCTACACCACCTGTGTATCTAATAAAATTGTTTTACTGCATCTAACCCAGCCAATCCTTTTGGGCTAGTACCACAGTTTGGCCACTCAGCTCTGCTCGGTTTCCATCCATTGTTTTTGTACAAACAACTACAGAGTTGTCAATTAGTTAACCACCAAAATGAGTGGCAAAAGGCCTGCTGCTGGTGGAAAGGGGAATAGGCGTGTTGGAAAGGGAAAAAAAGGTTTTGTCCGTGGGGTAGGTGTTAAAGCAACAGTAACATCTGCAGAAGAAAGACCATCTTCCAGCCAAATTAAGATGTCTACTTCTTTTCGTGGACAATGTGATACGATCCCTTTCTTACGGACACGCCCATCGCTACAAATTCCAGATGAGGCACAAAAACAGCAGGTGCTTCAACGGATATCAAGTGCTTCTTCAAGTGGGCTCTCCTCCACCTCAACTTCAACATCACAAATACTCCAGTCCTCAGAGGTGTCACCCCAATCGCACTTGCTTACTCACAGATCCCAAGTCTCCAGCTGCCCGTCTGAGTATGGGGTAACACAGATGGTTGAGTCTGCACAGCTGTTTACTCATACTATAGCCTGGGAAATGAAGGTCTGCTCCAGAGCTTCTGTTAATCCAGAAGAGGAAATGATCTGCACTGATGCCCAGAATCTTTATGAGTCAGATCCAGGACCAGATGAAGAAGGTTCTGAGCATAATGTAGACCCTCGTTCCCAAACTGTAACTCATGTTGGTGGAGAAAATGATAAAGACGATGATGAGACTCAAATACCTGATTGGAGCGACAACTTGACTTTTTGGTCAGGGCAGGAAGAGGTTGGCTCTGAGGACGACGGGTGTGAGAACACACAGGGTGATGATGACGAGGTTGGAGATCCCACTTACTGTCAACCCACAGTCAGCCAGTCGATGAGGTCAGCAGAGTAGGTGGGGGAGGATGCTATTGACGACGAGGTTAGGTTGCGCCTTCCTGGACAGAGACGGAGTACTGGAAGCACGTCAACAACTGCATCCTCAACCACAACTCTGCCTCTGACCACAAGTCGTGGTGGCTCTTCAGGTCGCATGGGCTCTAAGCCTTGCATAGCCTGGGCATTTTTTCAGATCGATAAGGATGACCCAACTCGTGTTATCTGTAATATTTGTCACCAAAAGCTAAGTAGATGCCAAAAAATCCATAGTTTGAGTACTTCATGCATGAACCGTCACATGGATATGAAGCATAAGTTGCAGTGGGAAGCTCACTGTGCTACAATGCGGCCTAGCGGGCCGGGCCAACCACCATCTGCCCCATCTTGTGCATCCGCGGCCTCTTCATCCTCTGTGACTGCGGGGACAGCAGTCACACATGTGTTTGGACGCAGACCTGCCACCTCTTTACCCGCAACAGCCAGTGTGATTGGCAGGTCATCATTTCATTTGGAAGTGGAAACACCAGCTGCTGTTGAGCGCTCTCCGACATCGAGAGCACCACCTTAGGATCAAGGCAACCTAACTTTTCCGCCTGCATCTTCCTCACAGACGGGCAGTTTGCCGGGGACACCCTACTCAACCCCGTCTAAGCACAACAGCCAGCCCTCGGTCCCTCAGATGTGGACAAGTAAAAGACCATTTCCTCCTAGCCATGACAAAGCTAAGAGGTTGAATTTCACCATCTGTAGCTGTTGGCTACAGAAATGCTGCCTTTCCGCCTGGTGGACACAGAGGATTTTCGAGACCTTATGTCCGTCGCAGTGCCCCAGTACCAGATGCCCAGTTGGCACTACTTCTCAAAGAAAGGTGTGCCTGCGCTACACCAGCATGTCGCACACAACATCACCGCTTCTTTGAGAAACTCTATGTGTGACAGGGTGCATTTCATCACAGACACTTGGACGAGTAGGCACAGACAGGGGCGTTACATGTCGCTGACTGGGCACTGGGTAACTATGGTGACAGCAGGACAAGGGGCTGCTGTCCAAGCCTTGCCGTCCCCACGAGTTGTGCGTCAATCCTCTTTATCTAGAAGTTCCTCCACTGCTTCTGCCTCCTCAACATCTCTCGGTCCTCCACCTGCACCCAAAGCCTGTCTGGTAATGCCACCCGCTTTCTAACTGCGCAGAAGGAATCCTGCACACCTCCTTACTATGCTGGCAGCAGGGCTCAACGGCATCAGGCGGTGTTTACTTTGAAATGTCTGGGAAATGTGAGTCACACAGCTGAGGAGTTGTGGTCAGCTCTGGAGACCCAGTTTCATGAATGGTTGTCTCCACTGGACCTGCAACCAGGGAAGGCCGTGTGCGACAATGCTGCAAACCTGGGTGCGGCCCTTCGCCGGGGCAATGTCACACACGTGCCTTGTATGGCTCACGTGTTGAACCTGGTTGTCCAGCAATTTTTAGCCCACTATCCCGGACTAGATGGCCTTCTGCAGAAGGCACGGTTGCTGTGTGCTCACTTCCGCCGTTCGCATCCCGCAGCTCAACGACTTACATCTCTACAGAAGTCGTTGAGCCTGCCAGTTCACCGGCTGAAATGCGATATGCCGACATGGTGGAATTCAACTCTACACATGTTGCAGCAACTGTGGCAGCACCGACAAACCCTGGTGCAATACATTCTGACGTATAGCCTGGGCCAACGAGATCCAGAGGTGGGGCAAATCACGCTGCAGGAGTGGTCTCAGATCAGGGACCTATGCACCCTTCTGCACAGTTTTGAAATGGCGACGAAGATGTTTAGTGCTGACGATGCCATTATCAGCATGACTATTCCGGTGATTTACATGCTGGAGCACACGTTAAACAGAATTCGGAGTCAGGTGATGGGACAAGAGGAGGTGGAGGAAGTAGAGGAGGAGTCGTATGCGGAAGGGATAACATCTCCAAGGTCCAGACGGTCGGCAGCACCAAGGCGGCAGGCATGGGAGGGTGGGGGAGAGGGATTAACCAGGACGCATGGTAGCAGCCAAACTGTTGAGGAAGGTGCAGGAGCCGAGGAAGAAGTGGAGGACGAACTGGCGATGGGCATGGAAGACTCATCAGATGAGGGAGACCTTGATCACATTTCTGTTGTGCGAGGTTGGGGGGAGAGGGCAGAGGAAGGAAGCATGATTCTTACCTCGCTACCAACACAACAAGGACTTGGTCCTCCTGGATGCGCAAGACACATGAGTGCCTTCTTGCTGCACTACCTGCAACATGATCCTCGGATTGTCAGAATTCGAAGTAATCCCGACTACTTGGTTGCCACATTCTTAGATCCCCGGTACAAAAGTAAATTTGCCGAAATAATTCCTGCCATAGAAAGGGATTCACGCATGCAGGAGTATCAGCAGAGGCTGTTGCAGAATCTTACATGTGCTTTTCCACAAAACACCAGTGGTGCACGTAGTGAATCTCACAGTTGTAACTTGCCAACCGTGGGACTGTCGAGTCTTCATCACTCAAACCGTAACAGTAACACAGTATCTGCTGGTAACAGCAATTTTGTGGAATCGTTTCACCAATTTTTTAGACCATCCTTTGCAAGGCCACAGGAGACAAGAAGTCTGACACATAGTCAACGCCTAGAGAGGATGGTACAGGAGTATCTCCAAGTGAACATCGAAGCCATGACTGTGTCACTGGACCCTTGCTCATTTTGGGCTTCCAATCTGGAAAAATGGCCGGAGCTCGCCACTCACGCCTTGGAGATCTTGTCATGCCCTGCAGCCAGCGTTCTCTCTGAACGTGTGTTCAGCGCTGCTGGTGGTGTGCTGACCGATAAGCGCATGCGGCTGTCCACTGAGAATGTAGACAGACTCACGTTCATAAAGATGAACAAATCATGGATCCGCAAGGACTTTTTTACCCCTGTGTCATCCTGGGGAGACTAAAAGCTTGAGGATTTGGTAAAATCACCTCACCAACAGTTTTAAGCAACTCTGGGGCAATTGATGCCACTTAAGTGGTGTCTGTGCCACAATTTTTGGAAAAAATGGAGACTCTTTTTGGAGTACCCTTGCTGTGTTTTACATGACGCTGGCATCGTCAATTCCAGGTGGGTCGGGTCTCCCCCCCCCCTTTTAACCGTAAGAAACTACATACACTATGGCTTGGGGTAACACAGATGGTTGAGTCTGAAGAGCTGTTTACTCATACTATAGCCTGGGAATCAGAGGTCTGCTCCAAAGCTTCAGTGTCTGCTAGTCAGCGGAGTAGCCACCGCCTGTAGATCTAATTACAAATTTTTAACTGCATCTAGCCCAGGCAATACTTTGGGCCTAGTAGCAGTGGCTGCTAGTCAGCGGAGTATCCCAGCTGTTAAGCAAGCTACACCACCAGTGGTTTGGACACTTAATTTTTTCAAAGGAAATGCTTCGGGCCCCCGGGACAATCAGTGAAGAGAATCGGGGAGGCGCCCCAAGGCAAAGGGGCTGGGACTGGCGGTAGCACGTCTTGTGGTGGACCGCCAAGCTCGATCCTTATAAAAGCTTTTTAACTGCAGCAGCTTTAGTGGACGCTACTGGAGCTGGAATTACCGTGGCTGCTGGCATCAGACTTGCCCTCCAATAGATCCTTGTAAAAGGATTTCAAGTGTACTCATTCAAATTACAGAGAAAATTTAAATTACAGAGCTTAGACCTGCCTCCATCGCGGGGGGGCTCGACCCACCAGCGGACAGGCACCTGTATTGGGAGAGGGGGGCTGGCCGTCAGGGTCCACCGCGGCTCTGGCACAAACCCGGCGACACGGAGGTCGCACGGGCAGGAACGGACTGGCCCTGTCGGCTTCGCACTCCAGCGTAGTCCCTCTGCCCGCTCGCGCCCGTTACCTCAAAGGGATGCGCAAGCGGCTTTTCTTCCCAGGGCTGTACCCCGCCCAGCAGGAACGTGGGAGAGCTCAGGTAGGCCTTCCACTGTACTCCCTTACCTCCCTCGCCCTCTTTCCTTCTTCCGTTCTCCATCTAACCCCTCGGCTCTGTGGTGTCCGCTCTCCCTCCAGCTCTCTCCTTCTCACAGGTGGACTACCACGTGTATTCACACTGTGGCGAATCTTTTGGGCCCAGGCATAAGAAGTTGTCGAGGTAATGGATAATATGTGCCCCCTTAGAAACGTCCATTACAACCCATTCGAGGAAGCAATTAAACGCCTCAAATAGTGAGCAGGATCTGGACAATCCCATGGGCAAACAGCAATCTATATAGTATGCTCCTTCCCAGAAGCAGCCCAATAGGTGGACACTATTCGGAGGCACAGGTAGTAAGTAACCGGAACGCCTCATCAATGTCTGTTTTGGCCATTAGGGTGACCCTTCCCAACTTCTTGATCCGCCTGATTGCCTTGTCAAAGGATGTACAGTATATACTGCTGTACTTGGTTCTGCGTCGATGTTGTCGTTTACTGACCTGCCCCTTGGATATGACAAATGGTGGGCTGCTGCTGGACTCTAAATGGGTCCAGAACCTTCTATGGTCTCCCACATCAGGCCAGCCGGGGTTGATGCTGCTAAGCATAGTCGCCAGCCCCAATGCCTAGCTGGTCCACGAGATGTACAGATTGTATCTTGGGAATTTGTGCCTAGCTATGTTAAGCATAGGTTGCGGAGGGAGACAGGGCTGTTGGAGTCTAAGTCCAGGATTCGCCGCACTGAGCATGCCCGTGACCTGGCGGACCGTGATTGGTGGTTTGGAAACCACCTGACCCAGTGACCTGGCACCGCCTGATTGGTCCACGGGTGACGTGACCAATGGTGCAATGGTGGGCAGGGCTTAGTCTTTAAAAGGCCCGCCCACAAACATGGCGGCGCGCTCTGATCTTTGAGCAAGTGATGCTGTTGTGTGGACGACTGTGTTCCACGTAGTTTCCATAGGCAGGTGTAGTGGAAATAGGCAGGCTAGTGGAAATAGGCAGGTAGCTTCGTCTTGCAGTCTGGCTCTGCCAAAGGGGTCGCCTAACACCCCGAGCAGCCTGCAGACGTCCTGTCCACAGCTATCGCCTGTCAGCCACGTGGAGTAGTATCCTTCAGTCCGGTAGCACGCTAGCTGGAGGCACGTGTACCCGTCGGCGTAGTCACACACGCATCCTAGCGCCGCCAGTGTAGTCCCTGTGCAGTAACAGGACTACAGATAGTTTTTCACCGCACATCTCTCGTGCTGCTAATGGAGATAGTGCGAATTGCTATACCCGTTCCAGTGTGCAGTAACACGGAAGGGTTTATCATTTAAGTTGGTTGCGTTCCTTTTCACCCGGAAAGTGTTCGGCAGCAGTCCACCAGGCTGCATCGCGGACCCCGGGGTCGGTTGCGTTCCATTTTAATAAAGTTGTCTGCAACCGTCCTCCTAACATGAAATACAATATAGATTTTTTTAAAAAAAAATCATTTGTTTTTGTATTGCCATTAGTGTTGAGCGAGCACTAAAATGCTCGGGTGCTCGAAGCTCGGGCCGAGCTCACAGTCATACTCGGGTGCTCGACCAGAGCAATGAGCCCAATGTTAGTCTATGGGAGACCTGAGCATTTTTGCGGCGGCACCCCCGGCAGTCTGTAGAAACCCTAAAAAGGGCCCAAAGTGATAGTGACAGTGCTCAAAAGACATGGGGACAGCATGGGCATCGCCCCAGGAAGCATTTCTGACCCCCAGGTCACTGCTGTCAACAACGTAGTCAGAGGTATTAAGCCACTTTTACGGGCTCACAATAAAACGTTCAAAAACGAAACTGAAACTGCTTTCCTGTGAAATATGTTAAGGAACATCCTTTCCATGGTAAAGACTTGTGTATAAGGTAAAATAAATAACCAAAAACAAAAATACTCCTACACACCTTGGGCTATGTTCACAAGTAGCATTTTTTTATGCGTTTTTGCACTTTTGTATTGCTTTCAACCGTGACAAATGCATTCACTGGGAAATGTCATTTTAACATTTTACAACCTTATCTGGCCATGTGTGACACATGCATACAGTGCTGAAAAGACATGGGAACAGCATGGGGAAGACCCCTGGAAGCATCTCTGACACCCAGGTCACTACCTAAAAGTGTGCCCATCAGAAGTGATCCTTGCCGCATCAGAAGATGCAGACTTGCAACTATCCCCGTGCAAGTCCTTGTCCCAGGGCAGTGTTCAATTGTACCTCCCCCATTCCTTGCAATGCAAGCGCAAGTATGCAGCCTGCCACCCACCCACCCCCAGGCTGCAATACCATACTGCTTGCTTGCTTGCACTTGAAATTGGGCCTTTTAGGCATGTGGAGGCAGAATCTGGCCACCACATCATGGCTGCGTCGGTGGCCTGGTATCCATAATCAGTCCCCAGCCGCCCGGCGGCCGGGTGTCCACGCTTGGTCCCCAGCCGCCAGGGGGCAACCGGGTGTCCATACTCGGTCCCCAGCCGCCCCGCGGCCGAGTGCCCACACACGGTCCCCAGCCACCTGGGGGCAAGTGAATGTGGCCAGGGATGGTCCATCTGACTGACGCCGTCACACTGGGTTAATATTGTGGAAGCCGAGACACAGTTGGACACTGGGATGCAACACGTCCTCCAGACATAGAGGATTGCGGGTCCTGGGTCAATCAGGCTTCAACACAAAGTTCAGAAGGTAGACAGCAGCAGTGGTCGGCCTCCTACACAACGAGTAAATTATTCATGATCATGAGGCCATCCATCTCCTTAGCTTTCTGTTCCTTGGAATGCAAGCGCATGTATGTAGTAGCGGCTAGGCCTGAGGTGGTCAGCGTTTTGGCGCATATCCTACCTCCTCCGAGGATTGCTGGATGTTTTCCTGCTACTATCCCAATTCTATGACTCCCGTTAAAACAAAGCTTCAGGTGATGAATGATGGATGAGGTGGTGGTAAAGGAGAAAGAGCAGAAGGAACAGGGACCATTCACATCAATATCAGGCCAGTCAACCACACATGTTTTGTAGGATATGTTTCTGTACCAAAAGGAGCGGTTCGGCTACACAGTTATAGGGCATACAGTGAGTGCAATGCCTACCAAAAATTTCGAGGCACTCCAATGCCCCTTGGAAGTGACATGGAGGTCAGAGGGCCTTAACTAAACCGCTTATTCCATTTATAGCAACTGGGTCTCCTGTACACTGTTGGCCTAAGCAGTGAATGGAAGGCTTTCCAAAAATTATGAGGAACTGCAATGGCCCTTGAAACAGACGTGGATTACAGCATACTAAAAACCTTCTACCCATTATTGGGGAGTGGGTCTCCCTTAGTGTTCGCCTATGCATTGAAAAGCAAAAGCTGACTAAAATTAGGAGGAAATGCAATGCCCGTTGGAAGAGTCATGGAGGTTAGAGTTAATTAAAAACAACATTTCAATGCCCCTTGGAAGAGCTGTGGAGTTCAGAGTGGTTTAACAAGACGCTTTTAATGCCCCTTGGAAGAGACGTGGATGTCACAGTGGTTTAACAAGATGGTTTTAATGCCCCTTGGAAGAGATGTGAAGGTCACAGTAGCTTAACAAGACGGTTTTAATGCCCCTTGGAAAAGTGGTGGAGGTCACAGTAGCTTAACAAGACAGTTTTAATGCCCCTTGGAAGAGTGGTGGAGGTCGCAGTGGAATAAAAAGACAATATCAATGCCCCTTGAAAGAGTGGTGGAGGTCACAGTAGCTTAACAAGACAGTTTTAATGCCCCTTGGAAGAGTGGTGGAGGTCACAGTAGCTTAACAAGACGGTTTTAATGCCCCTTGGAAGAGCTGTGGAGTTCAGAGTGGTTTAACAAGATGGTTTTAATGCCCCTTGGAAGAGACGTGGAGGTCACAGTGGAATAAAAAGACAATATCAATGCCCCTTGGAAGAGTGGTGGAGGTCACAGTAGCTTAAGAAGACAGTTTTAATGCCCCTTGGATGAGTGGTGGAGGTCACAGTGGCTTAACAAGACGGTTTTAATGCCCCTTGGAAGAATGGGGGAGGTCACAGTAGCTTAACAAGACGGTTTTGATGCCCCTTGGAAGAGTGGTGGAGGTCGCAGTGGAATAAAAAGACAATATCAATGCCCCTTGGAAGAGACATGGAGGTCACAGTAGCTTAAATAGACGGTTTTAATGCCCCTTACAAGAGCCATGTAGTACAGCATATTAAAAACATTCCCATTATTGGGGAGTGGGTCTCCCATAGTCTTTGCCTATGCCATCCAAGCAAAAGCTGCCAAAAATTAGGACGGAGGAACTTGCAATGCTGGCAACACGGACCACGGTCACTCTGGTGGTATAGTGGTGGTGGAGGCTGAGGATAAGGAGAAGAGCAAAATACAGCCGAAATGAGGAAGCGTATACCCATGTGTGGGTGTGAAGCAGTGCATGGGAATACACCTCCCGAAATAACACAGTGGATTTGACTTTATGTTACTCTGCTGTCATTTGGTGGTGATGAGAGGTCTGGCCCAATCCAGCCCTTGTTCATTTTGATAAGGGTCAGCTTGTCAGCATTGTCAGTTGACAGGCGAGTGCGCTTATCAGTTATAATTCCCCCAGCGGCACTAAAAACACGCTCCGATAACACGCTAACGGCAGGGCAGGCCAGGACCTCCAAGGCATACAGAGCGAGTTCATTCCAAGTGTTCAGCTTGGATACCCAATAATTAAAAGGCACAGAGGAATCACGGAGGACGCTGGTACGGTCGGCAAGGTACTCCCTCACCATCTTTTGAAACTTTCCACTCCTTGTGAGAGTACCCCGCTCCTCAGGGCCTGCAAGCTGGGCGGGTCTCAGAAAACTGTCCCAGAATGTTGAAAGTGTTCCCCTGCCTCTGCTGGATTGGAGTTGCGTCTCTCTCGCCTGTACGCCTTGGTTGGTCAACGAACTGTGACCTCTGCCGCTAGTGTGTTCAGATGGGAATTTTTTTAACAGTTCTGCAGCAAGGGCCTTCTGGTACTGCCACATTTTTGTAGACCTCTCCACCTCAGGAATAAGAGTGAAAGTTCTCCTTGTAGCGGGGGTCTAAAAGTGTCACCAACCAGTAATGACTGTCACCCAACATTTTCACACTAGAGACTATGGAGGTCACCATCCAATTAATATGGGATCAACATGCAGCATACCAAATATAAGTAGACTTGAACAAACATCGAAAAGGGTATGCTCTTGTACAGTGATCACCAAATATACACAATAATTTAATAAATTACAATAAATTTTATTTTATATATAAATACATACAAAACCACGTCACAATCCAATTCATTAAAACACAAGTAAAACTTATTATAGTGGGATTATCCACTGTTTGAAAACCCATCTACTCCAAAAACCATCCCAGAGAAACACATGATCACAATAAATCAGATAGTAACAGGATAAAATACACACTTAGGCTGTCCCTGGTGATCAATTTTACACATGGCTGCAATAACTGTGGCTAATCGCCACCAGTGTTAAAGGGAATGTACAATACCACAGAATATCAAAAAATATACAGTACAGACCAAAAGTTTGGACACACCTTCTCATTTAATGATTTTTCTGTATTTTCATGACTATAAAAATGGCACATTCACATTGAAGGCATCAAAACTATGAATTAACACATGTGGAATTATATACTTAACAAAAAAGTGTGAAACAACTGAAAATATGTCTTATATTCTAGGTTCTTCAAAGTAGCCACCTTTTGCTTTGATGACTGGTTTGCACACTCTTGGCATTCTCTTGATGAGTCACTAGAGATGAGCGTTGTTCTACTCGAACTGTTCGCCAATCTCAAATTCGAGCTGTTTTGGGCGGTGTTCGAGCCGGTCGGCGAACACGAACAATTTGAGAAAAATTCGGCTGTTCGAGGTTATGTTCGATAACTGTTCGTGCACCAAAATCATAACTGGATTTTTTCTCAGTAATGATGAAAATTAATGTTAATACGCAGTTTGAGTGTACAGCGGGGCGGGGGGAGGGGCAGGGGATGGATCTCTGCAGGAACAATGAAGATCTCCATTTTTTTTTCTCTTTCCCGCATTTGCAGTGGGGAGGTGCAATCTGTCAGCCTATCAGCAGCGCACACACGGAGCGAAGTGCTTTTTTTCACACAAGCAAGGGCATGTGTGATTGGCAGTGTATGTCACATGTCCTTGCCCTATAAGACCAAGCCATTTTCCCCGTCGCCACCATTTTCTCACTGCTGCAGCTGCGTGTTAGACGGCACCGCTGTTGCTGTGTGCGCTATACCTTGTTAATTTCAAGCCAATTTTCGCACAAATATACAGATAGCTTGGGAGTAGGGAATAGTTGTGATTGCAGTCCTTTTAAGGACTAGGTTACAGCATTTCCTACGACTTTTATCAGGCAGGTCTGTGCTCTTAAATAGATAGATTGTGGGAGTAAAGACTAATTGTAATTGGAGTCCTTTTCAGGACTAGGTTACATCAGTTCCTATCAGTTTTTGCCAGGCAGGTCTGTGCCAGTGCTGTGCAAGTTTTTTTCACAGCATTTGGCTGAATCTAGCAAAGCTAATCCTTTTTGGCCTATTGCAGAGTGTGTTAGTCAGTGGAGTAGCCTATCTGTGTTGCAAGATATACCACCTGTGTATAGAATACCAATTTTTTTACTGCACCTAGTGAAGTAAAATCTTTTGGGCATAGCATCATTCTATTAGTCCATCTATACTGACCTCCATCAGGTTGCAAACTGAATATAATTTTTTTCTGCATCTAGCTCTGAAAAAATATTTGGGCTTCTAGCAGTGTGTGGGACTTGGTCTATTAGTCCATCTATACTGACCTCCATCAGGTTGCAAATTAAAAATAATTTTTTTCTTCATTTAGCTCTGAAAAAATATTTGGGCTTCTAGCAGTGTGTGGGACTTGTTCTATTAGTCCTTCTATACTGACCTCCAGCAGGTTGCAAATTGAATATAATTTTTTTCTGCATCTAGCTCTGAAAAAATATTTGGGCTTCTAGCGGTGTGTGGGACTTGGTCTATTAGTCCATCTATACTGACCTCCATCAGGTTGCAAATTAAAAATAATTTTTTTCTGCATCTAGCTCTGAAAAAATATTTGGGCTTCTAGCAGTGTGTGGGACTTGGTCTATTAGTCCATCTATACTGACCTCCATCAGGTTGCAAATTAAAAATAATTTTTTTCTTCATTTATCTCTGAAAAAATATTTGGGCTTCTAGCAGCGTGTGGGACTTGTTCTATTAGTCCATCTATACTGACCTCCATCAGGTTGCAAATTGAATATAATTTTTTTCTGCATCTAGCTCTGAAAAAATATTTGGGCTTCTAGCAGTGTGTGGGACTTGGTCTATTAGTCCATCTATACTGACCTCCATCAGGTTGCA
This sequence comes from Phyllobates terribilis, assembly GCF_046119375.1. NCBI lineage: Eukaryota > Metazoa > Chordata > Amphibia > Anura > Dendrobatidae > Phyllobates > Phyllobates terribilis. The sequence goes on from NW_027362764.1 coordinate 710,336,049, forward strand.
AATTAAAAATAATTTTTTTCTGCATCTAGCTCTGAAAAAATATTTGGGCTTCTAGCAGTGTGTGGGACTTGGTCTATTAGTCCATCTATACTGACCTCCATCAGGTTGCAAATTAAAAATAATTTTTTTCTGCATCTAGCTCTGAAAAAATATTTGGGCTTCTAGCAGTGTGTGGGACTTGGTCTATTAGTCTATCTATACTGACCTCCATCAGGTTGCAAATTAAAAATAATTTTTTTCTTCATTTAGCTCTGAAAAAATATTTGGGCTTCTAGCAGTGTGTGGGACTTGTTCTATTAGTACTTCTATACTGACCTCCAGCAGGTTGCAAATTGAATATAATTTTTTTCTGCATCTAGCTCTGAAAAAATATTTGGGCTTCTAGCGGTGTGTGGGACTTGGTCTATTAGTCCATCTATACTGACCTCCATCAGGTTGCAAATTAAAAATAATTTTTTTCTGCATCTAGCTCTGAAAAAATATTTGGGCTTCTAGCGGTGTGTGGGACTTGGTCTATTAGTCCATCTATACTGACCTCCATCAGGTTGCAAATTAAAAATAATTTTTTTCTGCATCTAGCTCTGAAAAAATATTTGGGCTTCTAGCAGTGTGTGGGACTTGGTCTATTAGTCCATCTATACTGACCTCCATCAGGTTGCAAATTGAATAAAAAAATTTTCTGCATCTAGCTCTGAAAAAATATTTGGGCTTCTAGCGGTGTGTGGGACTTGGTCTATTAGTCCATCTATACTGACCTCCATCAGGTTGCAAATTAAAAATAATTTTTTTCTGCATCTAACCCAGCCAATAGTTTTGGCCTAATACCACAGTTTGGCCACTCAGCTCTGCTCGGTTACCATCCATTGTTTTTTTGTGCAAACAACTCCAGAGTTGTGAACTAGTTAACCACCAAAATGAGTGGAAAAAGGCCTGCTGCTGGTGGAAAGGGGAATAGGCGTGTTGGGAAGGGGAAAAAAGGTTGTGTCCGTGGGGTAGGTGCAGAAGAAAGACCATCTTCCAGCCAAACTAAAATGTCTACTTCTTTTAGCGGACAATGTGATAAGATCCCTTTCTTATGGCCACGCCAATCGCTACAAATTCCAGATGAGGCACAAAAACAGCAGGTGCTTCAACGGATATCAAGTGCTCCTTTAAGTGGGCTCTCCTCCACATCAACTTCAACATCACAAATATTCCAGTCCTCAAAGGTGTCACCCAAATCGCACTTGCTTCCTCACAGCTCCCAAATCTCCAGCTGCCCGTCTGAGTATGAGGTAGAACAGATGGTTGAGTCTGCAGAGCTGTTTACTCATACTATAGCCTGGGAATCAGAGGTCGACTCCAGCGCTTCTGTGAATCCAGACGAGGAAATGATCTGCACTGATGCCCCGAATCTTTATGAGTCGGATCCAGGACCAGACGCAGAAGGTTCTGACCATAATGTAGACCCTCATTCCCAAACTGTAACTCCTGTTGGTGGAGACAATGAGGAAGACGATGATAAGACTCAAATACCTGATTGGAGCGACAACTTTAGTTTTTTGTCAGGGCAGGAACAGGTTGGCTCTGAGGACGACGGGTGTGATAACGCACAGGGTGATGATGATGAGGTCGGAGATCCCACTTACTGTCAACCCACAGTCAGCCAAGAGATGAGGTCAGCAGAGGAGGTGGAGGAAGATGCTAGTGACGACGAGGTCAGGTTGCGCCTTCCTGGACAGAGATGTAGTACTGGAAGCACGTCAACAACTGCATCCTCAAACACAACTCTGCCTCTCACCACAAGTCGTGGTGGCTCTTCAGGTCGCATGGGTGCTAAGCCTTGCATAGCCTGGGCATTTTTTCAGATCGATAAAGATGACCCAACTCGTGTTATCTGTAACATTTGTCAGCAAAAGCTAAGTAGAGGCCAAAAAATACATAGTTTGAGTACTTCATGCATGAACCGGCACATGGACATGAAGCATAAGTTGCAGTGGGAAGCTCAGTGTGCTACAATGCGGTCTAGCCGGCCGGGCCAACCACCGTCTGCCATATCTTGTGCATCCGCGGCCTCTTCATCCTCTGTGACTGGGGGGACAGCAGTCACACCTGTTTTGGGGCGCAGACCTGCCACCTCTTTACCCGCAACAGCCAGCGTGATTGGCAGGTCATCATTTTCTTTGGAGGTGGTAACACCAGCTGGTCTTGAGCGCTGTCCGACATCGATAGCACCACCTTTGGATCAAGGCAACCTAACATGTCCGCCTGCATCTTCCTCACAGACCGGCAGTTTGCCGGGGACACCCTTATCAACCCTGTCTAAGCACAATAGCCAGCCCTCGGTCCCTCAGATGTGGACAAGTAAAAGACCATTTCCTCCTAGCCATGAGAAAGCTAAGAGGTTGAATTTCACCATCTGCAAGCTCTTGGCTACAGAAATGCTGCCTTTCCGCCTGGTGGACACAGAGGATTTTCGAGACCTTATGTCCGTCGCAGTGCCCCAGTACCAGATGCCCAGTCGGCACTACTTCTCAAAGAAAGGTGTGCCTGCGCTCCACCAGCATGTCGCACACAACATCAGCTTCTTTGAGAAACTCTGTGTGTGACAGGGTGCATTTCACCACAGACACTTGGACGAGTAGGCATGGACAGGGGCGTTACATGTCGCTGACTGGGCACTGGATAACTATGGTGACAGCAGGACAAGGGGCTGCTGTCCAAGTCTTGCCGTCCCCACGAGTTGTGCGTCAATCCTCTTTATGTCATTTTTCCTCCACTGCTTCTGCCTCCTCAACCTCCTCTCGGTCTTCCACCTGCACCCAAAGCCTGTCTGGTCATGCCACAAGCTTTCTAACTGCGCAGAAGGGATCCTGCACACCTCCTTACTATGCTGGCAGTAGGGCTCAACGTCATCAGGCGGTTTTTACATTGAAATGTCTGGGAAATGTGAGTCACACAGCTGAGGAGTTGTGGTCAGCTCTGGAGAACCAATTTCATGAATGGCTGTCTCCACTGGACCTGAAACCAGGGAAGGCCGTGTGCGACAATGCTGCAAACCTGGGTGCGGCCCTTCGCCGGGGCAATGTCACACACGTGCCTTGTATGGCTCACGTGTTGAACCTGGTTGTCCAGCAATTTTTAGCCCACTATCCCAGACTAGATGGCCTTCTGCAGAGGGCACGGTCGCTGTGTGCTCACTTCCGCCGTTCGCATCCCGCAGCTCAGCGACTTACATCTCTACAGAAGTCGTTGGGCCTGCCACTTCACCGGCTAAAATGCGATGTGCCTACCCGGTGGAATTCAACTCTGCACATGTTGCAGCGACTGTGGCAGCACCGACAAGCCCTGGTGCAATACGTTCTGACGTATAGCCTGGGCCAACGAGATTCAGAGGTGGGGCAAATCACGCTGGAGGAGTGGTCTCAGATCAGGGACCTATGCACCCTTCTGCACAGTTTTGAAATGGCGACGAAGATGTTTAGTGCTGACGATGCCATTATCAGCATGACTATTCCGGTGATTTACATGCTGGAGCACATGTTAAACAGAATTCGGAGTCAGGTGGTGGCACAAGAGGAGGTGGAGGAAGTAGAGGAGGAGGAGTTGTATGCGGAAGGGCTAACATCTGCAAGGTCCAGACGGTCGGCAGCACCAGGGCGGCAGGCATGTGAGGGTGGGGGAGATGATTTTACCAGGGCGCATGGTAGCAGCCAAACTAGTGAGGAAGGTGCAGGAGCCCAGGAAGAAGTGGAGGACGAACTGATGGAAGACTCATCAGATGAGGGAGACCTTGATCACATTTCTGTTGTGCGAGGTTGGGGGGAGAGGACAGAGGAAGGAACCATGATTGTTACCTCGCCACCAACACAACAGGGACTTGGTGCTCCTGGATGCGCAACACACATGAGTGCCTTCTTGCTGCACTACCTGCAACATGACCCTCGAATTGTGAGAATTAGAAATAATCCTGACTACTGGGTTGCCACACTGTTAGATCCCCGGTACAAAAGAAAATTTGCAGAAATTATTCCTGCCATAGAAAGGGATGCACGCATGCAGGAGTATCAGCAGAGACTGTTGCAGAATCTTACATGTGCTTTTCCACAAAATACCAGTGGTGCACGTAGTGAATCTCACAGTTCCAACTTGCCAACCGTGGGACCGTCAAGTGTTCAGCACTCAAACCGTAACAGAACCACAGTATCTGCTGGTAACATCAATTTTGCGGAATCATTTCACCACTTTTTTAGCCCATCCTTTGCAAGGCCACAGGAGACAAGAAGTCTGACACATAGTCAACGCCTAGAGACGATGGTACAGGAGTATCTCCAAATAAACATTGAAGCCACGACTGTGTCACTGGACCCTTGCTCTTTTTGGGCTTTCAATCTGGATAAATGGCCGGAGCTAGCCACTTACGCCTTGGAGATCTTGTCATGCCCCGCAGCCAGCGTTCTGTCTGAACGTGTGTTCAGCGCTGCTGGTGGTGTGCTGACAGATAAGCGCACGCGGCTCTCCACTGATAATGTAGACAGACTCACGTTCATAAAGATGAACAAATCATGGATCCGAAACGACTTTTCTACCCCTGTGTCATCCTGGGGAGAGTAAAAGCTTGATGATTGGTTAAAATCACCCTACCAACCGTTTTAAGCTTTCAAATTACTAATCATGTTTATCTGTATCTTGACTGCAAAATAATTTGGGCTTTGTAGCAGTGTGCAGCACTGATCCTATTAGGCCATCTATAATAAGCTTCACCAGATTTAAAATTAAAAATAATTTTTAGCTGCATCTAGCCTGGAAAATAATTTTGGGGCTCCGAGATGCGCAAGACACATAAGTGCCTTCTTGCTGCACTACCTGCAGCATGACCCTCATATTGTCAGAATTCGAAGTAATCATGACTACTGGGTTGCCACACTCTTAGATCCCCCAAACTTTTCGATCAACCTTTTCATTTTAATAAAGACCAAAAAAATGGTCATTTTTGAAATTATAAGCATTAGCAGGTTGTTAGAAACTGAAATCAAACAGTTTTCAACTCAAAACTTTATTCTAGGTGATGTTAAATTTTCACATAGGACCCCTTGTTCGAAAGGAGCTTCTGAACTCTCTCGTCCATTGAATTTGTCAGGTTTTGGATGGTTTCTGCTTCAATTGTTTTGCATGAGGACAGAATACCCTCCCAGAGCTGTTGCTTAGATGTGAACTGCCTCCCGCCATCATAGACACTCCTTTTAATGATGCTCCAAAGGTTCTGAATGGGGTAGAGGTCAGGGGAGCATGGGGGTCACACCATAAGTTTGTCCCCTTTTATGCCCATATCAGCCAGAGATGCAGATGTTTTATGTGCAGCATGAGATGGTGCATTATCATGCAGAAAAATGATCTTGCTGTGAAATACACGGTTCTTCTTCTTGAACCATGGCAGGAAGTGCTGTTTGAGAAAATCCACATACATTATGGAGTTCATCTTTAGCGCCTTCAGGGATCCTAAAGGGGCCGACAATCTCTCTCCCCATGATTCCAGCCCAAAACATTACTCCACCTCCTCCTTGTTGGCGCTGTAGCCGTGTTTGCGTGGGGTGTCCATCAACCAGCCATCCTCCACTCCATTCATCTGGACCATCGAGCGCTGCACGGCACTCATCCGTGAACAAAACAGTTTTGAAATCAGTCTTCATGTAATGTTTGGCCCACTGGAGCCGTTTCTGCTTGTGTGAAGTGGATAGAGGAGGTCGACAGGATGGCGTATGCACAGCTGCAAACCTCTGAAGGACCCTGCATCTTGTTGTTCGGGGGACGTTGGAGGCACAAGCAGCTTCAAAAACTTGTCTGCTGCTGTGACAAGGCTTTTTTGCCGCTGCTCTTTCAACCTGACGTAATTGCCTGTAGGAAAGAGTCCTCAATTTGCCCTTATCAGCACGCACACGTGTGTACTGTGAATCAGCTACATACTTCTTGATTGCCAAGACACTTCATCCTGATCATCGCACAATGTTGATTGTAGTCATGCCTTGACCTAAACACTCCACAATTTGTTGCTTCTCAGCAGCCGACACATCCTTTTTCTTTCCCATTTTGGCAGAAAATGTAGGCTGCTTAATAATGTGAGAGAGCCTTCTTAAGTAGTCTTGCCTTTCATTGGACACACCTGCCAAACTAATTAGCACAGGTGTCTGCAATTGCTTACAGTGATATAAAGAGCCCTGACACACATCACCATCAATGAGTTTAACTGACAAACAAACAAATTCTTCCCTTATCACTCCTAAACACTTTTTGCATAATAATTTGGAACGCGGTGTACATGTGCTTTTCCACAAAACACCAGTGGTTCACGTAGTGAATCTTACAGTTCTAACTTGCCAACCGTGGTCTGTATGGAATTGTTCAATAAAGGGCCCAAAATTAAGATAACATAGATGGGAGAGGTCTCTATGAATAGGAATTCCTAAGTATTTGATACCCTGTGAGGGCCAGGCAAAGGGAAAGTTGGACTGGATGGAATCCTATATGGATTTAGGGAGGGAGACATCGAGGGCCTCAGACTTCGCTGCATTGATTTTAAAATTTTACCATGTAACAAAGTGATCTATTTCAGCCATAACAGCAGGGATGGATATATGTGATTGAGTGATATATACTAGGACATCATCAGCAAATAGAGAGCACTTGTACTCGGTGCCTCCCACCTCAATCCACCTAATATTGGGGTTATGGCGAATTGATGAGAGCAGGTGCTCCATCACTAGGATGTATAAGAGAGGGGACAGAGGACATCCCTGCCTTGTCCCATTGGTGATTGTGAAAGGTGATGAAAATGTTCTGACGCACCCCCTGGGCCTTGGGACACCCGGAGCCGGACACTTTTTGGTGGATGCTGGTGGTTGTAGTCTTCGTGGCGGCGATCCGGTTCCGTGGCTCAGGGCGGTCAAACCAGTGGCGGAACTATTTATGTGGTTTTGATGTTTAAATGTCCGACTACGCCACCCGTGGATTGTGGTCAGAGTGAACCGCCGCTACAGGGCAGACCGCTAAGGCTGGTGTTGTGGGTGCAGCAGAGCGTAGCATAACTCCCCACGGGAGGAGTATAGCCTCAGGGCAGTGTATGCGGAGGATGGGGGTGATGGTGCAGGGCAGCAGCAGTAACGACACGGAGTCAGTGATGCAGTTCAGGGCCTTTACTCACAGTTCTTATTATCCAGACCACGTCTGCAGGTAACGGCTGCCCACGTCGTACTGTGCTCACCAGGTGAGGGGCTCAGACAACTCCCAGATAACTTTGGAGCGCTTCACAGGACCCCCTTTGTGTGTCCTTTGTCTGGCCTTTCTTACCAACACTTCTGTCCGGCTGCCTCGGGCCTCCTCTTGGTAAACTTGGCGCCAGTTTCCCTGACCCTATGTGGTGCCTTCCTAGCGGGTGGAGCAAGGGGCTGCGCCACATAAAATGTCAGAGCCTCCGGTTTCTAGCTGAGGGTCGTTTCCTGCCTCCACTAGTTCGGGGACCGGTCTCCCCCTTTGGCCTGACCCCTCCACGCAGGTGGATTCGGGCGTGCGGTGGCGACTCGCCCGTCCGCACCCCTGGGATCCCTTCATTCCTCGTTCCTGGAGCCTTCTCCGCTCCTCTTCCTTCCTTCTCCCTCTTGCAGGCCTGGGCCTCTGTTACTAGGCCCGCCTCCGGAGCAGAGCTCATGCAGAGCCCCTGCTCCCTGCCACTTCTGCTCAGACTTCTCTTCACTGAACTAAGATGGTGCCCACCTTTTATACTCCCTTCTCAATGCACCCAGGAACTGCTTCCTCCCTGCTCCTGCACTGCAGGGTTCCCCTTCCTCAGTGTTCCCTCCCCCCACTCCAGCCAGGGACAGGGACTGTCGTGCCCATCTCAGGGGCATATTGGTCGCCCTGCCCCACGGCAATGTGGTGTAATGCATGCAGGTGTCGGGTCCTGATCCACACTCCATCCTTATCTGAGAGTGAGATATCACACCTCTGGGTGAGGTGCAATACGTCTGTAGCAACCGAGCCCTCGGTGCTACAGTTCCATTTATCTTCAGCCTAGGTGACGTATTGTGATACAGGGCCGTGATTTTGGCTATAAAAGGGTCCCCTAGACCCCTACCCCAAGCTTTTTAAGAGAATCATATATGGCGTGCCAGGAGACTCTATGGAATGCTTTCTCAGCATCCAACGAGAGTATCTACTTACAAATTTTTAACTGCATCTAGCCCAGGAAATACTTTGTGCCTAGTAGCAGTGTCTGCTAGTCAGCGGATTATCCCGGCTGTTAAGCAAGCTACACCACCTGTAGTTTGGACACTTAATTTTTTCAAAGGAAATGCTTCGGGACCACGGGATACTTAGTGAAGAGCATCAGGAGGCACCCCAAGGCATAGGGGCTGGGACTGGCACTAGGATGCCTTGCGGTGGACAGCCGAGCTCGATCCTTATAAAAGCTTTTTAACTGCAGCAGCTTTAGTGGACGCTACTGGAGCTGGAATTACGCGGCTGCTGGCATGAGACTTGCCCTCCAATAGATCCTTGTAAATGGATTTAAAGTGTATTCATTCAAATTAGAGGGACAATTTAAATTAAAAAGCTTAGAGCTGCCTCCACCACAGGGGGGCTCTCTCGACCCACCAGCGGACAGGCACCAGTATTGGGAGAGGGGGGCTGGCCGTCAGGGTTCACCGCGGCTCTGGCACAAACCCGGCGACACGGAGGTGGCACGGGCAGGAGCGGACTGGCCGTCTCGGCTTCTCACTTTTTGGATTTTAGAAGGGCATGACATGCCTATATCTGTGTCTCCCCCTCCTTTTACTCCTCCACCTCTTTTCTTTTCGCATGACTATATGTACTTGTCACTTTTCCATGTGTTAGTTGTGTCTTCTGAGCAGTTTGTCAGCTTTTGGACACCTTTGAAGGTGTTTTCTATGTGTTTCTATGTGTTTTTGTTTGCCTGCCATTGGTTTTAACGGTGTTCGAAGGTGTTCGACGAACAGTTCGACGAACAGTTCGGCGAACACACGGGTGTTCGACGAACCGAACCGAACTCGAACACTACGGGGGTGGCTCAACACTAGTAGTCACTGGAAATGGTCTTCCAACAGTCTTGAAGGAGTTCCCAGAGATGCTTAGCACTTGTTGGCCCTTTTGTCTTCACTCTGCGGTCCAGCTCACCCCAAACCATCAAATTGCCAGCGTCGACTTCCTGTGGCCGTGGCTGTTCAAATATTTTGGCATCGCTACATGGGATCTCCTCTTCCACCACTTCAAGTGGAGCTGACGAGGGGCACAAATATGGAAATGGACCAGTGAATAGCTCTTCAGAGTGTCCAAGTGTGGGATCAGTAGCTGTCTGAGGACACTCGGCATGGTGGGAGGAAGGAGCATCAGGGTGAGGAGGAGTATGCGGTCGAGACTCACGGCTACTAAGAGTTGACCGTGTGGAAGACAGACCAGAGGTGGTGGTGCCCAGGTAACTGGAAGTATTATCTGCTATCCAATTAATAACCTGTTCACACTGATCAGTTCGCAATACTGGTGTTGTAGTGGGCTTCCCTAGTAATTCAGTCAAGAAGTGGGAGCGAGAAGATGTGGCTGTTGGTTGTGGCACATTTTCACCTTGGCCACGGCCCCGTCCTCTACACGCACCATCACCAGAATGTCCAGTTTCACGTCCCTTGCCACGCGCCTTGCCCATTGTAAATGAAGTAAAATAGCTTACACTCGCACTATCAATGGAAAAAGGGTAATAAAAAGGAGATTAGAACCGTGGAAGAGGAAAACCACAGTTCTATTTCTCTGGCCTACATCAGAATCTTTTAAACAGATATATTTGTGTCTGAACAGTCAGGGATACACTATTACTGGGTTTTTTTTACGGAAAAAAGGCCAAAAGCAGGATAATACAGAGATTTGAACCGTGGAACTGCAAAACCACAGTTCTAGTTATCTGGCCTACACCAGAATCTTTTAAACTGATATATTTGTGTTTGAACAGTAAGGGAGACACTATTACTGTTTTTTTTTTTTACGGAAAAAAAGGCCAAAAGCTGCATAATACTGAGATTTGAACCATGGAAATGCAAAACCACAGTTCTATTTCTCTGGCCTACACCAGAATCTCTTAAACAGATACATTTGTGTCTGAACAGTCAGGGAGACACTATTACTGTCTGTTTTTTTTACGGAAAAAAGGCCAAAATCTGCATAATACTGAGATTTGAACCGTGGAACTGCAAAACCACAGTTCTAGCTATCTGGCCTACACCAGAATCCTTTAAACAGATATATTTGAGTCTGAACAGTCAGGGAGTCATTATTACTGTTTTTTTTTACGGAAAAAAGGCCAAAAGCTGGATAATACAGAGATTTGAACCGTGGAACTGCAAAACCACAGTTCTAGTTATGTGGCATACACCAGAATCTTTTAAACAGATATATTTGTGTCTGAACAGTCAGGGAGACACTATCACTGTTTTTTTTTTACGGAAAAAAGGCCAAAAGCTGGATAATACAGAGATTTGAACCGTGGAACTGCAAAACCACAGTTCTAGTTATCTGGCCTATACCAGACTCTTTTAAACAGATATATTTGTGTCTGAACAGTCAGCGAGACACTATTACTGTTTTTTTTTACGGAAAAAAGGCCAAAAGCTGCATAATACTGAGATTTGAACCGTGGAACTGCAAAACCACAGTTCTAGTTATCTGGCCTACACCAGAATCTTTTAAACAGATATATTTGTGTCTGAACAGTCACAGACACACTCAATTTTTTTTTGGGGGGGGGGAATACCAAAAGGTTAATAAGACGCGTATTTGTACCGTCTGACTGAGGAAAAAAAAAATACAGGATTTAGATGAAAAAAAAAAGGATTTTTCCAGGCCCCTGAGACCGGGGAATAAGTCTAGCAATTTGACCAGCAGGAGCACACAGGACTGTAATGCACTGTTTGTTGGTATAACTACTGCGTCTCCTATACTTTAATGCCCACAAACAACATGGCTGCGGCATTACAGTGACTGGCTGGCAATCCCTGCATGTTCATTGGCTCTGTAAAGAGCGCCAAACGTGCAGGGCGGAGACCCAAGCTCCCGCCCGAGTAACCCGGAAATGCTCGGTGCTCGCCGAACATCCCGAGTAGTGAGATGCTCGAGCGAGTACCGAGCAGTGTCGAGCATGCTCGCTCAACACTAATTGCCATATTTTGAGAGTCATAACATTAATATTTTTCGGCTACAAACCTATATGTACAGTATGTAAGTGCTTAATTATTGCAGGTTAAGCTTTAGTTTTCAATGGTGCCATTTTGGGATACATATTACTTTTTGATCTCTTTTGTTTACATTTTTATGTAGTGGAATAACAAAATAATGCAGTTCTGGCATTGATTTTGATAATTTACTCAATTTTTTAAGCTTTTTTTTAACAATTAAAACACATTACTTTTTTTTATTTTTTTTACAATATTTATAAGTCCCACAAGGGGACTTGAACAAAAAATACCTTGATGTATTGGTAATACTCTGTAATGTACTGTATTTGCAGCACAGAGCCTGACCCAGCTTAACAGGCAGTCTAATAGACCATGTCTGAGGCATGACTATTAGGCCTTTATCTATGACAGAGTGCCATTTTTCAGACACCACGCTTCCCCCAAATAATGCAAGAAAAAGTGATCAAAACAGCTTATGTATCTCAAAACAAGAAAAAGCAGCTCCCCACATATAAAATGTGCAAAAAAAAAAAAAGAAGTAATGGCTCTTGGAAGAAGGGAAGATAATTTGGTAGTTCAACTTTTTGTATTTCTATGCAAAAAGAAAAAAAAAATCATGATCGGAGTCCAACATAGATGTAATTATAGGGCACCTTTTATGTTAATCGCTCAGTAATTTACAGATTATGAAATAGAGGTAAATGGCCATAAACTCGTCACTGCAATTACCATCTTGGCTTTAGAGTTGTAACACTCAAGAATAACTGTCCTGAGATTTTTCTTTAATTTTATGGCATGTTCCAATAACGTAGATTCACAGATTTAATAGTGCTGTAGACATACATTAGCAAAACTATACGGCTTCAGAAGATTGCCAAAAAAACAGGGTCCATTTTTAATTAGAGCCGTGCGCCTTAACACATTCCGAATCGTATATTAAATGGATATTTCTTTTTAAAAGCTTGTAGTTTTCTAACCTCACAAAGTCGAAATGAAGCAATGCAGACCAGTTCCACAGCTGAATAAATGTATTTTCAGAGACTTCATCAGTCACAATCTGAGTGCACGTCTCTAGTGATGATGTTATGATAGGAAAAACATTCACTTGCCAGTTCTAGATTTATAGAAGACCTTATTACTGGACAAGGAAAAGCATGAGGCGTAGGACACGGAAAGGGATCCAGGTCTCTGATTTACATTACGGAGGTGATATGTTAGAGTAGAGAGTAAGATGAAGAACACGCTTTAATGAGCCGGCTTATTTTCCATTACAAATCCATGCATTTGCCAGGAGCGGACTTGCATTTAAAGCCGTTGTTTTTGAAAAATGAGCAATTTCAGAGCTCTCGAATGCTGCTCGGAAAACGGATTGTGAGCTGGAACATCAGCTGCAGAAAGGGTCTATGTTGATGAGATGACGAGGATTACAAAATCTTAGAGTAATTTGTTTCACTTAAGGAGGTTCCAAGACGTCGAATCATTTCCTTTTTTCGATATTAGAGGCTTCTGATTAATTTTTTTCACCTGGAGTCTGGTTGTTTGAAGAGGACAGGGTTGTTAAATAAATCCTCTGTACTGGTACACTGTGTAATGCTGCACTTGAGTGTGGGAAAACAAAACTCCTATTTATAAAAAAGGGAAGGGAAGTTGATACCTTTATATATGCACGGTACTCCAAAAAAAAAGGCTTTGAATTGAAACACCCTGGGACATCAAGTTCACCCCATTACATCACTATGTCAACAAAATATTAGTTCCTAGTTCTGCTGGGAATTTATATTTATTCTGAGGTCAGAACAACTTCCTATGAAAAGTTTTAATTTTTTTGTATAAAAAGCTTAGTTCAGCCTTTAATAGGTTTTTCCCCTCCTAGACATTTATGAGATATCGACAAAATATGCAATAAATGTCCAAATAACACAGGTCCCATATCTCAGACCAGCATTTCTCTCTTAAAAAGGATTTGCCAACATCCATCTCACTGATGAATTGAAAGCTGCTGAATTCTTTTGATTCACTAAGAGAGACATGTAACTTGTAACTATCAAGTACAATCTGTATCCACTGTGGGTGTTGTGTCACTGTTGTAAAATAAGTAAGTAATTTGGTTAAATAATTGTTCTGTTCTTCTATCTTAAGGATAACAAAGCCCTTCTGGCTTACTTTTTGTCATGTCATATCGATTGACAGTATGGCATGGTTGAGCAGCGGGTCTGATCTGTGCTCTCTCAGATGATGCTAACAGAGGTAACATTACCTCTGCAGCATCGGAGCAGCACAGACACACTAAAGCTGGTTAGATCAAGTGATCTGACCAAGTTCAGAGCAGAGAATGCATGCTGAGGAAGCCACATGGGTCTTTGTAATCTATGTTATTTATTTTTTGCACTAACACACTTTATTGCTTGATATTGGATTTTGTATTATTTCTGGTTTTGATATATCTGTTTCATTGAGCAGGAATCTCTTTTTTACATGAAATTGGGGGTATTTCTTGTTACTTAACATGGTGAGCCAGTTTTGCAGCTTGTGTGTAGCACAATAGTGTCTTTTAAGTGTTTTAACCATTTGTGTGGTTTCCTTGTAATTTGCATTAATGTAAAAATAAAATTGCTTTAACCATTTGTGTTGTTTCCTTGTAATTTGCATTAATGCTCTAATAAACTTGCATTTTTTTCATGATACCCACTAGTGTGCATTGTTATTATTCACATATCTTTGGTCGTTTCTTTTGGTACATGTGTTTTACTATGAGAGCATTTTCAGGAGGCTGTAGGACACCTAATGAATGGGAGATAAACCTGGAGTAAGGCTTTAGTGCTTATAGGACTAAAAGGGGTTAAATCAGCCATGACAGGTTGATTATGAGCAGCTGAACGGCTGCTCACCATATCTCCACAAAATAAGACCTGTTTGTCTCACACATGGCTGTGTGTACGGAGGTGTGCAGATCTCCTGGATTGAGCGCCTTTGCTAAAGGACTAAGAAGCTGGACTTTAAGCCAGGCAGGCTAACCAGCACTTGCTATGATTAAGCAAGTGCTGGTTAGCCTTGGATTAATAAATAAGTACTTTGGAATTTTATTGACTGATATGAAGTGCCGTCTTTTCCTTTTCATAAAGATTATACGTGTCTTGTGCCTGTCAATTTGCTACATGTAATGCGTACAGCAAAAAGCTTGCAAGCGCTTCACTCCCTGCCTGAGAGACCGGCCACCTTTGATAGACTGTGGAGGTGGCTGGTAACCTAGAACAAAGAGCAGTAAACTATAGAATTAAAAATCTATCTGTTCTTCAGAATTAGGAGGATTTTTATTGGGAGGTAAATTGAAAAGTTGCCTGTTTTTACAAGTACTTTGTAATTTTACCCGTTTCAGGTGTGTTGAGACAACCCCTTAAAATGTTTAATTCCACGATCATTAGCACAGAAATGTTACAGTACCCAATTCATTATCTTTTTTGCCTGCATACCATATATTGCATATCATTTCCTCTACTACATGACTTTAATAGTCAATAGTTAAATGCTTTATATAATTGCACAGTTATAAAGCTTTTCCTAGTCGGGAGGAGAGAAAAGTTATTAGTTATCCATCCATTCTGTTTTTAGTATTTGATGTGATAATTTTACCACATTTCTTTATGAAACGGTCAGATATCAAGTAACTGTACTTAGTTGGAGTCACTCTGTGTGACATGGAATACCTGTCACTCCACCAATACTTCAAACAAGTATTTTTCATACCGAGTTCAGATGTGTTTTCTTTAACTGTAAGGTAGAATATTCAAGTCTTTGAAGGCATTTCAACACTGGTTATTTTGTAAACGACTATTGACTTGTATTGTGAAGAATAGAGCTTCTTCAGAGTGGAAAATGGCTGAAGAATGGTCAACTGACTTCTTTGGAAACCTAAAGCAGTTAAAAGATGTTCAAAAGATTGAACATAAGAACAGAAAGTCATTTTTATATAGACATAAATATGTTCATTCTTTTGAGCGCTTTCTGTACGCTTTTTCAGACGGGTTTCAGAGCAGACCCACCAGAAAAAGACATCATATACTCATATCCTATTTAAGGACCGGACACATTTCCCAGAGAGAAATAGAGATGGTCTACATGATCACTCTTCACTCTGACTAAAAGTTGTGGCTTCAAAACAAAAGACTCCAGCTATTAACTCAAAATTCACTAGTATGTAAAAAAAGAGTTTCTAAATCAAACAACCAAAAACCTTGATGAGCCTCTCATTAATTTTCTCTCAGATGCTTTCATAAAGGACATAATGATGCTCTAAAAGTCTCCATTCGCAACAATAGGGCATCACAGTGGCTCAGTGGTTAGCCCCACAGCCTTGCAGCGCTGGAGTCCATTGAAATCCTCAATTCGTCCCCATCTACCTGCCTCTTAGAAAAACAACACCTTTCTCATGCAAATACCAAAACTTTCTCAAGATATCAAATACCACATTGAAACATACTTTGAAATCAATGATAATGAAGACACCTCCAATTTTCCTTATGGAATGCCCACAAAGCCTACATTAGAAGTATCTCGATTCAAATATCCTCAAAATATAGCAAAACAAAAACAGACAAAAGTAAACAGAAACCCAAGAAACCCAACAATTATCCCCTAACATTGCCACACACAAAGCTATATTCCACTTTAGCATAGAGCTTAGAAAACGCTCTATTTGATGAATACGATAAAAGTATTCCAGCCTTAAAAATGACCCTTTACACACCTCATAACAAAAATAAAACAAAGGAAAGTCAATTAAAAAATTCCATATATATCTGACCCCTCTGGTTATAAAACTTTTCAACCCTAAGGATTTTGATAATACTTTCAAGTCTTTCTATTCAACATTGTATAATATTAAAAATAACCCATCAATCCCCATTCTTCTCCAGAAGTCATTAATTACTTTCTGAATAGAATTAGTCTTCCCTCGCTTTCTCCCCAACAAGTAGACTTAGTCAATAAGCCCTTCTCCCTCTCTGATATTTTATCAATTGACAAACCTCTTAAATGAAATAAGGCCACAGGTCCAGACAGATTTTCAAATGAATACTATCAGACTTTGATCTCCATTCTAGCCCCCCATCTCCAGAAAGTGGTTAATGATTCTACCACATCGAGCACACTTCCTTTAGAAATGCCGGTGGACACTATTGTAACTGTGGCGCCCCTGAGGGTTCGACCGCCACAGGGATGCTGCACTTCTCTGATGGAGCGTAGTGTTCCTCCTCTGAGGTAAGAACAGTGTGATGATCAGAACTCCACCTCCACATCAAACACCACACTTTCTCCACCAGAGGGGGCTTGAATGCACTAGGTGCTGCCCTCCTGGTTACAGGGAGACTGGGGAACCAAGAGCTAGGGGAACCATTTAGTGGGTGAGGGTGGAGGATTCACATTTTAGTGACACTTTAAATTTCATATTTGATAAAAAGCCATTTTGATCTGGGTCTTTGACTGTCTTTGGACTGTGAAGTACTGTGACCTCCCTCCCTGAGCGTGGATCCTGTGTGGGCCTGACGAGGACGGAGACACGGCCCTCGTATCTTAGCCTTGGGTCGAGGGGCAGGTTGTAGACAAGGAATGTCTCAACCCGGTCAAGGCCAACGACCAAGAAGGCCCGGAGCTTAAGAGTGTAGCTCCACCGCAAATGGATCCCAGGGAGGATGCAGACGGAGCGGTGTACGCCACCTGTCGTCACCACCTTATATATTCAGAGGGAGTCCGGCTGCAAGAGGGGTACCGGCCCCCGACACCCGACCTTGCTACTCTACGTCCTGGTCGGGAAAGCCCGGTAGGCCCTGAGGATCCCACCGGGTATCAGAAGGAGCAGAGCTGCCACCCGTGCCCTTTTTCTGAGAGGAGTTCAGAGGGAGACCCGGCCTATCTACACACACAGACAGGAAAGGATACGGTCTGTAGTTCAGGAACACACTGGTGCGGGGTCTTGATTGAACGCTGGACTTACTCGGAGGTTGTCTGACCCCCGTTCCTGGTGACTGCAGAACTCCGCGGGGAGCAGGGAGTCGCCTTCCTTCTGCCATCTCTTATGTGAGTAAAGCCTTGGAAGTTCACCCCTATGGCCTCCGGACTCTTTATTCTGCGCTACACCGCACCACGCAGACTTTCTAGACTACAACCCCCACCATCATGTCCCTCTGCCCTGAGGCCCTGCTCCGCTTGTGGGGAGTAGTAACAATGTCGGCCGCCATACCACCATGCCTCAGCGGACTGCGGCGGCGCTGGTGGCCTTCACCAGGTGCCACAGGTGGCGTAGTCGTAATCAGCCACTCAACCCACACCATCCTTTTTAATGTGACGGCCCTGGGCATGGAGCGGGTCCGGGCCACGGCTGCACCCCATCTCTCCATCTTAGGACCCGACTCCGAGTCCCCCATCTCCCAGGGTAAAGAAAAGGGCTTCCGAGAAGAGGCGTCACATAACCATATCAAAGCCAAAGAAGGATGATTTCCTTCCTTCTAATTATAGAAGAATCTTTTTATTCCTAACCCTCAGCAAAAGTCTTCATTAACAAACCGTATCTGATTGATTTGGAATAACCAATGCAACACGCCAAAGTTGCCCTTTCTCCCCATCATTTTTACTTTAATTATAGAGCCCTTGGCTCTATTAGATCTAATCCATTTATGAAAGGAATCCCTTGTGGTCACAGACAGTATTACTATTTGCAGAGTACGTTATATTAAAAAATAAAAATCCAGCAGAATCTATTCAACAAATCTACTCTACTATCTCTCTATTTGGTTCTATATCTTATTATACAATCAAGCCATGGAAATGTCTTCTGATGGGTAATAATGTATTTGCTAAAAAGAAAGAACTGTTAGAAAAATAAATTTTCCTATAAATGGGAATCTCTGGTTCCTTATTTAGGAATCTACCTAACTACTCCATCTTCTACTATACCCAATCTGATTGCCACCTAACTTTTCAATTTTTTTTTTACTAAGGACATTTTTAATCTGTCTAAGGGTAGGGTCACACAAACGATTTCTACACATCCGAGAAAAATGGTCCAATTATTTTGATCAGACTGAGCAGAGTTTGATCAGAGTCGCATCAGTTTTTCTTGAACGTGAAGAGAAAAAAAATGTTTCTTCACCTTTTATATTCTGTGAGTCCGTGAAAATTGGACCACACTTGTATGTCATCTGAGTTCAGTTGATTTTTTTTCATGTTAAAACTTCACTTTTAATTTAAAATTGTAAAAGCCAAGGATGAGTTACAAAATGAGCAATATAGCGGCTCTTAGGTACAGCACATTCCAATGCGTTTCGTTAAACATTATTCCATGAATAAGGTTTAGCCGAAACGCGTTGGAATGTGCTGTACCTAAGAGCCGCTATATTGCTCATTTTGTAACTCATCCTTGGCTTTTACAATTTGAAATTAAAAGTGAAGTTTTAACAAGATATATACAACCCTGGTCCTGCTGGAGACATCATTGCTTGCTTTCTCATTACTTGTACCTTGGTAGCCCATGACCTGGGCGTCTCCGCTGCAAGACTTCGTTGGGACTGGATGAGTCTGGCTATTACATGGTGAGCTGACATAGGTTTTCCCTTTCCCTTTCCCCTTGTTTTTTCATTTTTTTTCATGGACTCGTAGACTTGATTGCCGATTTCAATCCGACACTTGGATCAAAATCAGAAATGTCTCTGTTTTTTTACACTGATCACTTGGTCCAAGGAAAAAAATTGGACATGTGAATATCATACATATGAGTGCTATCTGTCAAAACCACTACGTTGGTTTTTTTTTTAGTTGTTTTTTATTCTTGATAAAGATGCCAGTACGGCATTGAAACGCGTAGTGGACAATAAAGAACCTTCTAATGAATATCGCAGCAAGAGACTTCTTTCCAGGAGAGCAGACAATTTTTAAATGCGTTTTTGTTCTGTTTCAGTAACTTCCCTCTAGCAGATCTTTCCCCCAGCCACGGGGCAGCAGCAGCTGGCTATCTAAATCTTTATAGTGTTGTGTCTTCATACACCCTCCCAAGGTGAGCAAACCTATTGTTTTTACTGTCTCCTACATTAGGGTTTTACCCTATTGTGCACTTCTCCCTTTCTACCGGGCTCCGATTCCTTCGCTTGGGTCTGCTATCCTCTACCATACTTCGCATCAGGTTTTGCCTGGAGTGGATCAATGATATCATTTCACTTGACCTATTTAAGGCCCATTTAGACACACACCTATGTCTTGGGATTGAGACTCTAGTGTTCCATGTTTGGTTTGCTCCATGATCGATACTTGCTGTGTTTTCAACTTTCATTCATCCCTGCTGGGTTCCACTCCATCCGTCCTGTTGCTCCTGAGATTCCTGTGTGCCGTCTCCGTGCTGCCCACGTGCCTTCCTGCTTGCTACATCAATGCCAGGGGTCCGTGTGCCGATCTGGACCTAAGGCTTAGAGGATCCACCTCACTTGGTGAGCGTCACACCATCCTTTGTTACTACATAAATTTAATAGTACACATATTGGTATTTCAAAAAATGTTCAATAAAAACTATTGGAAAAAGCAGTAGATTCAATACCATGAATCCTAAACATGCTGTTGCATCAATATGTTACATTTCTTCTGGAAATTCTTTTCTAAACAGTATAAACAGATCATTTTGCCTGTAAAACCCACTTTCTAAATAAAGCTGAATTATTTTAGAAAAGTGCAGTGTTCCCCGCACATCAAGACGGGCAGACTTCTGAGTATAACATTGTGTCATAAAACTGGAATGGTCCTTACACAGTATAAGCATAAAAATGAATTATTGGCCTTCATCATATGTATTTTTCTGCAAGAATTTTTGTTCCTTTGGAATACTTAATTAAATCAGAAGGTGAATAAAATCTATCCTTAACTCAGCCCATAAAAGTTAATACTTTTCACAAAAGGGAAATTGTATAAGTGAAAAAATAAGCTGAGAAAATATCTCTGTCTATCAAAGAAACAAAAAAGGCAGTAAATATTCGATCTGGAGCAAATCTCAAGAGATAGAGAGGAGAAAATATATAACTCAAAGGGGAGTGCAGATACTTAAAGGAACACTCCAGGAAAAAAGGAAATACTGTACATACCTACTGCAGGGCCTGAGGGGTCGCAGGTGATTTTAATTTTAGACTTTCTTTAAATCTTGCGTTGTTCCCTCAGGTCCCGCACTCATAGTACCATAGTGAAAAAGTTTTTCTGATGTGTTCTTTTATGGTACCCACTTTTCTCCTAGTATGTAGCATCTATTTTCCAAATGATACCTACAATTTACATAAATTGTGAGCAAATTTAGCTTTTACTTACAATCCTAGGGTCGAGTGCCGCCTTTTTGTTCCTGCTCCGGTAATTGTGTACAGGCTGCAGTGGTGATGATGTCATGACAGCGCTGCAGCTAATCACTGAGCTCAGCAAATCTGCCAATATAGCTAGCTCATTGATTGGCTGCAGTGAGTAAAAACTCAATCTGTTTTATTTTTTTCCTTCCCCAAATATCCTTTGAACGGTGACAACCCATTGGAATCTATGTATTTATTTTAATTTCAATATTACTTCTTGATTTTCCATACTTTGCAATATTTGAAACCCAAATTACAAGATATTGTCATCTTCTCATTCCAACATGAATGCACTATAGAGGTCTAAACATGTCTTACACAAATACTCATAAGCTCCTGCCTCCTTATGGCCCCATTGATGGAAAAATCTTGTAAAATGGGACGATTGGAAGGTATTAATTACTTAAGTAGTATTCAAAAAGGAGAATGAAAAATAGCTAAGTAGTCTGCCAGTTTAAAAGTATGAGATATTATTTATATAAACTTGACACATGTTTTTTTAACTTTAAGAAGGTTCCAGTCTGGCACCGAAATGCGTTGGTGTGAGTAAACCACAAGGGATTCTGGACCAACACAACTTCCTGGCATAACTGAACTATATTACTAGATTACATTCTTACCCTAGGCCATCAATATAAGATTGGTGGTGGTCCGTCATCCCCACCATCATCTGTCATCAACCTTGACGGCAGCCAGATGTACGGCGCAGAACAACACAGCTCTGTACACTGCCA
The DNA here is from genome assembly GCF_046119375.1 of Phyllobates terribilis. Lineage (NCBI taxonomy): Eukaryota > Metazoa > Chordata > Amphibia > Anura > Dendrobatidae > Phyllobates > Phyllobates terribilis. Next base: position 710,357,355 of record NW_027362764.1, read on the forward strand.
GGTACTGCAGATCAGCACAGATTCTGTTCAACAAACGACCATGAATAGGATGCCCCTCCCCCATGATCTTACATTGACGACCTATCTCATCAATAGAAAAGTAGTGGGCAACCCTTTAAGGCTATGGCTACACATGATAGTGAGTGGGGTAGAGCAGAAATCCAGGAGCATTGTATTTTTGCCAACTGTAAGGCATCACGGCCATCATTATATGTGATGTGACCACGTAATTATGCCATCTTATGTGGTATATTCATAAGTCACCATGCAGTTCTAGCCTACAAGAGCTTGCATGCACCATGGAAGGACTGAGACTGGAGGTACCTTAGCTTCTACAAAAGTTGTCCAACATTTCCAGATTAATGCAGATCTGATGGCTGAATGTAAAATGTATCTGAGTCCATGAAAAATGACATGTGATACTGTATATCAATGATTGGCAAAATGGAGATTGTCACGATGTGTGGCTGAGCTCACGGAAAGGATGAGATCCAGCAGGTTCACTTCCGGCCTCACCAGTGTTTTCGGCACATGACCAGAGCAGGGGGCTCATTCCAATAACTGAGCTTTTCTGTCTTGCCTGATGCATAGACAGAGAAATAAATGTGTAACCTTTGATTTTGGAGGGATGCTTTGAGTAAAGACTAGTGTTGAGCCACCCCCGTAGTGTTCGAGTTCGGTTCGGTTCGTCGAACACCCGTGTGTTCGCCGAACTGTTCGTCGAACTGTTCGTCGAACACCTTCGAACACCGTTGAAACCAATGGCAGGCAAACAAAAACACATAGAAACACATAGAAAACACCTTCAAAGGTGTCCAAAAGCTGACAAACTGCTCAGAAGACACAACTAACACATGGAAAAGTGACAAGTACATATAGTCATGCGAAAAGAAAAGAGGTGGAGGAGTAAAAGGAGGGGGAGACACAGATATAGGCATGTCATGCCCTTCTAAAATCCAAAAAGTGAGAAGCCGAGACGGCCAGTCCGCTCCTGCCCGTGCCACCTCCGTGTCGCCGGGTTTGTGCCAGAGCCGCGGTGAACCCTGACGGCCAGCCCCCCTCTCCCAATACTGGTGCCTGTCCGCTGGTGGGTCGAGAGAGCCCCCCTGTGGTGGAGGCAGCTCTAAGCTTTTTAATTTAAATTGTCCCTCTAATTTGAATGAATACACTTTAAATCCATTTACAAGGATCTATTGGAGGGCAAGTCTCATGCCAGCAGCCGCGTAATTCCAGCTCCAGTAGCGTCCACTAAAGCTGCTGCAGTTAAAAAGCTTTTATAAGGATCGAGCTCGGCTGTCCACCGCAAGGCATCCTAGTGCCAGTCCCAGCCCCTATGCCTTGGGGTGCCTACTGATGCTCTTCACTGAGTATCCCGTGGTCCCGAAGCATTTCCTTTGAAAAAATTAAGTGTCCAAACTACAGGTGGTGTAGCTTGCTTAACAGCCGGGATAATCCGCTGACTAGCAGACACTGCTACTAGGCACAAAGTATTTCCTGGGCTAGATGCAGTTAAAAATTTGTAAGTAGATACTCTCGTTGGATGCTGAGAAAGCATTCCATAGAGTCTCCTGGCACGCAATATATGATTCTCTTAAAAAGCTTGGGGTAGGGGTCTAGGGGACCCTTTTATAGCCAAAATCACGGCCCTGTATCGCAATACGTCACCTAGGCTGAAGATAAATGGAACTGTAGCACCGAGGGCTCGGTTGCTACAGACGTATTGCACCTCACCCAGAGGTGTGATATCTCACTCTCAGATAAGGATGGAGTGTGGATCAGGACCCGACACCTGCATGCATTACACCACATTGCCGTGGGGCAGGGCGACCAATATGCCCCTGAGATGGGCACGACAGTCCCTGTCCCTGGCTGGAGTGGGGGGAGGGAACACTGAGGAAGGGGAACCCTGCAGTGCAGGAGCAGGGAGGAAGCAGTTCCTGGGTGCATTGAGAAGGGAGTATAAAAGGTGGGCACCATCTTAGTTCAGTGCAGAGAAGTCTGAGCAGAAGTGGCAGGGAGCAGGGGCTCTGCATGAGCTCTGCTCCGGAGGCGGGCCTAGTAACAGAGGCCCAGGCCTGCAAGAGGGAGAAGGAAGGAAGAGGAGCGGAGAAGGCTCCAGGAACGAGGAATGAAGGGATCCCAGGGGTGCGGACGGGCGAGTCGCCACCGCACGCCCGAATCCACCTGCGTGGAGGGGTCAGGCCAAAGGGGGAGACCGGTCCCCGAACTAGTGGAGGCAGGAAACGACCCTCAGCTAGAAACCGGAGGCTCTGACATTTTATGTGGCGCAGCCCCTTGCTCCACCCGCTAGGAAGGCACCACATAGGGTCAGGGAAACTGGCGCCAAGTTTACCAAGAGGAGGCCCGAGGCAGCCGGACAGAAGTGTTGGTAAGAAAGGCCAGACAAAGGACACACAAAGGGGGTCCTGTGAAGCGCTCCAAAGTTATCTGGGAGTTGTCTGAGCCCCTCACCTGGTGAGCACAGTACGACGTGGGCAGCCGTTACCTGCAGACGTGGTCTGGATAATAAGAACTGTGAGTAAAGGCCCTGAACTGCATCACTGACTCCGTGTCGTTACTGCTGCTGCCCTGCACCATCACCCCCATCCTCCGCATACACTGCCCTGAGGCTATACTCCTCCCGTGGGGAGTTATGCTACGCTCTGCTGCACCCACAACACCAGCCTTAGCGGTCTGCCCTGTAGCGGCGGTTCACTCTGACCGCAATCCACGGGTGGCGTAGTCGGACATTTAAACATCAAAACCACATAAATAGTTCCGCCACTGGTTTGACCGCCCTGAGCCACGGAACCGGATCGCCGCCACGAAGACTACAACCACCAGCATCCACCAAAAAGGGTCCGGCTCCGGGTGTCCCAAGGCCCAGGGGGTGCGTCAGAACATTTTCATCACCTTTCACAATCACCAATGGGACAAGGCAGGGATGTCCTCTGTCCCCTCTCTTATACATCCTAGTGACGGAGCACCTGCTCTCATCAATTCGCCATAACCCCAATATTAGGTGGATTGAGGTGGGAGGCACCGAGTACAAGTGCTCTCTATTTGCTGATGATGTCCTAGTATATATCACTCAATCACATATATCCATCCCTGCTGTTATGGCTGAAATAGATCACTTTGTTACATGGTAAAATTTTAAAATCAATGCAGCGAAGTCTGAGGCCCTCGATGTCTCCCTCCCTAAATCCATATAGGATTCCATCCAGTCCAACTTTCCCTTTGCCTGGCCCTCACAGGGTATCAAATACTTAGGAATTCCTATTCATAGAGACCTCTCCCATCTATGTTATCTTAATTTTGGGCCCTTTATTGAACAATTCCATACAGACCACGGTTGGCAAATTAGAACTGTAAGATTCACTACGTGAACCACTGGTGTTTTGTGGAAAAGCACATGTACACCGCGTTCCAAATTATTATGCAAAAAGTGTTTAGGAGTGATAAGGGAAGAATTTGTTTGTTTGTCAGTTAAACTCATTGATGGTGATGTGTGTCAGGGCTCTTTATATCACTGTAAGCAATTGCAGACACCTGTGCTAATTAGTTTGGCAGGTGTGTCCAATGAAAGGCAAGACTACTTAAGAAGGCTCTCTCACATTATTAAGCAGCCTACATTTTCTGCCAAAATGGGAAAGAAAAAGGATGTGTCGGCTGCTGAGAAGCAACAAACTGTGGAGTGTTTAGGTCAAGGCATGACTACAATCAACATTGTGCGATGATCAGGATGAAGTGTCTTGGCAATCAAGAAGTATGTAGCTGATTCACAGTACACACGTGTGCGTGCTGATAAGGGCAAATTGAGGACTCTTTCCTACAGGCAATTACGTCAGGTTGAAAGAGCAGTGGCAAAAAAGCCTTGTCATAGCAGCAGACAAGTTTTTGAAGCTGCTTGTGCCTCCAACGTCCCCCGAACAACAAGATGCAGGGTCCTTCAGAGGTTTGCAGCTGTGCATACGCCATCCTGTCGACCTCCTCTATCCACTTCACACAAGCAGAAACGGCTCCAGTGGGCCAAACATTACATGAAGACTGATTTCAAAACTGTTTTGTTCACGGATGAGTGCCGTGCAGCGCTCGATGGTCCAGATGAATGGAGTGGAGGATGGCTGGTTGATGGACACCCCACGCAAACACGGCTACAGCGCCAACAAGGAGGAGGTGGATTAATGTTTTGGGCTGGAATCATGGGGAGAGAGATTGTCGGCCCCTTTAGGATCCCTGAAGGCGCTAAAGATGAACTCCATAATGTATGTGGATTTTCTCAAACAGCACTTCCTGCCATGGTTCAAGAAGAAGAACCGTGTATTTCACAGCAAGATCATTTTTCTGCATGATAATGCACCATCTCATGCTGCACATAAAACATCTGCATCTCTGGCTGATATGGGCATAAAAGGGGACAAACTTATGGTGTGACCCCCATGCTCCCCTGACCTCTACCCCATTCAGAACCTTTGGAGCATCATTAAAAGGAGTGTCTATGATGGCGGGAGGCAGTTCACATCTAAGCAACAGCTCTGGGAGGGTATTCTGTCCTCATGCAAAACAATTGAAGCAGAAACCATCCAAAACCTGACAAATTCAATGGACGAGAGAGTTCAGAAGCTCCTTTCGAACAAGGGGTCCTATGTGAAAATGTAACATCACCTAGAATAAAGTTTTGAGTTGAAAACTGTTTGATTTCAGTTTCTAACAACCTGCTAATGCTTATAATTTCAAAAATGACCATTTTTTTGGTCTTTATTAAAATGAAAAGGTTGATCGAAAAGTTTGGGGGATCTAAGAGTGTGGCAACCCAGTAGTCATGATTACTTCGAATTCTGACAATATGAGGGTCATGCTGCAGGTAGTGCAGCAAGAAGGCACTTATGTGTCTTGCGCATCTCGGAGCCCCAAAATTATTTTCCGGGCTAGATGCAGCTAAAAATTATTTTTAATTTTAAATCTGGTGAAGCTTATTATAGATGGCCTAATAGGATCAGTGCTGCACACTGCTACAAAGCCCAAATTATTTTCCAGTCAAGATACAGATAAACATGATTAGTAATTTGAAAGCTTAAAACGGTTGGTAGGGTGATTTTAACCAATCATCAAGCTTTTACTCTCCCCAGGATGACACAGGGGTAGAAAAGTCGTTTCGGATCCATGATTTGTTCATCTTTATGAACGTGAGTCTGTCTACATTATCAGTGGAGAGCCGCGTGCGCTTATCTGTCAGCACACCACCAGCAGCGCTGAACACACGTTCAGACAGAACGCTGGCTGCGGGGCATGACAAGATCTCCAAGGCGTAAGTGGCTAGCTCCGGCCATTTATCCAGATTGGAAGCCCAAAAAGAGCAAGGGTCCAGTGACACAGTCGTGGCTTCAATGTTTACTTGGAGATACTCCTGTACCATCGTCTCTAGGCGTTGACTATGTGTCAGACTTCTTGTCTCCTGTGGCCTTGCAAAGGATGGGCTAAAAAAGTGGTGAAATGATTCCGCAAAATTGATGTTACCAGCAGATACTGTGGTACTGTTACGGTTTGAGTGCTGAACACTTGACGGTCCCACGGTTGGCAAGTTGGAACTGTGAGATTCACTACGTGCACCACTGGTATTTTGTGGAAAAGCACATGTAAGATTCTGCAACAGTCTCTGCTGATACTCCTGCATGCGTGCATCCCTTTCTATGGCAGGAATAATTTCTGCAAATTTACTTTTGTACCGGGGATCTAACAGTGTGGCAACCCAGTAGTCAGGATTATTTCTAATTCTCACAATTCGAGGGTCATGTTGCAGGTAGTGCAGCAAGAAGGCACTCATGTGTGTTGCGCATCCAGGAGCACCAAGTCCCTGTTGTGTTGGTGGCGAGGTAACAATCATGCTTCCTTCCTCTGTCCTCTCCCCCCAACCTCGCACAACAGAAATGTGATCAAGGTCTCCCTCATCTGATGAGTCTTCCATCAGTTCGTCCTCCACTTCTTCCTGGGCTCCTGCACCTTCCTCACTAGTTTGGCTGCTACCATGCGCCCTGGTAAAATCATCTCCCCCACCCTCACATGCCTGCCGCCTTGGTGCTGCCGACCGTCTGGACCTTGCAGATGTTAGCCCTTCCGCATACAACTCCTCCTCCTCTACTTCCTCCACCTCCTCTTGTGCCACCACCTGACTCCGAATTCTGTTTAACATGTGCTCCAGCATGTAAATCACCGGAATAGTCATGCTGATAATGGCATCGTCAGCACTAAACATCTTCGTCGCCATTTCAAAACTGTGCAGAAGGGTGCATAGGTCCCTGATCTGAGACCACTCCTCCAGCGTGATTTGCCCCACCTCTGAATCTCGTTGGCCCAGGCTATACGTCAGAACGTATTGCACCAGGGCTTGTCGGTGCTGCCACAGTCGCTGCAACATGTGCAGAGTTGAATTCCACCGGGTAGGCACATCGCATTTTAGCCGGTGAAGTGGCAGGCCCAACGACTTCTGTAGAGATGTAAGTCGCTGAGCTGCGGGATGCGAACGGCGGAAGTGAGCACACAGCGACCGTGCCCTCTGCAGAAGGCCATCTAGTCTGGGATAGTGGGCTAAAAATTGCTGGACAACCAGGTTCAACACGTGAGCCATACAAGGCACGTGTGTGACATTGCCCCGGCGAAGGGCTGCACCCAGGTTTGCAGCATTGTCGCACATGGCCTTCCCTGGTTTCAGGTCCAGTGGAGACAACCATTCATGAAATTGGTTCTCCAGAGCTGACCACAACTCCTCAGCTGTGTGACTCACATTTCCCAGACATTTCAATGTAAAAACCGCCTGATGACGTTGAGCCCTACTGCCAGCATAGTAAGGAGGTGTGCAGGATCCCTTCTGCGCAGTTAGAAAGCTTGTGGCATGACCAGACAGGCTTTGGGTGCAGGTGGAAGACCGAGAGGAGGTTGAGGAGGCAGAAGCAGTGGAGGAACTTTGACATAAAGAGGATTGACGCACAACTCGTGGGGACGGCAAGACTTGGACAGCAGCCCCTTGTCCTGCTGTCACCATAGTTACCCAGTGCCCAGTCAGCGACATGTAACGCCCCTGTCCATGCCTACTCGTCCAAGTGTCTGTGGTGAAATGCACCCTGTCACACACAGAGTTTCTCAAAGAAGCGGTGATGTTGTGTGCGACATGCTGGTGGAGCGCAGGCACACCTTTCTTTGAGAAGTAGTGCCGACTGGGCATCTGGTACTGGGGCACTGCGACGGACATAAGGTCTCGAAAATCCTCTGTGTCCACCAGGCGGAAAGGCAGCATTTCTGTAGCCAAGAGCTTGCAGATGGTGAAATTCAACCTCTTAGCTTTCTCATGGCTAGGAGGAAATGGTCTTTTACTTGTCCACATCTGAGGGACCGAGGGCTGGCTATTGTGCTTAGACGGGGTTGATAAGGGTGTCCCCAGCAAACTGCCGGTCTGTGAGGAAGATGCAGGCGGACATGTTAGGTTGCCTTGATCCAAAGGTGGTGCTATCGATGTCGGACAGCGCTCAAGACCAGCTGGTGTTACCACCTCCAAAGAAAATGATGACCTGCCAATCACGCTGGCTGTTGCGGGTAAAGAGGTGGCAGGTCTGCGCCCCAAAACAGGTGTGACTGCTGTCCCCCCAGTCACAGAGGATGAAGAGGCCGCGGATGCACAAGATATGGCAGACGGTGGTTGGCCCGGCCGGCTAGGCCGCATTGTAGCACACTGAGCTTCCCACTGCAACTTATGCTTCATGTCCATGTGCCGGTTCATGCATGAAGTACTCAAACTATGTATTTTTTGGCCTCTACTTAGCTTTTGCTGACAAATGTTACAGATAACACGAGTTGGGTCATCTTTATCGATCTGAAAAAATGCCCAGGCTATGCAAGGCTTAGCACCCATGCGACCTGAAGAGCCACCACGACTTGTGGTGAGAGGCAGAGTTGTGTTTGAGGATGCAGTTGTTGACGTGCTTCCAGTACTACGTCTCTGTCCAGGAAGGCGCAACCTGACCTCGTTGTCACTAGCATCTTCCTCCACCTCCTCTGCTGACCTCATCTCTTGGCTGACTGTGGGTTGACAGTAAGTGGGATCTCCGACCTCATCATCATCACCCTGTGCGTTATCACACCCGTCGTCCTCAGAGCCAACCTGTTCCTGCCCTGACAAAAAACTAAAGTTGTCGCTCCAATCAGGTATTTGAGTCTTATCATCGTCTTCCTCATTGTCTCCACCAACAGGAGTTACAGTTTGGGAATGAGGGTCTACATTATGGTCAGAACCTTCTGCGTCTGGTCCTGGATCCGACTCATAAAGATTCTGGGCATCAGTGCAGATCATTTCCTCGTCTGGATTCACAGAAGCGCTGGAGTCGACCTCTGATTCCCAGGCTATAGTATGAGTAAACAGCTCTGCAGACTCAACCATCTGTTCTACCTCATACTCAGACGGGCAGCTGGAGATTTGGGAGCTGTGAGGAAGCAAGTGCGATTTGGGTGACACCTTTGAGGACTGGAGTATTTGTGATGTTGAAGTTGATGTGGAGGAGAGCCCACTTAAAGGAGCACTTGATATCCGTTGAAGCACCTGCTGTTTTTGTGCCTCATCTGGAATTTGTAGCGATTGGCGTGGCCGTAAGAAAGGGATCTTATCACATTGTCCGCTAAAAGAAGTAGACATTTTAGTTTGGCTGGAAGATGGTCTTTCTTCTGCACCTACCCCACGGACACAACCTTTTTTCCCCTTCCCAACACGCCTATTCCCCTTTCCACCAGCAGCAGGCCTTTTTCCACTCATTTTGGTGGTTAACTAATTCACAACTCTGGAGTTGTTTGCACAAAAAAACAATGGATGGTAACCGAGCAGAGCTGAGTGGCCAAACTGTGGTATTAGGCCAAAACTATTGGCTGGGTTAGATGCAGAAAAAAATTATTTTTAATTTGCAACCTGATGGAGGTCAGTATAGATGGACTAATAGACCAAGTCCCACACACCGCTAGAAGCCCAAATATTTTTTCAGATCTAGATGCAGAAAATTTTTTTATTCAATTTGCAACCTGATGGAGGTCAGTATAGATGGACTAATAGACCAAGTCCCACACACTGCTAGAAGCCCAAATATTTTTTCAGAGCTAGATGCAGAAAAAAATTATTTTTAATTTGCAACCTGATGGAGGTCAGTATAGATGGACTAATAGACCAAGTCCCACACACCGCTAGAAGCCCAAATATTTTTTCAGAGCTAGATGCAGAAAAAAATTATATTCAATTTGCAACCTGCTGGAGGTCAGTATAGAAGGACTAATAGAACAAGTCCCACACACTGCTAGAAGCCCAAATATTTTTTCAGAGCTAAATGAAGAAAAAAATTATTTTTAATTTGCAACCTGATGGAGGTCAGTATAGATGGACTAATAGACCAAGTCCCACACACTGCTAGAAGCCCAAATATTTTTTTCAGAGCTAGATGCAGAAAAAAATTATTTTTAATTTGCAACCTGATGGAGGTCAGTATAGATGGACTAATAGAACAAGTCCCACACGCTGCTAGAAGCCCAAATATTTTTTCAGAGATAAATGAAGAAAAAAATTATTTTTAATTTGCAACCTGATGGAGGTCAGTATAGATGGACTAATAGACCAAGTCCCACACACTGCTAGAAGCCCAAATATTTTTTCAGAGCTAGATGCAGAAAAAAATTATTTTTAATTTGCAACCTGATGGAGGTCAGTATAGATGGACTAATAGAACAAGTCCCACACGCTGCTAGAAGCCCAAATATTTTTTCAGAGATAAATGAAGAAAAAAATTATTTTTAATTTGCAACCTGATGGAGGTCAGTATAGATGGACTAATAGACCAAGTCCCACACACTGCTAGAAGCCCAAATATTTTTTCAGAGCTAGATGCAGAAAAAAATTATTTTTAATTTGCAACCTGATGGAGGTCAGTATAGATGGACTAATAGACCAAGTCCCACACACCGCTAGAAGCCCAAATATTTTTTCAGAGCTAGATGCAGAAAAAAATTATATTCAATTTGCAACCTGCTGGAGGTCAGTATAGAAGGACTAATAGAACAAGTCCCACACACTGCTAGAAGACCAAATATTTTTTCAGAGCTAAATGAAGAAAAAAATTATTTTTAATTTGCAACCTGATGGAGGTCAGTATAGATGGACTAATAGACCAAGTCCCACACACTGCTAGAAGCCCAAATATTTTTTCAGAGCTAAATGCAGAAAAAAATTATTTTTAATTTGCAACCTGATGGAGGTCAGTATAGATGGACTAATAGACCAAGTCCCACACACCGCTAGAAGCCCAAATATTTTTTCAGAGCTAGATGCAGAAAATTTTTTTATTCAATTTGCAACCTGATGGAGGTCAGTATAGATGGACTAATAGACCAAGTCCCACACACTGCTAGAAGCCCAAATATTTTTTCAGAGCTAGATGCAGAAAAAAATTATTTTTAATTTGCAACCTGATGGAGGTCAGTATAGATGGACTAATAGAACAAGTCCCACACGCTGCTAGAAGCCCAAATATTTTTTCAGAGATAAATGAAGAAAAAAATTATTTTTAATTTGCAACCTGATGGAGGTCAGTATAGATGGACTAATAGACCAAGTCCCACACACTGCTAGAAGCCCAAATATTTTTTCAGAGCTAGATGCAGAAAAAAATTATTTTTAATTTGCAACCTGATGGAGGTCAGTATAGATGGACTAATAGAATGATGCTATGCCCAAAAGATTTTACTTCACTAGGTGCAGTAAAAAAATTGGTATTCTATACACAGGTGGTATATCTTGCAACACAGATAGGCTACTCCACTGACTAACACACTCTGCAATAGGCCAAAAAGGATTAGCTTTGCTAGATTCAGCCAAATGCTGTGAAAAAAACTTGCACAGCACTGGCACAGACCTGCCTGGCAAAAACTGATAGGAACTGATGTAACCTAGTCCTGAAAAGGACTCCAATTACAATTAGTCTTTACTCCCACAACCTATCTATTTAAGAGCACAGACCTGCCTGATAAAAGTCGTAGGAAATGCTGTAACCTAGTCCTTAAAAGGACTGCAATCACAACTATTCCCTACTCCCAAGCTATCTGTATATTTGTGCGAAAATTGGCTTGAAATTAACAAGGTATAGCGCACACAGCAACAGCGGTGCCGTCTAACACGCAGCTGCAGCAGTGAGAAAATGGTGGCGACGGGGAAAATGGCTTGGTCTTATAGGGCAAGGACATGTGACATACACTGCCAATCACACATGCCCTTGCTTGTGTGAAAAAAAGCACTTCGCTCCGTGTGTGCGCTGCTGATAGGCTGACAGATTGCACCTCCCCACTGCAAATGCGGGAAAGAGAAAAAAAAATGGAGATCTTCATTGTTCCTGCAGAGATCCATCCCCTGCCCCTCCCCCCACCCCGCTGTACACTCAAACTGCGTATTAACATTAATTTTCATCATTACTGAGAAAAAATCCAGTTATGATTTTGGTGCACGAACAGTTATCGAACATAACCTCGAACAGCCGAATTTTTCTCAAATTGTTCGTGTTCGCCGACCGGCTCGAACACCGCCCAAAACAGCTCGAATTTGAGATTGGCGAACAGTTCGAGTAGAACAACGCTCATCTCTAGTAAAGACTTTAAAACTAGAGAAAAAGCCAAGTTACTAAACAAATATTTAACAGGGTTCTTTACTTTTATTATCTTTGTCGTTTAACACAATCTTGGATTTGCAGGCATTTGCCTGATGAAGGAGTTGGTCCAACTTCTGTAACGCGTAGCTGATGTTTTGATAAAGTTTTTTACCATATCTCCTCTGGATCTCCTACATCTTAGGCAGTGCTCCCCAGATCCACTATTTTTCTTTCTGCAAGTCGATGGTCTTCAGTTCTGGCATTCACGAGTCCAGGAATTAGCGGTCATAGCAGCAGGCTTTTGGAGGAATATAGCCTCATTATACAGAGAGTTGTGCCTGCCTTGCACAACCAGACTAGGTGAGTGGAACACTAGTCACCTAATAAAATGTATTATTATTGATCCACACAAGCAGCGCTCTTCTCTCTATATCTCTTCACATGTTTAATGCAATCCGTCTTTTAAAAGTGGCTCTCAACCTTTAAAAAATTGGGGACCACAGATTTATAAATATACAGAATTATGAACCATACCAATGCTATGGCTGACAAACATCTCCCAACATGCACACTTTTAAATGGAATCGGTCAGCAGGTCTTTGCTATGCAATGTGAAGACAGCATGAGGTAGGGGTTAAAAAACAGATTTCAGTGATGCCTCTCTAATCAATATCTGAAGTTTTGTTTGCTTACAATAATTCTTTTATCACCAGGAGCTTATCATTGCTGTAACTAGCTGGTCCTGTGAGCCTTGGTTCAACATGCCCCCTCCTGTGATAGGCAGCTCACTGTCTGTGGATATTGTATATACAGAGCCTGGTGGGGGCGGGGTTAGCGGTGGTGTGGGCAGGGTTAGCGGTGGTGTGGGCGGGGTTAGCTGTGGTGTGGGCGGGGTTAGCTTTCTCATCTCTGCTTCATTCTAAATCTAAAAGCTCTGATTGTATCAGAATGGCTGCACTCAGTAATCTAAGTAATACATAGTTGGATTCAGCTTCTCTTTGCCTACATCATGCTCTCAGATGAAGTAGCAAAAAACTGCTGACACATTCCCTATAAGCTCTACCCCTGATAGACCTGAGAACTCCCACAAATCATCCCAGGAATGTCCATTTTTGGTGCACCGTGGCACCTACAATCAGCTGATACCTGATGGTGCCTGGAGTATTATTATTATTGATGATTCATCCTCAAAAATATTACATTTCCAGAAAATCGGGCACCTAAAAGTCCTACACTTGTTTGTTTTTTTAATACTTTTCCCCTTTAAACTGCCTCATGAAATGTTTCGATTTTTTTTTCATAAACATCTCCAAATTTAATCTAAGCCCCCAATGTAATTTGAATACAAAAGTGTTTTTGTCCACTGTTTGGTGCACTTAACTAATTGTGATATCATAAATCATATTCTTTGCTTTTATCCAGCATGATGAATAATGTAATTGATATAGAGATGACATTGCATTTGCTATTAACACTAAATAGCTTTAGACAGATAGGGCATGGCTTTGATATGATTTTGGCACGTTACACAATATCTGGCATGTAAACCTCCTGAATCAGTGCTGAATAACTCTCAAAACAAATGTGACTTTTAGAGTCTGATATTCGGAGATGTTTCACTTCATTTTTTATACATTCTTATACAATGTGCACAACAGGAACACTTAATGACACCCCAAGGAGCAGACACAGGAGAGGGATTACAAACTTGTTCTTCACCATGAACGCAATGTTAGCATTCATTCCATAGGTCGTACTTGTCCTTACTGATGAGCCACAGAGGAGGTTATGGTCACTGAGGCTACAGCTAACATGGCACTAAGCCTAGAAACATATATTAAGATCAGTGGGAGTTTTCATGCATTAACAACTCCACAGCAGTAGAAGACTTTGCAGCTCACTCCATAAAGCATTACTTGACTAAAGTTGGGCAACTTCCATTCGTTTTGTAGTCCTAACTCCTTGAGGGTCAGACGACTGTGGCCTTGAAAAATAATTTTTTTGAATTTGCCCTTTTGCATTTTTCATTTTTTTTCTTTTCAGAATGACAGTTATACAAAGTTTTATGTGGCACAAGTTGTACATTTTAGGTGTAATTATTTTGTACTATAAACCTGCAACTGGAAAAGTACAGGATGGAATATACAGTGCCTACAAGTAGTATTCAACCCCCTGCAGATTTAGCTGGTTTGATAAGATGCAAATAAGATAGAGCCTTCAAACTGCAAACGAGAGTAGGTTTTATGAACAGAAGCATAAATCTTACAAGCCAAAAAGTTATGTTGCTCAGTTGAATTTTATTAAATTTTAAACATAAAAGTGTGGGTCAATTATTATTCAACCCCTATGTTTAATATTTTGTGGAATAACCCTTGTTTGCAATTACAGCTAATAATCGTCTTTTATAAGACCTGATCAGGCCGGCACAGGTCTGTGGAGTTATCTTGGCCCACTCCTCCATGCAGATCTTCTCCAAGTTATCTAGGTTCTTTGGGTGTCTCATGTGGACTTTATTCTTGAGCTCCTTCCACAAGTTTTCAATTGGGTTAAGGTCAGGAGACTGACTAGGCCACTCTAACACCTTGACTTTTTCCCTCTTGAACCAGGCCTTGGTTTTCTTGGCTGTGTGCTTTGGGTCGTTGTCTTGTTGGAAGATGAAATTACGACCCATCTTAAGATCCTTGATGGAGGAGCGGAGGTTCTTGGCCAAAATCTCCAGGTAGGCCGTGCTATCCATCTTCCCATGGATGCGGACCAGATGGCCAGGCCCCTTGGCAGAGAAACAGCCCCACAGCATGATGCTGCCACCACCATGCTTGACTGTAGGGATGGTATTCTTGGGGTCGTATGCAGTGCCATCCAGTCTCCAAACGTCACGTGTGTGGTTGGCACCAAAGATCTCGATCTTGGTCTCATCAGACCATAGAACCTTGAACCAGTCTGTCTCAGAGTCCTCCAAGTGATCATGAGCAAACTGTAGACGAGCCTTGACATGACGCTTTGAAAGTAAAGGTACCTTACGGGCTCGTCTGGAACGGAGACCATTGCGGTGGAGTACGTTACTTATGGTATTGACTGAAACCAATGTCCCCACTGCCATGAGATCTTCCCTAAGCTCCTTCCTTGCTGTTCTTGGGTTAGCCTTGACTCTTCGGACAAGCCTGGCCTCGGCACGGGAGGACACTTTCAAAGGCTGTCCAGGCCGTGGAAGGCTAACAGTAGTTCCATAAGCCTTCCACTTACGGATGATGCTCCCAACAGTGGAGACAGGTAGGCCCAACTCCTTGGAAAGGGTTTTGTACCCCTTGCCAGCCTTGTGACCCTCCACGATCTTGTCTCTGATGGCCTTGGAATGCTCTTTTGTCTTTCCCATGTTGACCATGTCTGAGTGCTGTTCACAAGTTTGGGGAGGGTCTTAAATAGTCAGAAAAGGCTGGCAAAAGAGATCTTTAATTCACACATGTGAAGCTCATTATTCTTGGTGCCTGAACTACTTCTTAATACTTTAGGGGGACCAAACAGAATTCTTGTGGTTTGAGGGGTTGAATAATAAATGACACTCTGAATTAACTTTTAACGTTTTAAAAAAACAAAAAAACAAAAAAAAGTTGCTGCAGTGCATTTCCCACTTCCAGGCTGATCTACAGTACAAATGTCACAATGCCAAGTTAATTCCGCATGTGTCAACCACCTAAATCTGCAGGGGGTTGAATACTACTTGTAGGCACTGTATATGTTGCTCAAGTTGTTAAAGGGATTGTCCTCTTTCAAAAAAACTTTTTCACATAGGCTCAGTTACACACTGAGCTTTACTAACCCTCCTCGGATCCAGCATTGTCATTGTATCTCTGCTGCATCGGTGACATCACATCCACAGAGCCTCTGAACTCAGTGATTGGCTGCAGACAACCGTTCCACTCTTTAATTCTGTCCTTAAAAAAAAATTGAGATGTTCGTGAACTTTTTGTCACGCAAGGTGTGGGTTTAGACAAAGGGAAGAGGGGAAGGGAGCCCAGACACTAGGGAAATGGGAAGTGGAGACCTTCTAGGCTGATCTGATATCTCCCTGTTTCCCCTAACGTCCCTACATTGGTTCCTCACCAATCGCCGCACAGGAATCTAAACCCTGTATTTCCCTAGAGCTTGGCCCTGGATAGGGAAGGGGGATGGGCACTAGTCAGTCCCCACTAACAACTAAAGACAACAACGGAGACAAACACGGGGGAAAGTAACTTAGCTTGAGCCGACTTCTGAGAGATTATGCCACACGTCCTCCTAGTACCGGAGAGGAAGTAAACAGACTGCAGTAGCTCCAAGCCTTCACAAGGAAACATGAGAATATCACTCGCGCCTCCCTGTAGCAAACAGAAAGTACAGGGTGGGCCATTTATATGGATACATCTAAATTAAATGGGAATGGTTGGTGATATCAACTTCCTGTTTGTGGCAAGTTAGTATATGGGAGGGGGGAAACTTTTCCAGATGGGTGGTGACCATGGTGGCCATTTTGAAGTCGGCCATTTGGATCCAACTTTATTTTTTTCAATGGGATGAGGATCATGTGACACATCAAACTTATTGAGAATTTCATAAGAAAAACAATGGTGTGCTTGGTTTTGATGTAACTTTATTCTTTTATGAGTTTTTTACAAGTTTATGATCACTTATAAAATGTGTTCAAAGTGCTGCCCATTGTGTTGGATTGTCCATGCATCGCTCTTCTCCCATTCTTGACACACTGATAGCAACACCGCAGAAGAAATGCTAGGACAGGCTTCCAGTATCCGTGCCAATGTTGTATTTTGATGGAAGCTTTTCCAAATGTGAATGAGTTTCAAATGCTTCCCAGAATTTGTAACAAAAATTTTCCCAACATCAGGGATAAATTAGTACGTGCTGATGTAGGCAGTGATTTATTGATTCCCAGACAGACATTCCTCAGTACAAAAAATAGAGGCACGCATCCCTGTTTGGGATGTGCACAATGTAATAATGTCATTAGAGGAGAATATTTCTGCCATCCCCATACTGGGAGGAGATTTAATATAAAAGGTTTTTTACTTGTAAATCTACCAATGTCGTTTATTTAATTAAGTGCCCCTGTGGTTCTATTTATATAGGTGAGACTACACAGGCTGTCGGTGTACGCATTAACAAACATAAATCTACAATTAGATGGTGCGATGTCACACTCCCGTTGCCATTACATTTCAAAGAAAAAAAACATTCTGTGGCACAATTAAAATACCAAGTAATTGAGGAAGTCCATACACCTAGAAGAGGGGGAAGCCTCAAAAAACTTATTTTGAAGAGAGAGGCGTATTGGATTTTTACACTGAATAGTTTATTTCCTAATGGTCTGAATAGGGACTATAATGTAAGTCAAATGTTCTAAAATCTCTACTCTTTTTTTCCTCCTCTTTAGACTATTCAAAATCAATGAACATTTTTTTCTGGATATTACAATAATGGAGGAGGTCAATGAAAAAACAACCTGCGGATATGGCTATATTCTGCAGTAGTGTTACATATTATTTGGGGTATGAAGTTATGTGTTTGAGACTTTTTTATTACTTTTTATTATTTGTTATTTTGAACTAATTTATCTCTATTATAGGATTTATTATTGGTGATATTTCATAAGATCAGTCTTTTCATATATTGAATTTTGAGAACATCATAGGGTTAATAAATAAATAGAAAATAATTATAAAAAAACCTTTATAACTAGGGGTATATATTTGTAAAAAAAATCTTCATGGAACTATCATAATTGGATTATGCATGATATTGCTTGATTATTGATATTGTGAAGAGGGGATCTGTTGATACGGCTATATCCTGTAGCAATGTAGTATATTATTTGAGACATGTGATTATATGTTTTTGAGACTTTCCATCACCTGGAACTTATTTATCCTTTCAATAGGATCAGTAGTTGGATGATTATTAGTATGATTTGTGATGCCATAATTGTGATTCGATTCTATATAGAAAGATTTCGTTATTCAGTATATATATTAGAGATTTCAATCCAGAGAACATCATAAGATGAATAATAATAATAATAATAAAAAACAAAAATTCTTCAGCTAAGAAATTCTTTTGTTATATTATATATGATATGATTTAAATATTGGTAGTATTTTAACGATTGGAGTTAATATGTTGGGGCTACCAATTATATAGAGTGAGCATTATAAAATGAATAATAAAAATTCTAAAATTAATAAAAAATAATAATATAAAAAATATAAAAAAATGGAAAGACAGTTTTTTATATATAAACTATAATTAGTGATGCATAAAAATATTCTATAAAATTATACCATCTATAGTAATTTGTGGATTGTTCACTTATATATTTTGATTAGGTTGATTGGACCATTTAAAATGGGACATCTTGATTTTTGTTTTTGTATCAGTATGGAGATATTACTTGTTTTTTTATGATACTTTATTATTATTTTGTATATGTTGTATTTTGTGTTATATTTTGTTGTGGTTTTTGTATATTTCTTTGAATTTTTTTGTAAAAACTTTTTATGATGTCATTTCCTTTGAATTCCTTTATATATTGTCAAAGTTTTTTTGTTATCCACAATTGAAAAAAGCCTGTGAGGGGCTGAAACGTCTTGTTGTAGTTTTTCTACATGTGGAATAAATTAACTGATCGAATACACGTGAGTGCCGGGATTTCTTCATTTTATTTGTAATCTCTCCACGTGCACCACTAGAACTAACGAGGACTACGGAGTGCCGACTATTTCTTTGTATTTGTATCCAAAATGGCTGACTTCAAAATGGCCACCATGGTCACCACCCATCTGGAAAAGTTTTCCCCCTCCCATATACTATACCATATACTTGATATCACCAACCATTCCCATTTAATTTAGGTGTATCCATATAAATGGCCCACCCTGTATTTAAAGACCCAGGCCTGGGTGTCAAATAGCAAAAGGGAGGTAGTCGCCAGATCCTAGAGTGAGACAGATCTAAGAAGGTGTCTGTAATGCCAAACAAAGAGATCTTCTGCAACCAACTGCGGGGCGACTGTCTGTCACATCTGACACTCCCGTGACACTTTTTGAAGCTGAAAAAACCTCTATAGATTATTATGAATAATTATTATCATGTTACAGTTTACAGTGAATGCAGCTGATGTCTTCATATCAGAATTATGGGCTGTAGATATGGATCCCTTATAATCATAGTGATTTATTATGGTTTTCAATTGTGTCTGTAAAAAATACACAACGATTTTACAAAGGGGGACAATACAATGCAGAGTATACAGTTACACAAAATAAAATGGGATGAAAGAAGAACTTACTAGACAGATCGCAGAAATAGTTCAGTTTAGCTGGAGGCCCTCCAATTCTGGCCGTTATCAAACGGGACTCCTGCTATAAAATATATACTCCAGGCATGAGTAGAGACCCATCTTCAGCTGGATCTTTTATGCCGAAGGGGGGCCCTGCCCACACACTCCCCTGTGATGACCTCACATGGAGTGGGCTCCACCCTTCATCTTTTTATTAAAATCCCTAATTTCTGCAATAACTTCTTGCTGGTTGATCGCAGAAGTTTGCAAGTGATGCCATATTTTTTAATTACTAATTTACCTTTCTTCAGAGACTAGACATGATATAAATGCCGTTGGTTATCTCTGCCCTCTGGTGTTACAGATCACCCGTAGGGCTCTCAGATAAGGAAAAATATGCATATCGTTCCTTAGCTCACCCCGCAACTAAAAATATGTGTCCCATCACAATCAGAGTTATAGAAACTCATATTCCATATTTCATTTCGGTGCAGGAGAGACTGCAGATTGAACATATGTGCAAATGGGAATGCCCTGGGGGGTGAGATAGAATTCCTTTGAAGCTAGGAGCTGTATCCTCTTTACCCAGGTGTCTACTCATCACAGGCTTCTGCTACTAGGAATTAATTAAATGGACAATTGAGTTTGCCACCTCTGGCCTGTACTGCTATTTGCATAGAAGCCACTTCTCTAGAGCATAAGCTCTTGCTCCGGTGACAAATAATATAGAGGAGGGGGGAAGAGGGGTTTGGGGAGAGAAAGAAATTCTTAATATTTTCTATGACAGTATGCAAACAGAGAAGAGAGAAGGTCTGAAAAGAATCCTGCTGTGGGAAGCCTAGATCACTGAATACTGGAAATTTAATTGTGCGTTTAGGTGAAGAAACCTGTATGTTTAGAGCCCAGATCTATAGGTGTTTTCCTTTCTTCTGTCTCCAAATATCAAATAAAAAGTGTCAGTGTTTTGGACCACAATAAAGCTAAGTTGAATTTTATACTTGAACTATCTCTGGATTCTTTTGAAATTCTAATTTTTTCCCAAACTGCTAATCGATTCTCCACAAATCGCAAGTATTGCTAAGCCTTTAAATGTTCAGGAAAGTTGTGTAAAACTCTGACATCTTCCGGGACTGTACTGAAACCCTTTCAAGCTCTCTAATGGAAACAGTCTTAGAAAAGTAAAAGTGACCTCACCATATCTGGCTAAGGGTAATTGGAAGGTAAACAGCCTGTTTAACAACACATTGCACTAGCAGACATTTTAAACTTTCCTAATAATAAAACAGTCAATAAAATCATCCTTTTTGAGGGACAGATACCTGCCTTTCGGATGTTTAAACACATGGGGTGCATATGGAAGAAGCTATGGCTTTTTCACAAGCGGTTGTGCAAAACTCAAGACGTTTTTTCTTTGCTAAATGAAGAAGTAATAGCTTTTTCACAAGCCTTCCAAAAATTATCTCTGTTTTGAGATCAGCAAGACATTCGCTGTTTATAAAGAGAAGAAGCAATGACAAGTTGTCCAAGAATTATCCCTGTTTTTGGATCTGCCAGAGGTTTACTATTTGTAGAATGAAGAATCAATGGCGCATCCTCCCTTTATTTATGAATCAGAAACAAGTGTGCTGTTTTGAAGCTGAAGAAGCAATGGCTTCTCAGCTAGGAGTGAAACATTTTCCCTTTTATGGGATGCGCAATAGGTTTGCTATTCACAAAATTAATAAGCAATTACAAAGGCTTTACAGCAAGACATGCAAAGATTATCCCTTTATTTGGGAAGCATGTGTAGCACCCTGAGGATTCGGCTGCTACAGGGGTATTGCACCTCAACCCAGAGGTGTGATATTCCACTCCCGGGTAAGGATGGAGTGTGGAACTGAGCTCGGTAGGCTGCATGCACTACATACATCCCATTTCCGAGGAACAGGCCGACGGTACTCCCACTTAGAAATGTGCAGGTACGACCGAGTCTGTTCCTGGATGGAGTGGGAGGGGGGTGGTACATCCCAAGTAGTGTAGGGGCAGATAGGGGGAGCAGCCTGGGTAAAGATAGGAGCTCATTGGGTGCTGGTCACCTGAGCTCACACATAGAGGGTGTATATAAGGTGGGCACCATCAAAGAACAGGGTCAGTTGCAGAGAGAAAGTCAGCGAGCTGAGGAGAAGAGAGACCCAGAGTGAGAGAGGAGAAAGAGAGACCCAGAGGGGGAAACAGAAGAAAAGGACTCCAAGACCCCAAACTAAATCCCCGGGTGAAGAGTCGGCACAGGGTACCGGAACCCAAACTGGTGGGGGCAAAAACACTCCCCAGCCAGAGACCGGAGACCGTGGGCAGCGTTTGCCACGGTCACCCACCACATCCACCACGAAGGCATACCACGTGGAGGGTCAGGGAACCCAAGGCCAAGGGTCTCCCAACAGAAGGCCCGAGGGAGCTGGACCTGGGTGGATCAATAGTGGGGACGGCCAGAGAAAGGACAGAAGGAGAGCTCAGGGTCACGCTCCGGACTTATTTGGGAGTTGGCTGGATCCAGAACCTGGTGGACGCAGCACGGCTCGGGAGGTCACTCGAAGCTGGAGTGACCAGAACATCAGCAGTGAGTAAACATCCTAAACTGCATAACCCGACTCTGTCTCTGATTGCCGTCTACACTGCATCACCACAACTCCCATCCTCTGTACCTGATCCCCTGAGGCTATACCCCACCCGTTGGGGGTTATATCACCAAAGCTGCACCTACACCACCAGCCTCAGCGGACCCTGCTGCAGCGGCGGCCACAGTGACCGCAACACAACGGGTGGCGTAGTCGACATTAAGAACTTAGTAACATCTGTAGGACTGCCACATACAACTGAGTTTGACACCCTGGGCACGGACCGGGTCACAGCCACTCGGAAGACTACAACCCCCATCTGATCCGGCTCCGGATATTCCCATAAAGAATATGGCCCAGGGGGCGCGTCAACTTTGGCGTAGTCGGCAGGATTACGTGCCCGCAACACCCGGGCACTGCGTGCCTGAAGGAAAGTGCAAGTTTACCTCAAGAAGAAGTCTCCTGCCGGTTCCGGAGGGTCCCCGCCATCGGACCCCATCACCAGTCGATTCCAGCCGGTTGTCCGCCATTAACAGCGTTTTCCCGCCATCTGCAGAGTTTCCCGCCACTGGGAAGCGATTCCCGCCATTTCCAAAGGTTTCCCGCCTTGGAAGAGCGGACGCCATTATGGGCGTGCCAGAGGGTGGCGAGAGGCCACCTCCCATCGTGGGCCAGGACCGAAAATGGCGCCAAAAGTGGAAACCGCCCGCACCAACAGAGACTGTGATGCTAGAGGTGTCTGTCAGCGTGAAAGAACTGCCCCTGGAGCTGACAGTCACCCAGTGGCCCCGGGACCGCCCTCGAAGTGGGAGGAGACGAAAGAAAAGAACGAAGATGGGTGCCGCCTGGAGCAGTCTGGGGCGAGCGCACCCGGAGGCAGGAAGCCTGGAGAAGAGTAGCGGAGAAGCTCACCCGGAGATGGCGAGAGAGCAGAGCAGCACCGGCCCGCTGGCCAGGAGCCTGCTGGAAGAAGAGCAGAGCAGCACCGACCAGTTGGTCAGGAGCCTGCTGGAAACCACGACCCCACTAGGCCTAGTGGAGGTCCTTGCACAGCTCCCCCGAGACCGGGAGTGTGCACAGACTGCCCTGGAGGGCCTCGCACGGAGGATGGCCCGGGTACAGCGAGAGACATTGGCGGAGTGGAGCCGAGAGATGGCCCAGCAAACCAAGACCCGGAGCACGCCAGCCAAGATGAGGAGACAGACCGCCTCTGAGGACGGCGCGGGAGGACCCAAGGCCGGAGACGGCGCCGAGAAGGGAGCCGAACGCATGGAGGCAGGTAAAGGGGACGTCTATACCCCAAACCAGGACACCGCTTACCTGCCCCAGCTCCCCGTCGCAGAGCCCGAAAGTCCCCCTGCTGTGCCCGAAAACGCCATGTTACCGACGCAGACTAGGCCCCAACCGGAAGCCGCCGCCGCGACCCCTGTGACGCCATGCGCACCGACCCCGAGCGTGGCAAAACAGGAAGTGACACCAGCCTGGTCGCAGGGCCTAGAATTCCCGGGCGTCGCAGCACCAACAGCGCCCCCTACCTCCGCGGAGCCTCCGGCCTGGCCGCAAGGCCAGGTAGCCCAGGGCGCCGCCGTCCTAACGGTGCCCTTCACCTTCCAGGTGCCTCAGGCCTGGCCGCAAGGCCTGGGCAACCCGGGCGCCACCACCACCGCGCCCGCACCCGTAAAACCAAGGGTGCCGCGTCTGGGAGAGGACTTGTTTGCCCAGCACACGTGGCCGGACGGGCAGCCTTTCATCTGGCCCCAGAGATATTATGAACTGGAGCACCAGAGGAGAGTTGGGGTCATGTGTGCACCCCTGATTCCGGCTCCGAAGCCCGTGATAAGGATCTCGCCCCCGCTTGAAGAGACCCAATTTGAGTGGGACCCCACCGGAGAAGACCTAATGGGGTTCACTCAGGAAACCAGGGCAGCTGCAGCGGAGCGTGCTGAGTGTTGCCGACAGCAGCTCGAGGAGTTTGCGAGGGAGCGGAGAGAGAGGCGGGTCCGGGAACAACAGGCCCAAATAAGGAGCGCCGAGCAGAAGAGCCGAACCAGGAGGGATCCCCGTGCAGCGCACAGTCCCCGCACCACCGGGACTGTAATTAAGTTCAATATGCAGCATGGGTGGGGCTTCATCAGAGACCACAACACCCCCGGCGACGTCTTTGTCACGCGCAGAGATGTGGAGTCCCATCTGCCGGAGGGGCACAGAGGTCGTGACCTTTATATCGGGGACGAGGTCACCTTTACCCGGCACAAGTGTGCCAAAGGACCTTACGCCCTCCATGTGCATCGCCTGACAGAGGAGGAGCTGCGATGTGAGGAGGAAGAGCAAGAGGATCCGGACGGGTCTGAAGCTGAGATCCCCAAAGAAGGAGCAGGAGGAAGACGTTGTTGAGTACAGCGGAGTAGGTGCTGTAAATAGTTACCCGATCGGGGTATAAAGAAACTGTTATTGCTAATATAGTCCCCGTTGGGACCAGCTGATGTGAACTGTTACCCGTATTTCCCTAAATCCCACAGGCTGAGGACTGTGAGCAGCCATTCCCTTTCCCTCCTTAACTGGCCGAGGACTGAGAGCGGCCATATCCCTGTATATAGTTGCGCGTCTTAAAGCGCCCCCTACTGGTTTTACTGTAAAACCACCTTAAAGAAAGGAACTGTCGCACTTTGCCCGGTCAACAGTTGCCCAGTGACCGGAGGAGGAACAGGAGACGACGAGAATGTTTTATAATGTTTTATATATATATAAAGTTTTATATGTTTTATATGTTTATGAAAAATTTTGTATGTTTTGTGATGTTTTTGTCTTACAGCCCGAGGACGTGCTGTGATTTACCAGGGGGGAATGTAGCACCCTGAGGATTCGGCTGCTACAGGGGTATTGCACCTCAACCCAGAGGTGTGATATTCCACTCCCGGGTAAGGATGGAGTGTGGAACTGAGCTCGGTAGGCTGCATGCACTACATACATCCCATTTCCGAGGAACAGGCCGACGGTACTCCCACTTAGAAATGTGCAGGTACGACCGAGTCTGTTCCTGGATGGAGTGGGAGGGGGGTGGTACATCCCAAGTAGTGTAGGGGCAGATAGGGGGAGCAGCCTGGGTAAAGATAGGAGCTCATTGGGTGCTGGTCACCTGAGCTCACACATAGAGGGTGTATATAAGGTGGGCACCATCAAAGAACAGGGTCAGTTGCAGAGAGAAAGTCAGCGAGCTGAGGAGAAGAGAGACCCAGAGTGAGAGAGGAGAAAGAGAGACCCAGAGGGGGAAACAGAAGAAAAGGACTCCAAGACCCCAAACTAAATCCCCGGGTGAAGAGTCGGCACAGGGTACCGGAACCCAAACTGGTGGGGGCAAAAACACTCCCCAGCCAGAGACCGGAGACCGTGGGCAGCGTTTGCCACGGTCACCCACCACATCCACCACGAAGGCATACCACGTGGAGGGTCAGGGAACCCAAGGCCAAGGGTCTCCCAACAGAAGGCCCGAGGGAGCTGGACCTGGGTGGATCAATAGTGGGGACGGCCAGAGAAAGGACAGAAGGAGAGCTCAGGGTCACGCTCCGGACTTATTTGGGAGTTGGCTGGATCCAGAACCTGGTGGACGCAGCACGGCTCGGGAGGTCACTCGAAGCTGGAGTGACCAGAACATCAGCAGTGAGTAAACATCCTAAACTGCATAACCCGACTCTGTCTCTGATTGCCGTCTACACTGCATCACCACAACTCCCATCCTCTGCACCTGATCCCCTGAGGCTATACCCCACCCGTTGGGGGTTATATCACCAAAGCTGCACCTACACCACCAGCCTCAGCGGACCCTGCTGCAGCGGCGGCCACAGTGACCGCAACACAACGGGTGGCGTAGTCGGCATTAAGAACTTAGTAACATCTGTAGGACTGCCACATACAACTGAGTTTGACACCCTGGGCACGGACCGGGTCACAGCCACTCGGAAGACTACAACCCCCATCTGATCCGGCTCCGGATATTCCCATAAAGAATATGGCCCAGGGGGCGCGTCACATGAACAGGTTATCTATTTTCAAAGTGAAAAATAAAAGACTTCTGAACAATCTGTGAAAAACGAATTATCCATATTTTGTGAGCAGCTTGCAGCTCAATGGCAGTGGAGGGACAGCACTGGCATCATAGTATAGATAATGAGAGAAGTACAGCACTCCTAAGGTTTCCAGGTGCGCGGAAAGTGTCCTATCCCTTTAAAGTGACAAAATAAGGAATCCGGCACTCTAATTGAATATTTGCAGTTTATTCAATCAGTGAGCTGTGTACAGACAGATGTGACGTTTCAGTCTCAACCGACTTTCATCAGTCAAACACATGCAGACATATTTCTCTCCAGGCGACAAGAGTCACATCTACTCCTCTGCTGCCTCTATATATTCTATACAGACCCAGGTCCTTTTAGGCTACATGTGTATGTCTGATGAATGTTGATGAGACTGAAACGTCACATCTGTACACAGCTCACTAATGGAATAAATTGCATAATTTTCAATTAGAGTCTCAGATTCCTTGTTTGGTCAGCATAGTATAGATGACATGATGAACAAGGCGTAGATACCCAGCTGAGCATGGGCCATTGGGACTGAAAGCAGCTAAACAGTTTAGAAGACAATGGAAAGGCAGTCAGATGCAGCAGAAGATCTAATTAGCATCAGCCATAGGTGAATGAAAGTCGGCACTGATCCATGTCTGATTCATTTTGAATTACAGAGGATAACTTGGAGCACTTGGGCATGAAAAACCCACTGGCAGTGCTAAACATCCTCTCTGACAGTAACACTACAGGCTGGACATAGCAATCTGCATAGCATAGCAAAATGGGGCGGTTCTTGCCACTGGTCCAATTTGCTGACCAGAAGTCCATGGGATTGGGGCTCAGGATATTTGGCAGAGAAAAGACACAGTCTAAGTAACACTGAACCTGGCCATTCAGCCGGAGCATCTCTGTTTGCTGAAGTGCGTTAAGTAGGTACAGGATAAGATAATGATTCGCCCCCTGGGCCGTGGGGCACTCGGATCCGGGCAATAGGGGAACGATGGGAGTAGTAGTGGCAACCCGGTTCCGTGGCTCAGGGTGGTCAGGCCAGTGGTAGTCTGTTATGCGCTGATGATTATGTCCGACTACGCCACCCGTGGATTGCGGTTATTAGGAACCGCCGCTGCATGCAGACCGCTGGGGCTGACGAGGTGTGCAGCTAGGGTAGTGTGACTCCCCACGAGAAGAGTGCGGCCCCAGGGCAGTATAATGGATGGTGGGAGTGATGGTAGTGAGAGTCCCAGTGCTGATAGTGCTGGAGGAGCAAGGAGCACACAGACAACAGGTTGCAGTCCAGGGTCTTTACTAAAACAGGTAAACTGACCCATAAACAGTCCCGGCTAGGAGGGGGACCTGGATGTCTGAGAGCAACGGGGAAATTGGCCCTGGTCAGGGTGAGGGTGTAGGCCTACCGTGCTTTCTGCGCTCCTTCTGGCTATCTCCTCGTTATAGGGTAACAGCCCATGTTTCCGAGCTTTCCGTGTATTCTCGCCTGTATGGCCTGCGACGTGGGTTCCTTTCTGCTCCCAGCCTTGTACGGCTTTACTGGTCCCTTCGGTTGTGACAGGGCCTCCAGGCTTCTTAGGCCAAGGAATATACAGTCCCCTGCGGACTGGTTATCTGCTGTGGGATGTAGAATCCTCCCAGCCTCAGACACCAAAGTCTGGTAAAGTAAGTATTTTATCTGCCAAGACAGGCTCACTTCGCCTCTTGTCTCTGGTTTGTGGCTCTCCTCCTGCCACACTTCCTCCTTCAAGTTCTCTCTAACCCTGCCCCCAGCACCAGCTTTTATAGGGGCAGCCTGCTCCCCCTACTGGCCTGAGACAGGAGGTACTGCATGCTAATGTTCCCCTGACTAGAGAACCTCCCCCTTGCTCTCAGACACAGCTTTATTACATTTTGTGGCATCCAGGCCAGGGTGACACAATAAAGCATCTGGTCCATCATGTAAAATAAACTGTAGTCTCTGCTACTGCTGCTGCCTCAGCTACTAGCCCTAGTGCTGGCACAGGCGAGGGGGGAGTTGGCTCTGCAGGGAGCAGATGGAGGTCTCTTGGTCAGTCAGGCTGTAGGTAAGAAAGACAGTTTTTCCTGCTAAAAAGTCAAATTGGACTTTCTTTCTGAAACCGGAGAGAATTCCCTCATTTTGCTTTTATAGAGAGGGTCAAAAATCTTACCTATCCAATAATCATCCCTTTTATTGATGGTACTCATATGCCTGTCATGCCATAAGCATTCCAGCATGCAGCTCGCCATACCCGACAGCAAGAAAGAGGACCCCATTGGTTCACTTTCTGCACTCCACTGCGACCAATGATCATCATGGCCATCGTCATCATTATCATCAATTTCACTCTGATTGTCAGCTTTGTCCCCTTCCTGTGTCTGAGATAACTCAATGGCCCCATCCACATCCACTTGCTGCTGCTCCTCCTCCTTCCTAACATCCTGGTGCATGTAAATGGACCATGAGGGTCCCCAACACCACAGGGCAGCGATGAACATGTACAAGTTGCTGTTCTTCCTACTTTCCCTGTTGCATCCTATGTAGTGTTGAGCCACCCCCGTAGTGTTCGGGTTCGGTTCGGTTCGTCGAACACCGGGATGTTCGAGGAACTGTTCGTCGAACTGTTCGTCGAACACCTTAGAACACCGTCGAACACCGTTAAAACCAATGGCAGGCAAACAAAAACACATAGGAACACATAGAAAACACCTTCAAAGGTGTCCAAAAGCTCACAAACTGCTCAGAAGACGCTTTCTTTAAAAAAGCCGGCCGGCAATTCAGCAGCGGCATACACCGGTACCCGACAATTTAGACATGAAGGAATAGAGCATCACACATAGATTAGATAGATAGAAACATGTCAGTCACATATATATGAAGTACAGTGACAGTGTTTCTTACTGTACTTGTCATTTAGTGTAAAGGATTTATTAAAAAATATAATAGTGTTTTCGTGCACCGTCTCTTTAAAAAAGCCGGCCGGCAATTCAGCAGCGGTACCCGACAATTTATAACAGACAGAATACAGCTTCACACATAGATTAGATAGATAGAAACATGTCAGTCACATATATATGAAGTACTGTGACAGTGTTGCTTACTGTACTTGTCATTTACTGCAAAGAATTTATTAAAAAAAATAATAGCGTTTTCATGCACCGTCTCTTTAAAAAAGCCGGCTGGCAATTCAGCATCTGTACCCGACAATTTATAACAGACAGAATACAGCTTCACATAGAGATTAGATAGATAGAAACATGTCAGTCACATATATATGAAGTACTGTGACAGTGTTGGTTACTGTACTTGTCATTTACTGCAAAGGATTTATTAAAAAAAATAATAGTGTTTTCATGCACCGTCTCTTTAAAAAAGCCGGCCGGCAATTCAGCATCTGTACCCGACAATTTATAACAGACAGAATAGAGCTTCACACATAGATTAGATAGATAGAAACATGTCAGTCACATATATAATAAGTACAGTGATAGTGTTGGTTACTGTACTTGTCATTTAGTATTAAAATAAAGGATTTATTATTAAAAAAAAATTGGCGTGGGGTTCCCCGTAATTTTAGTCTCTAGCGGAGGTTAAGCAGACGGCTGGGGCAGATGTTTGAAGCCTGGGAAGGGGGTAATACCCACGGAGCTTCCCAGGCTACTAATATCAGCCCCCAGCTGAATACCTAGCCTTTACTAGCTATTAAAATGGAGGACCCCCCCAAAAAAAATGACGTGGGGTCCCCCCTAATTTAATAGCTAGCAAAGGCTAGGCAGACAGCTGGGGGCTGATATTAATAGCCCAGGAAGGGAGCCATGAATATTGGCCCCCTCCCAGGCTAGAAACACCAGCCGTCAGCCGCCCCAGAAATGGCGCATCCATAGGATGCGCCAATTCTGGCACTTAGCCTCGCTCTTCCACGCTGCCCTGGTGCGGTGGCAGGGGTTAATAGGGTTGGGGTTGATGTCAGCTTATAATGCCAGCTGACATCAAGCCCAGGTTAGTAATGGAGAGGCGTCTATAAGACACCCCCATTACTAACCCCATAGTCAAAGTTAAAAAAAAAACACAAACACCCAGAATAAAGTCCTTTAATTGAAATAAAGACACAATTCTTTATTGTTCTAAATTAAACCATACTTACCATCACGCCCATTCCAGCTGAAGCCAACGATCTCCTGCAATAAAAGAAAAATAATAAAGCAACATCATCCTTACCTTTCCATGGTTCCCACGACAGCTTCAGCTCTGCTACATCGAGATGACAGGCTGGACCGCAGCAGAACGCTGCCATCCAGCCTGTCATCCCGCAGACACTGAGAAGCGCAGGCATGCTTGCGCTCTGCAGTGTCTGGCTGTGACGGCATAAAGATGAGACGAGTTCATGTCCAATGAACTCGGCGCACCTCATGCACGTCACTGACAGCGTGGGAGAATTCTCCTGCACTCAGCACTTCAGCGTGAAAATTCTCCCACGCTGTCAGTGACGTACATGAGGTCAGCTGAGTTCATTGGACATGAATGAGCTCACCTCATGCACGTCACTGACAGCGTGGGAAAATTCTCACGCTGAAGCGCTGAGTGCAGGAGAATTTTCCCACGCTGTCAGTGACGTGCATGAGGTGAGCTCATTCATGATCTCAGCTCACCTCATGCACGTCACTGACAGCGTGGGAAAATTCTCCTGAACTCAGCGCTACAGCGTGAGAATTCTCCCACGGTGTCAGTGACGCGCATGAGGTGAGCTCATTCATGTCCAATGAACTCAGCTGACCTCATGTACGTCACTGACAGCGTGGGAGAATTCTCACGCTGAAGTGCTGAGTGCAGGAGAATTCTCCCACGCTGTCAGTGACGTGCATGAGGTGCGCCGAGTTCATTGGACATGAACTCGTCTCATCTTTATGCCGTCACAGCCAGACACTGCAGAGCGCAAGCATGCCTGCGCTTCTCAGTGTCTGCGGGATGACAGGCTGGATGGCAGCGTTCTGCTGCGGTCCAGCCTGTTATCTCGATGTAGCAGAGCTGAAGCTGTCGTGGGAACCATGGAAAGGTAAGGATGAGGTTGCTTTATTATTTTTCTTTTATTGCAGGAGATCGTTGGCTTCAGCTGGAATGGGCGTGATGGTAAGTATGGTTTAATTTAGAACAATAAAGGAATGTGTATTTATTTCAATTAAAGGACTTTATTCTGGGTGTTTGTGGTGTGTTCTGGGTGTTTGTGTTTTCTTTTAACTTTGACTATGGGGTTAGTAATGGGGGTGTCTTATAGACGCCTCTCCATTACTAACCTGGGCTTGATGTCAGCTGGCATTATAAGCTGACATCAACCCTAGCCCTATTACCCCACTGCCACCGCTACAGGGCAGTGGGAAGAGCGAGGCTAAGTGCCAGAATTGGCGCATCCTAAGGATGCGCCATTTCTGGGGCGGCTGACGGCTGGTGTTTCTAGCCTGGGAGGGGGCCAATATTCATGGAACCCTTCCTGGGCTATTAATATCAGCCCCCAGCTGTCTGCCTAGCCTTTGCTAGCTATTAAAATAGGGGGGACCCCACGTCATTTTTTTGGGGGGTCCCCCATTTTAATAGCTAGTAAAGGCTAGGTATTCCGCTGGGGGCTGATATTAGTAGCCTGGGAAGCTCCGTGGGTATTACCCCCTTTCCAGGCTTCATCTGGTTAACCTCCGCTAGAGCCTAAAATTATGGGGACCCCCACGCCAATTTTTTTTAAAATAAATCCTTTATTTTAACACTAAATGACAAGTACAGTAATCAACACTGTCACTGTACTTCATATATATGTGACTGACATGTTTCTATCTATCTAACCTATGTGTGAAGCTCTATTCCTTCTATTCTAAATTGTCGGGTACAGATGCTGAATTGCCGGCCGGCTTTTTTAAAGAGACGGTGCATGAAAACACTATTATTTTTTTTTAATAAATCCTTTACACTAAATGACAAGTACAGTAAGCAACACTGTCACTGTACTTCATATATATGTGACTGACATGTTTCTATCTATCTAATCTATGTGTGATTCTCTATTCCTTCTATTCTAAATTGTCGGGTACAGATGCTGAATTGCCGGCCGGCTTTTTTAAAGAGACGGTGCATGAAAACACTAATTTTTTTTTAATAAATCCTTTACACTAAATGACAAGTACAGTAATCAACACTGTCACTGTACTTCATATATATGTGACTGACATGTTTCTATCTATCTAATCTATGTGTGAAGCTCTATTCTTTCGGTTCTAAATTGTCAGGTACCGCTGCTGAATTGCCGGCTTTTCATGTTTCACTGTTGGCACTGTTCCCATCGATTTGTTCAACCACTGTAATGCCACAACCACCATGGCTGTGGCATTACAGTGAGTGGCAGGCAATCCCTGCATGATTGGTGCTCTAAATAGCGCCAGACATGCAGGACACGCTTTTGGTGCACGAACAGTTATCGAACATAACCTCGAACAGCCGAATTTTTTGCAAATCGTTCGGGTTCATCGAACAACTCGAACACCGCCCAAAACAGCTCGAATTTGAGATTGGCGAACAGTTCTAGTCGAACACCGCTCATCTCTAATCCTATGATAGTTATGAGGGTGACGACATTTAGTTGTCACCATCATCGTTATTTTCACTCTGTCAGCCTAGTCCCTTCCCTATGCCAACTTAATGTATCCTTCCACATCCACCTGCTGCTGCTCCTTCTCCTCCTCCACATCCTGCTTCATGTAACATGGGCCTTGAGGGTCCCCAGCACAGACAGAGCGGAGATAAATATCTATACGTTTCTGTTCTTCCTGATCCCCTGTTCATTCTGGTAAATATTTTTTCCAGGATAAATATGAGGTGTGAGACATCATTAATTCCACAGCTGTCCTTACTGACAAATGTAATAGCCTCTTCGAATGTCTTCAGTAGGCAACACGCATTCCTCATTAACTGCCAATGGAGCATCTCAAAGTAACCCATGCTCCAGTTTGGCTTCTACATGATATTGTCTGTCAGACGCACTCATATAGACACGCCAACATATCCAGAGACAAATTCCATCAGTTGGTAAAGTTGTAAATCAGAAGTTAATCTGGCAGACCATTCTGTTTTTGCAAAGCCTGGAGGGTAAGCTTTGCCACATAAGAATTGTTGAAATGAGCAGACAGTTTCCCATAAGTAAGGCAGCCAGATTGTTCTGGGCATTGTTGCTTATGTGAATGGCCAGTTGCAGTTTACATGGAGTCATCCAGCTTGAGATTTGCTGCTTGATGCACAGTAGGAACTATTCCGCTTTATGAAATTTGTACCCCATGCTCTCAAGCTGTAAAGCCACTTGGCAATGCTTTACCTTGCTTGAATGAAAAGAAGGAATGAAGTGGGTGGAAGCATCTTTGTGCCCTGTTGCTATTGGGGATGGGGGTCATGTCTGTTGAGGAGGTATAGGAGGAGACAGATAACCACTCCCTGGTGGTGGAAGCAGTTGTAGCTTCTAGTGGGCTGGGAAACTCATGTATAGTCACTGCCTATAATTGACACTTTGCGTGTCTACGGTTCACTGTACTTTGGAGCTGAAAGACAAATAGAGAGCAGCCCATGTTCTTCTGTACATGAGAGCAAGCATCACTTTATGCGAGAAATAATAGAGGCTGAAGACAAC
Source organism: Phyllobates terribilis (assembly GCF_046119375.1). Taxonomy (NCBI): domain Eukaryota; kingdom Metazoa; phylum Chordata; class Amphibia; order Anura; family Dendrobatidae; genus Phyllobates; species Phyllobates terribilis. The sequence continues at coordinate 710,390,667 of NW_027362764.1, forward strand.
TGACTCCACCAGGTGGTTCTGCAATAACTGCACCACCGGCACCTTGACCACGTTATAGTTGAGTTGGCATACAATCATAGATAGATATCTGGCAGTGCGACAGAGAAGGAGGAGGAAGTGTACTCAGAGTATGTAGCAGTGGATAAGGATAATGATGATGATGACCCCTTCCCAGCTACAGAGAGAGCACGTGACCGGAAGTGAGAGCGCGTGTGGGGTGTGAGCACGTGGGCTGTGGTGTGGCTGTGGTGAGCGGCGTGCGGCGAGGTCCGACTCGGCTCGCGGCCCTCCGACGAGGGAGCCAGGCGGAGGTGACCGAGTGGACCGGGTGGACCGGTAGGAGGCGACCGGAGGGACGAGCGCAAGAGAGCGCTGTGATAGCGTGCAGCGCCGGCCGGCGGAGGGCGCCAGGTGGTGGTGACCAGGAGGTGACCAGGAGGACCGGTAAGAGGCGACCGGAGGGGCGAGCGCGCTGTGATAGCGTGCAGCGTCCCTAGAGGAAGTGAGTGAGGGGCAGGAGGCCGCGATAAGCGGCCATACTGAACCCGAGTGTGTACTGTACTTTATTGTATTTATATTTGTATTGTAATTGTATTATATTTAAGTGCTCCCCCCCCGGCCTTATCTAAATTAATCCCCTGTCCATACTTGATCGATCTCCCACCTATCCATATTTAATACAACTCCCCCGGCCATCTTTAGTGATCCCCCAGTCCATATTTAATTGATCATCCCCCGTCCATATTTAAATTGATCCCCTGATCACCCCCCGTCTATATTTAACTGATCCCCCTGACCACATTTAAATTGACCCCCCCATCCTCATTTAATTGATCCCCCAACCACCCCCGTCCATATTAAATTGATCCCCCGACCACATTTAACTGATCGACCCCCCCCAGCCCATAATCAATTGATCCCCCTTGTCCATATTTAATAGATTCCCCCTGTCCACTTTTACTGATCCCCAATCCATATTTATTTGCCTTATCCCCATCCATATTTAATTAACCCCCTGTCCATAATTAATTGATTGATTCCCCAGTCCACAATTAATTATTTCCCCAGTCCATATTTTTTGATCCCCAGTCCATAGTTAATTGACACACCGTCCATACTTAATTAATCCACCTGACCTACTTAGCTGATTCCCCCGTCCATACTTGATACTTAATTGATCCCCCGTCCATACTTAACTGATCCCGCGCCGATATCTAATCGATACACTTGCACATCCCTAATTGATCCCCGTCCATACACCTATATATAAATAATTGTGTTTTGGACTTGTATATATATACTGACTGTATCCCCATATTTAGAATGACGTCCATTTTGGCCGGAGCCGTGCAGTGTACATCTTGCGCAATGTATGCATTCCGTGAGCAACCGCTCGAGGATCCATACTGCTGCGAGAGATGTGAGCATATCGTGCACTTGGAAGCCCAAATTCTGAATCTAAGTGCTCAGATAGCGATACTGAGGAGCATCGACAACATGGAACGGAGTTTGCTGCTCACCGAGCAGACACTCAATGGGTCAATACTGGGGGTGGAGCATAGAGGGGAAGTGCAGGCTGAACAGGCAGGGAGCTGGATAACAGTTAGGAGGGATAGAGGGAAGAAGTATAGGAAGGCTGGTTCAGAACCGGCATTATTGGAGCACGACAGATCCTCTGACCGCCGGGGGAGTGTATGCTCCAGTAATGAGGCGGAGGGGGGAAGTGTAGGGCAGGCAAGACAGGTCCTGGTAGTGGGTGACTCTATTATTAGGGGGACAGACAGGGCAATCTGTCACAAAGACCGGGATCGCCGAACGGTGTGCTGCCTCCCTGGCGCTCGAGTCCGGCACATCGCGGATCGGGTTGACAGGTTACTGGGTGGGGCTGGCGAAGACCCAGCGGTCATGGTCCACATCGGCACCAATGACAAAGTGAGTGGTAGATAGAGGGTCCTTAAAAATGATTTCAGGGACCTAGGTAGGAAGCTTAGGGCAAGGACCTCCAAGGTAGTTTTCTCAGAAATACTACCAATCCCGCGAGCCACACAGGAGCACCAACGGGAAGTTAGGGAGGTGAATAAGTGGCTAAAGAGTTGGTGCAAGGCAGAAGGGTTTGGGTTCATGGAGAACTGGGCCGACTTCGCGGTCGGCTACAGGCTCTACCGTAGGGACGGGCTGCAACTCAATGGGGAGGGTGCAGCGGTGCTGGGGAAGAAGATGGCTAATAGGTTGGAGGAGTTTTTAAACTAGAGACGGGGGGGGAAACCAAGGAGATAGGTGGGATGTGAGGCAAGCAAGGGGGAAGGGGAGAAGTGAATATAATGAGGGTGGAGAGGGGGGTGGGGATAGTACAGTTAGATCGTTAGAGAAGAATAGGATGCTAAATAACCCCAAAGTTTTATCTTGCATGCTGACCAACGCAAGAAGCCTGACCAATAAGGCGGATGAGCAGCGGGCGCTTATATCGGAGGAGAGGTATGACATCGTAGGTATAACAGAGACTTGGCTAGACGATAGCTACGACTGGGCGGTAAATTTATTAGATTATAGTTTATTTAGAAGGGACCGGACACAGGGGAAAGGCGGAGGAGTCAGCTTATATGTAAAGTCATGTCTAAAACCCAGACTAAGGGAAGATATAGGAGAGGGAGAAGAGGGGGTCGAGTCCATGTGGGTTGAGATAGAGGGGGCAAAAAATAATAATAAAATATTACTGGGGGTCTGCTATAAGCCACCAAATATAACAGAAGAGAATGAGAATCTGCTATTAGGACAAATAGACAAAGTAACAAAACATAATGAAGTGATTGTAATGGGGGATTTCAACTACCCGGATATTGACTGGGAAACAGAAACCTGTAGATCTCAGAAAGGAAAAAGGTTCTGGACAAATATTAAGGATAATTATCTCTCCCAACTAGTGCAGGAACCAACGAGAGGGAAGGCCATGTTGGACTTAATATTGACTAATAGGCCTGATAGAATAACTGAGGTACAGATAGGGGGGCACCTAGGTAATAGCGATCATAATATTATCGACTTCAAAATGCCCTTCAGTAGGGTTATCAATAAGGGAACAACAAAAACATTAAACTTTAGGAGGGCGAAGTTTGATCAGCTGATAGAAAACCTTCAACTTATTGACTGGGACAAAGTTCTTAATCAAAGGAATACGAATAGTAAATGGGAAACCTTCAAAAGAATTCTGAATACTCAGTGCGAGAGGTACATACCGTATGGGAATAAAAGGGCCCGAAATAAGAGGAAACCAATATGGTTGAACAAGAACGTAAAAGGGGCGTTAAATAGCAAAAAAGAGGCATTCAAGAGATTAAAACAGGAAAACAGTAAGGAGGCACTAATGTGTTACAAGGAAAAAACGGGAACCTGTAAAAAACAAATAAAAATAGTGAAGGAGGAAACAGAGAAACATATTGCTAGGGAAAGTAGATCAAATCCCAAACTGTTCTTTACGTATATAAATAGTAAAAGGATTAAATCGGATAATATTGGACCGATAAAAAGTGAGGAAGGCAAAATCATAGAGAAAGATGAGGATAAAGCTAATCTATTAAATAATTTTTTTTCGACAACTTTCACAAAGGAAATAGAACTAACAGGAGAAATGAGAAGTGACAAACTTAATCCTCCACTAAGTATGACTAATCTAACCCAAGTTGAGGTACAGAAACGCCTCAGTAACATTAAAATAAACAAATCACCAGGACCTGATGGCATACACCCACGGGTACTAAGGGAACTAAGTAATGTGATAGACAGACCGTTATATCTTATATTTAAGGACTCTGTTGAGATTGGGTCTGTACCACTTGATTGGCGACAGGCGAATGTAGTGCCAATATTCAAAAAGGGAGCGAAAAGTGACGCCGGAAACTATCGGCCGGTGAGTCTGACGTCCGTTGTGGGCAAAATTTTTGAAAGCTTCATTAAAGAGGCAATTACGGAGCATCTTGATGCTAATAATCTTTTAATCCCGAACCAACATGGATTCATGAGGAATCGCTCCTGCCAAACAAACCTGATTGACTTCTACGAGGAGGTTAGCTCTCGAGTAGATCAGGGGGAACCAGTGGATGTCGTGTATCTCGACTTCTCAAAAGCGTTCGATAGCGTGCCACATAATAGGTTGGTATACAAAATGAGAATGATGGGGCTGGGGGAAAATGTCTGCAAGTGGGTAGCTAACTGGCTAAAGGATAGAAGGCAGAGGGTGGTTATAAATGGAATATACTCAGATTGGGTAAGCGTCACTAGTGGGGTACCACAGGGGTCTGTACTAGGCCCAATGTTATTTAATATCTTTATTAACGACATAGTCAACGGGATAAATAGTAAAATATCAATATTTGCAGATGACACAAAGTTATGTAAAACAATTAATACAAAAGAGGACAGTGCAGACCTACAGAGGGATTTGGATAAGCTGGGTAGGTGGAGCATTAAATGGCAAATGAGGTTTAACGAGGAGAAATGTAAGGTCATACATATGGGAAGGAAAAATGGAAGTCACCAGTACTCACTGAATGGGAAATCATTGGGGAATTCAGAGATGGAGAAGGACTTGGGCATCTTGATTGATAGAAAACTAAATTGGAGTGCCCAAAGTCAGGCCGCTGCTGTAAGGGCAAACAGGGTAATGGGATGTATCAGAAGAGGTATAGCTGCAAAGGAGGAGAACATTGTTCTTCCACTGTACAAAGCACTGGTCAGACCACACTTGGAATACTGTGCTCAGTTATGGGCCCCAATATATAGAAAGGAAATAAATGAACTTGAAAAGGTACAAAGGAGGGCAACAAAATTAATAAAGGGAATGGAGGGACTGCAATACCCAGAGAGGTTGGCAAAACTAGGACTATTCAGCCTGGAAAAGAGAAGGTTGAGGGGGGACATAATAAATGTGTACAAATATGTTAGGGGACAGTATAGAGATCTTGCCCGGGATTTGTTCAAAAGGAGGGATATTACGGAAACAAGAGGGCATTCACTAAGACTGGAAGAGAAAAGGTTTCAGCACCAGCATAGGAAGGGGTTCTTTACGGTAAGAGCAGTGAGAATATGGAATTCACTGAGTGAGGAGACGGTAATGTCGGATTCACTACACCAGTTCAAGTGGGGACTGGATGCATTTCTAGATACCAGGCAGATTTCAGCGTATACTTAAAAATAAAATAGTAGGTTGATACAGGGATTTATTCTGACTGCTGGTTTCAGAGTCGGGAGGGAATTTTTCCTCAGGTGAAGATTGGCCAAATCATTTGGGGTTTTTGCCCTCCTCTGGATCAACTTTAGCAATTACAGAACTAACAGGTCGAACTTGATGGACGCAAGTCTTTATTCGGCTTTACAAACTATGTTACTATGACACCGCCCTTGTACTAGCTGAGGTTGCAGCTTGGCTGACAGAAAGATGAACATGAGAAGAAGAGAGTAGAGGACAACTTGGGGCTTGCTCTGATTGCTTACCAGCTTGCTTTTCTTAAATTCGCAAGCGATGTCACTTCATGTGCTAATGGAGAGTTGCAGTTCTTGGTGTAAAAGGTTAAGGGATTAGCTCACGAAATTGCCATCTTGTGGGTCAGACGGGTGCTGCAGGCACTCCAAGACAGAGTTCACACAAGGCAAGTTTGATGCAACTGGCTGCAACCAATTTTATTGGTTTCGTATATGAATCAGCAAAAGAAGGATACAATATAAAATCTTAGGCCACTAATTATACATCAATGCACAAATCCCGACTCACTAGAGCTGTGCCTAGTGCACAGCTTCCCCAAACAATTGTTTACTCACACAGCAGTTTCCCATGAGCACAGAGAGAGCCATCAACTTGTGGACCCTCTGTCCTTTTATACCATACTAGAGCATTGCAGATGAACAGCCACAGTCATCACAAACACCTTGAGGGCTAAATAAAAAAACTGTAATACATAGTTCCCATCTACCAAACTCCTTGGCTGGTTTATTTACAAAGTACAAGGCAGGAACCTAGGGAAAATGGACAACACTATCAAACACTTTTCCCTGGTCCTGTTGCATTAATGTATTTGAACCTGGACATCAATGGCTTATTTTCCTCCTGAAGAGCCTGCAGACTGCCAAAGATTTGACTCTCCCACATATAAGATGCCTCCATGTAAAATACACCACCACCATGACCAGAGCTTTCAGGCACTGTTGAGCCTCCTCCACGAAAAACAGGTGCAGCATCATCTGCTCCCAAGAAGACTGCCTAGGATGCAGATAATCACCAAGAGGATCTTTTAGCCACATTATGCCCCACTGTGTATAGCCGAGGCCAACACCCTTCTCCTCTAATGACATCACTTGGTACCCTTATATAACTACCAGGTCTCGTCCACCACAGAATCATCAACATCGGATGGTGCTGGCAGTGATGGTGGTACTGCTACTGCTGCTAGCGGCTCCCACATTTTTAGTCCTATTTTTTTTTTCTCTCCCATTACCACGTCCATTGCTAGTGCCACTTTTTTGTTTATCATCATACATTTTGGACACAAATATAAAGTTTACTAAAATGTTTAACCACACTGTTTACAGTAGTTATTCGCATCTTTTAGGCCCTTCTCTTTCTATCTCTAATGATGAGGTGTGCGCTCTGACCTCCGATCCATTCCCTGCCTAAATTTTTATAGTGGCTATGATAGTCCCTCCTGATTGTCTACGCTATACCATGTGAAAGCTGCATCATGTGAGCCTGCACTTTAGCTGTATCTTCAGCAAATCACAAATTGAATCGCAAATTGACTTTTGCTGGGATCTGCGAATTTTATGAATCTCAATTTGAAGTCGGTTCACAATGGATTAATTCGATCATCTTTAGTCATGACCAATCCTACCCATACAAGTACAGATCCCCACAGTACATATACATTAGTAATTCATCCATTATATGAATTTTAGTTTGTATAAAAAAAAAGTAAGTAAAAATAAAATATATTGATTGTAAAAAAAAATGTATTTGTGTTGTTTTACGATATACACACACACAAATACTGCAAATATGCCCTAACATCAGGCACAAATGCTCAGTCTTGCTATAGTATAGCCACTGATCACTTCACAGGAATTTCTTGTGATGTCGTCAGATGTAGATATGAGCAGATTGATTCATGGAGAATCGGATTTGAGTCGAATTTCCTGATATCCCCAGTTTCACATAAATTCAAATATTTTAAGATTCAATTTCCGGTTTGTGAAAAAAAAAACTCTCTCTCGCCTGTAGAGTGTAAGCTCTTATGGTCAGCGGGGTCCTCTCTCTCTCCTGTAGAGTGTAAGCTCTTATGGTCAATGAGGTTCTCTCTCCTGTAGAGTGTAAGCTCTTATGGTCAGTAGGATCCTCTCTCTCTCCAGTAGAGTGTAAGCTCTTATGGTCAGTGGGGTCCTCTCTCTCTCCTGTAGAGTGTAAGCTCTTATGGTCAGTTGGGTACTCTCGATCCCTCTCCTCTTCCCAATGTGTATTTTTTTTTAGCAATTACAAACCTTCCAGTATTGACATTCGCATAAATGCATTCACCGCAAATCAAATTTTTTGGGAAACTTTGGGAAAGTCTGCGAATTTGAATTTCAAAAGATCCACTCATCTCTAATCAGAGTAGAATCTGCCTCTGTCTTTGCATTTTCTTGTAATGGAAAAGTATTCATTGTTAAATTTGCACAGACTGGCTAAATATGCAAATTGTCTCTTCAGAGAGGTAGAGGACTAGAACTCTAGTGCCACCTATAGGAAGCAGCGATCCTAAAAGTCACTATCGACTCTTTAACGAGCCTTGCAATATGACTCAGGATTGAGATTTTGGTTTGGCTAAGTCATATGGAAAGGCTTGTAAAAGAGTCAATGTTGACTTTTAGGATCGCTGTTACCAATAGGTGGCGCTAGAGTTCTAGTCCTCTTACTCTCTGAAGAGACCATTTGCATATTTAATTTTCCAGAGGAGCATGTGACTCGCCCCCTGGGCCGAGGGGCACCCGCAACCGGGCTTCTGGGGGTTGTAGAATCCGTGGCGGTGACCCGGTCCCGTGGCTCAGGGTGGTCAGGCCGATGGCGGTATTTTGTGGGGGATTTTAGGTTAATTGTCCGACTACGCCACCCGTGGATTGCGGTCAGTGCGGACCGCCGCTGCAAGGCAGACCGCTAGGGCTGATGGTGTATGCAGCTGAGGTAGTGTGACTCCCCACGGGAAGAGTGCAGCCCCAGGGCAGAGAATGTGGATGATGGGAGTGATGGTGCACGGGCGTCCCAGCACTAGGAGTGCTGGTGCGGCGATGAAGCACAGAGACGTGGGGTTGCAGTTCAAGTTCTTTATGTTCCAAGTCATTCCGCGGGCAATGACTGCCCAAGCCGTGCTGCGTCCACCAGGTGCGGAGGCTCGGTCAACCCCCAGTCAATTCCAGAGTGTGTCACAGGACTCCCTTCTATTCCTTTCTCTGGCCGTGCCCCACCAGTGACACTACTTTTGTCTAGCTGCCTTGGACCTTCTCTTGGGAGGGCTTCGTGCTCACTTCCCTGACTCTATGTGGTATGCCTTTCTAGTAGGTGTAGTGAGGGGTCGCACCAAGATATGATCACGACCGCCGGTCCTTGGCTGAGGATTAGTCGCCTCCACCAACTTGGGATCCGGTACCCTGTTCTGCCAACCCGTCACCCGCAATCTCCTGGGCCTTTGGGGTTCCTTTTGCCTTCGTGTCTCTGGGCCTCTCTTGATGTTCTGTTCCTTTCTTCCTTTCCTTTCTGTTCCTGTCTTTTCTGCTGGCTCTGACCTCACAGGCTAGGCCTGCCTCCAGAGCAGAGCTCCACAGAGGCCCTGCTCTGTCACTTCCTCTCTCAGACTGAACTGACTACTGTCCTAAGATGGTGCCTATTTTATATACCTCCCTCTCTGTGTATGAGCCCAGGTGACTTGCAACCAATGGGCTCCTACCTATGCCCAGAAACCCAACCCCTATCTGCTCCTACATCACTGGGTTTTCCTCCCCCCTTCCCACTCCAGCCAGGGACAGATGCTGTCGTGCCTGCACTTCTGTCTAGTGGGAGTACCGTTGAGCTGTCCCCCGGAAATGAGGTGTGTGTGATGCATGCAGCCTACCGAGCCCTGGTCCACACTCCATCCTTACCCGGGAGTGGAATATCACACCTCTGGTTGAGGTGCAATACCCCTGTAGCGGCTGAACCCTCGGGGTGCTACATTCCCCCCGGTAAACCACAGCACGTCCTCGGGCTGGAAAAGAGCAAAGACAATTTAAAACGTACAAAATTTTAGAATGCATTCGCATATAAGACAATAACTATTAACCCATCCCTTTATGGGGGGGCACTTTTCTCTTTCAACATTACTGGTACACTTTTTCTCTTTTAACAAATATTACATGACTTTCTTCGCACACATAAAATACTATAAAACTTCTTTTAGCAGCATATAAAACTTTTCATTATAAAACATCTTTAAGTAAACATATTCTTGGGTACTGGCCGCGGTGCAACTTGCGACCAGGTGTTCTTTCTTCTTAGGGGAATGGCTGCTCTCAGTCCCCAGCCAGATTAGGGAAAAGGGATGGCTGTTCTCAGTCCACAGCCAGATAAGGGATATAGGGGGTAACTTCTACACAGTTCTATATCAGTCCCAACGGGGACCACACTTTCTCTGGAAACAGTCCCTTTAACAGTTCTCATACCCTGACGGGTAACTATGTACAGTTACACTTTGCCGTTCACTGGTAACGGTGTCCTCCTGATGCTCCTTGCTCCTCCTGGTGGTAGTCTTCAGACCCGTCCGGGTCCTCTTGGTACTCGGGGTCTGAGTGGTACTGCTCCTCCTCTCCTACCACTCTATGGACGTGGAGGGCGTACCCGCCCCTTGCGCTGCGGTGCAGTAGGCCTTGCGGCGGGGTCTGGAGAAGGCCGCTGTTGATGACGCCCAGGGTCAGACGGTGCGACTTTGGGCCTGGGCGCGGGCTGGTGGCGGCAGTGCCCAGGGCTGGAGGGCTCGGCTGCAGGGCTTGTTGCGGGGTCTGGAGCAGGTCGGTGTCTGCAGCGCCCGGGATCGGCGGCTCCACCAGGGGGCCCGGGAGCAGGCTGACGCTGGCAGCGTCCGGGACAGGGAGACTCCTCTTACCTGCTCCCGTAACCGCTCCTGCGTCACGCGTCTTCTCCTGGTGCTGGTCAGGGCCCGCGACGGCTGGGGCACTGCCGATGCTGGGCAGCTTAGTCTGCTGCTGGTCCGCCATCTTGCCCTCCGCTCCTGATGTCTTCTTCCCCCCCGGTTAACCGTGGCCTACCTTCCAGCGATCCTCTTCTGTAGGCGCGGCTCCGCTCGCGATGGTCTGCGTTGAGGACCTGGCGTCGCGCTCTGCTGACGTCAGCGTCGCTCTCTCTCCCTTCCAGGACTTTGCGCAGCGTCGGTGCGTAGGGCGGGGCTTCAAGTCTCGCGCGCCCTGGACGTCCACGCCCCTCTTCTTTCCGCGCGGCGCCCTGAAGATGGTGTCCGATGGCGGGAAAACGGCCGAAGATGGCGGGAAAACGAATGAAGATGGCGGGAATCGATTGAAGATGGCGTCCGATGGCGGGAAAACGGCTGAAGATGGTGGGAGACGACTGAAGATAGCGGGAGACAACTCCGGATGGCGGGAAACTTCTCTCAGGTAAGTGCAAAGTCTCCTTCAGGCACGCACTACCCGTTTGTGGTGGGTTGGTAACGATCCTGCCGACTACGCCAAAGCTGACTCGCCCCCTGGGCCGAGGGGCACCCGGAACCGGGCTTCTGGGGGTTGTAGAATCCGTGGTGGTGACTCGGTCCCGTGGCTCAGGAAGGTCAGGCCGATGGCGGTATTTTGTGGGGGATTTTAGGTTAATTGTCTGACTATGCCACCCGTGGATTGCAGTCAGTGCGGACCGCCGCTGCAAGGCAGACCGCTAGGGCTGATCGTGTATGCAGCTGAAGTAGTGTGACTCCCCACGGGAAGAGTGCAGCCCCAGGGCAGAGAATGTGGATGATGGGAGTGATGGTGCACGGGCATCCCAGCACTAGTAGTGCTGGTGCGGCGATGAAGCACAGAGACATGGGGTTGCAGTTCAAGTTCTTTACTCACAGTTCGTTATGTTCCAAGTCATTCCGCGGGCAATGACTGCCCAAGCCGTGCTGCGTCCACCTGGTGCGGGGGCTCGGTCAACCCCCAGGCAATTCCAGAGTGTATCACAGGACTCCCTTCTATTCCTTTCTCTGGCCGATGCCCACCAGTGACACTACTTTTGTCCAGCTGCCTCGGGCCTTCTCTTGGGAGGGCTTCGTGCTCACTTCCCTGACCCTATGTGGTATGCCTTTCTAGTAGGTGTAGTGAGGGGTCGCACCAAGATATGATCACGACCGCCGGTCCTTGGCTGAGGATAAGTCGCCTCCACCAACTTGGGATCCGGTACCCTGTTCTGCCAACCCGTCACCCGCAATCTCCTGGGCCTTTGGGGTTCCTTCTGCCTTCGTGTCTCTGGGCCTCTCTTGATGTTCTTGTTCCTTTCTTCCTTTCCTTTCTGTTCCTGTCTTTTCTGCTGGCTCTGGCCTCACAGGCTAGGCCTGCCTCCAGAGCAGAGCTCCACAGAGGCCCTGCTCTGTCACTTCCTCTCTCAGACTGAACTGACTACTGTCCTAAGATGGTGCCCACTTTATATACCTTCCTCTCTGTGTATGAGCCCAGGTGACTTGCAACCAATGGGCTCCTACCTATGCCCAGAAACCCAACCCCTATCTGCTCCTACATCACTGGGTTTTCCTCCCCCCTCCCCACTCCAGCCAGGGACAGATGCTGTCGTGCCTGCACTTCTGTCTAGTGGGAGCAACGTTGAGCTGTCCCTCGGAAATGGGGTGTGTGTGATGCATGCAGCCTACCGAGCCCTGGTCCACACTCCATCCTTACCCGGGAGTGGAATATCACACCTCTGGTTGAGGTGCAATACCCCTGTAGCGGCCAAACCCTCGGGGCGCTACACATGCATGGTTTATAAGTTTCCTCACTGTGACAAGCCAGGCTTGGCTATGTCACTCTCCATAAGGAGAAACGTTACCCCTTAGACCACAGACTGGCTAAGAACTTTCGTTGCAGGTGGTAAAATGGAGATTGCAGGAACCAGAGCTGATAGGAGTTTTGTCTTGGAAAACAGAGAAAGTGGTTGGTTCATGGTTGGTGTAAGCTTCAAAATATAGGCACATGGATATCTGTCCGTCCAAACTGAACATCCTCCATCCCATAAAGTGAGGAATAAGAAATGCAATAAAATATTCCATATTCATGGTATTTCCCCATGTTTAACCATCTGTCCAATGACTATCACCACACTTGCTGGTGGAGTGGTAGGATTTTCAAACCTGAGTCAGGACTGAAAATAGAAAAAATATGGAGGAGATAACGAAAAGTGTTCACAGTGTGTGTTACATAGTTACACAGGTTGAATAAAGACCTAGGTCCATCAAGTTCAACCTCCCTCCACCAATTGTACATTTTGTCACTAACTTAACAATAACCCACAATGTTCCACTGCTCCTTTCTTTAAAGGGGTTGTTCACTACTAGGACAACCCCCTTCTTGAGCTAAATGTTTGCCCCCAATAAACTAAAAAAGCCTATACTCCCCTCCAGTGCTGGCGCCGATCCCGCTCGCGGTTCTGGGGTTCCCGTGCTGTGGTTGTACTGTCCCCGCCTATGTACGGATTGAACATGAAAAGGAAGTCCAAGATCAGCTGCAGCCTGGACTTCTTCTTCATGTTCAAGCCGTACGTAGGCGGGGACAGTGACACCAGTGCTGATTGGGTGCCGGCGTCACGTGTTACAACAACAGCATAGGAGTCCCAAGACCGCAAGTACTGACAATGCGGGAATGGCGCTGGCCTGGGAGGTGAGTATAAGCTTTTTTATTTTAACGGGGGGCAAATATTTAGTTCATGAAGGGGTTGTCCTAGCAGTGGACAACCCCTTTAAGGAAGCAGAAGATCCCTGGCAGATTATAAGCATTTCTTTTTCCAGCCCTGTTCAATCTGCCTGGTATTTTGCTGAAATTGCACAAACTGAAATTGCTAAAAATTCGAATACAGTGGAACTCAAATTCAAAAAAAAAAATCTAGTGAATTTGCCTCAAACTGATTCACTTATCTCTAATAGATATGTCTAGCATACATTACAATGGGCCATTTCTGAGGTGCACAGTTATCACATTATGGGCACAGCATTAGCTAAAAAGAAAACTAGATAAATATCAGACAACTTTCAGGATTATCCCATCTTTGACTCTCCGGCGTTTTGTTTTTATACAGAACCAAATACTTTATTCTTGATCATTGACTATAATATATTCCAATGTAAACATCTCCTAATTTACCCATACAGCTCTGAATAACTGAAGCAAATCACGGATATATACGAGGCATTGAATCAACCTTATGATGGGAGGAATTCCTGCAGCTGGCACATATAAAATCTGAAAAGAAATGTCTAGCACAATTTGACCTGTAAAAATGGCCCTGTGCCGACAAAGGAAAATTAAGCAAAGCCTTGCACGTTTGTTTTATTTCATTGGTGAAATGACCATTTGTTTCCAAATAGTCCCTCAGCTAAAATCTTTAAAGACCATTACTCCACCGTACTGGCATCCTGTTAACAGTTATGTGTACTCCTTTACTGACAGGACCGAGCTGCTGGAATTCATTACGGAACTTTACCAGCAATGAAAGAAAACTTCAGATCCCAACATGCGAATAATCTCATCAATGATCACCAATCTCTAATCCAAATTATGAGACAGCAGCAGCACACTCTCCAATCTCCAAAGACACACCAAAAATCCAAGGATGGCCATTTTCACACGTTCCGTATTTGGTCAGTATTTTACATCAGTATTTGTAAGCCAAAACTAGGAGTGGATGATCTATACAGAAGTGGTGACGTGTTTCTATTATACTTTTTCTCTGACTGTCCCACTCCTGGTTTTGGCTTACAAATACTAATATAAAGTACTGACCAAATACTGAACGTGTGAATGTGGCCGAAGCGAGAGTATCGCAGCACTCCAGCTTCCTCCAAGGTGTTTTGTTCATTAGACCTCAAAAGTCTTTGTCAACCTCAAAAGTCTTTGTAAAGCATCTTGACAAAGTCCATGTGTATGTGTGGTGAATAAAAATAACTTGAGATTGAAATGGTGTGCTGCGATCTTCTCTTTTACTCTAATCCAGATTATATCTGTTGCCTTGCCGCCACCAAACCTTGTACAGTTTTAACATTGTTGGATTTTATAGAATGAAATGGTAACATCAAGTTAGTGCAGCAGCTAAGCCTGATGTCTGCAAAACATCTCTAAAATCCACCTTGGAGGCAAATAAAACCCTTAGATTAATGTGTATGGTGTATGTGTTTGAACCAGCCAATAACGATCCCCAGGCTTTTGATTGTTGAGAGAGTTAAGGTTCCAACATGTTTGAGTTCGGACTGACGATTTTTTTGATCTTCCTGAGATACGTTGCTGCTAAAGGAGTTTGGCAGCCGCGCTCTCATAGAGAACACAGGACCACACAGCCGATGAAGCACTCCTGTGTATGGGAGAGACGGCCATAGAACTACATATCGTCTTCATAGTCATAGAGAGCCACCAGAAGAGGGACTTTAAAAACGTACCATACTGTATACTGTGCAGCCTCCTAAACTCCCTCTAATAGTCACTGCCAAAATTTTATAATTTTTTTAAGTGGGATTTTGAGCTTTGTATCAAAAGAAAAATAATGTTCCAGCCACTATAAAGATGGATTATGAAATTCAGCACAGGACAGAATTCTGGGTCTACATTAAAGAACAAAAAATTAATGATGGCTAAGGAAAGACATTTAGTTAAAAAAGTTCCCCCAGCAAAAATTCAACCACTAATATATTCTAAATATACCGTATTTTTCGGACTATAAGACGAACTGGACCATAAGACGCACCTAGGTTTTAAAGGAGGAAAATAGGAAAAAAAAATGTAAGCAAAAAATGTGGTCATGATGCCTTGTTATGGGGGAGGGGGTCTGCTGCTGACACTGGTATTGGGGTAATGTCCCCCAATTCTGTTAATATCCTCCATCCTGGTATGTATGGCCCCTCCTTCCTGGTATAAGTGGCCCCCATCCCATCCTGGTATGCATGGCACCCCTTTATCCCCCATCCTGGTATGCATGGCACCCCTTTATCCCTCATCCTGGTATGCATGGCACCCCTTTATCCCCCATCCTGGTATGCATGGCATCCCTTTATATCCCATCTTGGTATGCATGGCACCCCTTTATCCCCCATCCTGGTATGCATGGCATCTTCTGAGCCCCCATCCTGGTATGCATGGCACCCTCTGAGCCCCCATACTGTTATGCATGGCACCCTCTGAGTCCCCATCCTGGTATGTATGGCACCCTCTGAGTCCCCATCCTGGTATGTATGGCACCTTCTGAGCCCCCATCCTGGTATGCATGGCACCCTTCTGAGCCCCCATCCTGGTATGTATGGCACCCTCTGAGCCCCCATCACGCTGCCTACAAAAAAAAAAATGAACACTCATACTCACCTCCTCTCTCCTTCAGCGCTGTCGCTCTCTGCTGCCATCTCTCTCACTGTGTGATCCGCGCATGGCAGGGCGCGCATGGCGTTCCTGCCATGCGCCCTCACACAGTGTGAGACGCTGTGCTGGAATAGTCACTGCTCCCCACGCCGGGACTCTGTGCGTGGGGAGCAGTGACCATTCAGTCTGTTCAATAGCCGGCACACTGTACTGCATCATGGTATGCATGGCACTCCTTGATCCCCCATCCTGGTATGCATGGCACCCCTTGAGCCCCCATCCTGGTATGCATGGCACCCCTTGAGCCCCCATCTTGTTATGCATGGCACCCCTTGAGCCCCCATCCTGGTATGCATGGCACCCCTTGAGCCCCCATCCTGGTACGCATGGCACCCTCTGAGCCCCCATCCTGGTATGCATGGCACCATCTGAGCCTCCATCCTGGTATGCATGGCACCCCTTGAGCCCCCATCCTAGTATGCATGACACCCCTTGAGCCCCCATCCTGGTATGCATAGCACCCTCTGAGCCCCCATCACGCTGCCCACAAAAAAAATAGACAATCATACTCACCTCCTCTCTCCTCCAGCGCTGTCCCGTTCTGCTGCCGACACTCTCACTGTGTGAGCCGCGTATGGCAGGGCGTGCATGGAGGCCCTGCCATGCGCCCTCACACAGTGTTAGACGCTGTGCTGGAATAGTCACTGCTCCCCACACCGGGACTTTGTGCGTGGGGAGCAGTGACCATTCAGTCTGTTCAATAGCCGGCACACTGTACCGCAGCGCGGCTCCTGCTGCCGCTCTGTGGTCAGTGTGCCTGCTATTAAAGACCATGGATATTCACTACAACCCATGGGAGTGGGTTGTAGCGAATATTCATGAGCTTTAATAGCGGGCACACAGACCGCAGAGTGCAGCAGGAGCTGTGCTGCGACTCCAGTGTGCCGGCTATTAAGAGAAATGAATATTTATTGCTGCTGCCTCCTGTGCCCCGCTGATCCCCCGCTGCCGCTCTCCCACACCCACCACCATGCGGCCATACAAAAATATAGTATTCGGACTATAAGACGCACCCCCCACTTTCCTCCAAAATTTTGGAGGAAAGAAGTGTGTCTTATAGTCCGAAAAATAAGGTATATGAAGTGTAGTGATCGCTGTCTTCTCCAGTATCCAGCACCACACTGGTTCCTTTCTGGACCACATGACCACTCTTCCACTTTGCTGGCTCATACTGCATCTACCATATGGAGAGATGGCTGCTTTACCAATATAAGTCTATGAGACTTAGAACGAATCTCCATAAACGTACACAGAGAAAACATCTTCCAGGCCACATATAAACCCCTGTGTGAGCCTGCTAGTTTCATTTCAGGTCACATGCTCCAGAACAGGCCCGAAACAGTGCTGATAAACCCAGGAAGATGATGATTGGTAAGTATAGCGTTCCAGATTATTATGCAAATGCTATTTTTCTCTGATTTTCCTAAATGGTCAAATGAGTTGAGTATAATGTTCAATTTTATTGGACTAACCTCCCAATGATAACAGTATCAAATACTATGTTCCAAGTTATTATGCACAACAGAGTTTCCAAACATTTTATAGGTTATAAAGAACTGAAATGGTCATTTTTTTGAATTTGCAGCATTAAGAGGTCACATTTACCAAAAATGAAACGCTTTTTCAATCAAAAAGATCTTAACAGGCCAAGTTACATGCTAACATAGAACCCCTTTGATTGTACCTTCACAATTCTTGCATGAACATATGAGGTTCTGCTTGAACTTGATTGCAGGATATCAGAATAGCCACATAGAGCTGCTGTTTTGACATGAATTGCCTCCCACCCTCATAGATCTTTTGCTTGAGGATACTTCAAAGCTTCTTAATAGGGTTGAGGTTAGGGGAGGGTGGTGGCCACCCCATGAGTTTCTCTCCTTTTATGACCAAAGCAGCCAATGACTCAGAGGTATTCTTTGCAGCATGAGATGGTGCATTGTCATGCATGAAGATGATTTTGCTATGGATGGCATGGTTCTTCATTTTGTACCATGGAAGAAAGTGGTCAATCAGAAACTCTATATACTTTGCCAAGGTCATTTTTCTACCTTCAGAGAACCTAAAGTGGCCTACCTGCTCTATCCCTATCCTACCTGCTCTGTCCCTATGATTCCAGCCCAAAACATGACTCCAACACCTCCTTGCTGACGTCACAGACTTGTTGGGACCTGGTGGCCCTCCAACAACCATCCACTACTCCATCCATCTGGACCATCCAGGGTTGCACGGCATTTATCAATAAACAAGACTATTTTAAAACTAGTCTTCATGTATCTCTGGGCCCACTGCAACCGTTTCTGCTTGTGAGCACTGTTTAGAGGTGGCCGAATAGTAGGTAGAGGCGTTTAGGCAGAACTGCAAGCCTCTGGAGGATCCTACACCTTGAGGTTTGCAGGACTCCAGATGTACCAGCAGCTTGAAATACCATTTGCTGCTTTGTAATGGTATTTTAGCAGCTGCTCTCTTAATCTGATGAATTTGTCTGGCCGAAACCTTTCTCATTATGCCTTTATCTGCACAAACCTGTCTGTGCTCTGTATCAGCCACAAATATCTTCACAGTACAATGACCACGCTTACGTTTTCTTGAAATATCCAATATTTTCATACCATGTCCAAGACATTATAATAATAATTTTTATTTCAATAGCGCCAACATATTCCGCAGCACTTTACATTACAGAGGTTACCTATACAGACAATAAAGACATAACAGAGTAAGCACATAATTCGACAGATACCAAGAGGAGTGAGGACCCTGCTTGCAAGCTTTCAATCTATGAGGAAATAGGGGAGATATTAAAGGTAAATCGTAAATAGTGGTTGTATTGCATGGTCCAGCCATCAATACAATAATTAATGTATTCAAATAACGCTGTATGAACCGGTCACCAGACAGTATCTGTACTGTACGGACACAGAGGGCTATTAAGGGCATGGAGGGTTTATGAACAGATACTATGAGGGATCAGATTTGGAAGAAAATTTTGCAAGGGCAAAACTGGAATAGTTACATAAATGAGGTAAGATGATAGGCCAGTCTAAAGAAATACATTTTTAGGGCACTCATAACTATGGGTATTGGGAATTAATCAAATTGTTTTGGGTAGTGCATTCCAGAGAGATGGCACAGCTCACGAGAAGTCTTGGAGACGGGAGTGGGAGGTTTGGATTATTGAGGATGTTAGTCAGGTCATTAGCGGAACAGAGGGCATAGGTAGGGTGATAGACCGAGATGAGGGAGGAGATGTAAGATGGTGCAGAACTGTGGAGAGCTGTGTGGGTGAGAGTGATAAGTTTAGATTGGACTCTGTAGTGGATGAGCAACCAGTGCAATGGCTGGGACCGAGTAGAGGCATTGGTGTAGCAGTTGGAGAGGAATATGATCCTGGCTGCCGCATTCAGGACAGATTAGAGAGGGGAGAGTTTAGTAAGAGGGAGACAGATAAGTAGAGACTTGCAATAGTCCAGATGAGAATGAATAAGAGCAACAGTAAGAGTTCCTTTTAGTTAATGCTTTTTGGCAGCAGAGAGATACTATTTCTTTCCCATTTTGCTTGAAACCTGTGGCCTGCTTAATAATATGGAACGTCCTTCTTAAGTAGTTTTGCTTTAATTGGGCTCACCTGGAAAACTCATTATCACAAGTGTTTGAGATTGATTTCAGTGATCCAAAGGGCACAAAACCATCCATGAATTTATGGGAAAAACAAAAAATGACATCTTTATGACAATGAAATTGAATTTGCATAATAATTTGGAACGCGGTGTATTTTAGTGCACTTATACTACATTACACACATATAGAGAGGATTAGGGAGAAAACATTGCTAGGAGGGTTTCTTTAGCAATAAACATTGGTGTGTCTGTGACATAAAAATGGATAGCTTGTACCTCTATGCACTCATGCTTGTTGGTTGTACGGTATATCGATGAATGACAAATTTAGTAAAACTAAACGCTAACCTCAACATAGTACTCTGAAGTGCTGATAGCAGACATTGCACACTACTCATCTCAAGACTCTCTGGGAAGAGGGGAGGATGCACAAAAGAACATTTTAATCTCTCAAAAGTTAAAATGAATAAAAGAACCTAATATACTGAATGAAGAAAGCTG
Organism: Phyllobates terribilis; assembly: GCF_046119375.1. Taxonomy (NCBI): domain Eukaryota; kingdom Metazoa; phylum Chordata; class Amphibia; order Anura; family Dendrobatidae; genus Phyllobates; species Phyllobates terribilis. Next base: position 710,410,442 of record NW_027362764.1, read on the forward strand.
CCCTGATGTTTAGACACAGAATAGTCAGCAATGTCCACTGCCAACTCCAACAGACTTGTGTCTAACCACAATATTATGACACAATTTCTATTTTGGTAAATCGCTATATGACATTGGAGTTGAGTGGAAAGTTGTTAGACCGGTGCAATGAAATAAAAGACAAATACTAGTCAGTCTGGATCATTAATCTTAGCCTTTCGTTCTACAATAATGGCAGGGTTTACAGCATATGAGATGAAATTGAAATTCCTGCCTATATTCAATGACCAGAGTTGGTCGGGATTACAGAAACAGTCAATTTCTCAACCAACTTTGGCCGCTGCATTCAGACAAAAAGAAACAAAATGGGAATACAACTTTATCAAGATCTGCAAATTCAATTGACATACTCTATGTGCACGCAACATCTTTTTCAGGTGGATTTTGTTTGAAACCCACCTGAAAAAGCACAAAAAAAACTACAAAAATAACGAACATAAGCACTGCAATGTCAAAATGGTTTGCTGTGCACATATTACGTCTTTTGTAACTTTTTTAACTGCTTCAGGCTTTGAAAGTTCTGTTTTTAGGGCATTGGGGGACAAATCCGCACATAAAACTCAACGTACTCGAAAGAAAAATTGACATGTTGCGGATTTGAAACACGCATAGCCGGTCAGTTAATGCTGCGTAAAAAAAAAAGCATAGTGGGCAGGAGATATCTATAAATCCCATCTACTACGATGCAACTGTAAGACGTTGCGTTTTTAATGCAGTGAAAATACACAGAGTCAAAAACTCATCAAAAACGTAACAAAAACTCATAATGGGCACACAGCCAAACAGCTAAAGACTGATTAGAGGCAATCAATTAAAGACTCTGATTAAAATTAAAAGGGAAGTTTAATAGTAGAACCTTAATAGTTGAATGTTTCGCTGGCGGTCTAGTTGGGATTGTCTTCCTGGAGGATTTCAATCCTGAGGTCAAGTCTCTACGTCGCATAAATACTGCGTTTTTTTCAGCTTTTTTTTGTGCAGGATATCCATTGCAAGCAAAACAAATGTGACTTCATGAAAACTTATGCCTACCGTGCATTTAAAGATGCTGTTGAATTGTGCATTTTTTGGTACTTTATACCCTTTAGGCTTCTATTGGAAGCTTCTAAAAAACACATAAAAAATGCAGTTGAATTTTTAAGTGCAAAATCACCCCAAAACACAAAAAAAAAGTTTCTTCCAATCTGCACCAAAAACGTTTTCTCAAAAAAAGGGTAAAACACAGCAAAAAAAAATCTGCAACGAAAATGCAATAAACAGAGGATAGTTTGGTGTGGATATTTGCAGAAAAAGCACATAGGAACATGACCTAATAGGAAAATGATATTCAGTTTTTTTATGACATTCCGATAATCCAAAATTTGGTGATCTACTTTTTTCCCAGTTTATTAATTCAGATTATATATATTTTTTTATCAATAATATTTGATTATAGTTTTTCATTCCAGGATTTTCATTTTGAACTCATTTACAATGTAAATTAGAAGTAATTAAAAAAAAAAAAAGAATTGGGTTGGATCCATTCATGTATGCAGTTATTTTTACTAATAGACTCTAAATGCCTTAAATCCAGGAGGTTTCCAATCACTTGCAGAAACAGCTACAGGTCACTCGGGTCACTGTGTACTTTCATGCAACTTTCGTAAACTCTGCCATCACATATATTACGTTAATGATTCACAATCCAGCCAAGAAATTAAGTTTGCTCCAGCCTCAAATGAAAAAAAAAAAATCTCTGCCCATTTTCCTAGAAAATTTGATAATTTAAATGTTATATACTTTGAATAAAACAATACTGGCTCCCATGATATGCTTATCCACATGAAGTGAAGTAATTAGTCCTCAGATGAAAAATCTTGACACTACAAAGGAAAATGCATAATCTAAAATCAGAGTGAAGTTAAAAGATGTCATTGAGTGGAATGATTAGTTGATGATGGAAAGTCACACCAAGTATGGATTTCACAGTTGACAGATCAAACTTCAATTTACCCTTTTATTTAAGGAAAAGACTTTCAAAGGGGGTTCTGGATACTAGATTACACAGCTAACTACATCTCACCACATACATTAAAATATGCAGCGTGAGTAATACAAATAATATGTAATCAATGATAAAAAAGAATAATCATTTGTTAAATAGATATCATAAATTATGTGTTATGCTATAATAATAAAACTCTAAATAAACATTTCTATATTTCACAAACTAGGTCCAATATAATATATAAAAAAATAAGAATAATTAAAAACACATTGATTTTTACTGACCTATTAGTATGAATTTTGCAAGGTGAAGAAAACTACTGGAAGCATGAGAAGAATATGCAAACTCCATGCACATACTGTCCTCTCCAAACTCAATCTCAGGAGCTTGTGCTAAAAGGCAAAAACTCCAACCACTGGGATCATATACATAAACAAGCAGAACTGCATACCCATGCCATCACCAGTTAAAAAAAACTGCAATTCTGACATAGTTTATAATATATTGTAACTCTATAGTAGAAGTCATTTTGGATATTTGTATTTTTTTTACGTGATTTTACTTTTCCTGGGATTTCTTTTTGTACTTTGATACACTTTTTTTTACTGTTTCTATTCATCACACAAGGGAACTTAAAGGGATTGTTTGTAGAGATGAGCAAACTTGTTTGAAAAAATCTCAAAGTCGACACGAACATTGCACATTCGGATTCGTGTTCGGATTCCCGAGCATTTTCCTCAAAATCGGCAAAATTCATCCAAAGTTTGGTAAATGATCGAGTTTCCACTAATGCTTTTGTTAGGACTTTGGCTAGGATAGTAGTGCTGTATGATGAGCGGGAGGGACATGTTTGATTAGGGGAAGCGATGGGGAGAGGTCAGAGGAGCGGCGGACTGTTATTCTTTTTATTAACTTAATGGTTGGAGATTTTGGCAGCCAATCAGGGCGCAGAAACCATCTACAACGTCCAGACACAAGGGCTTGTGTCATTGGATGCCAAAGTCGCATGTCCCTCTCCATATAAAAAGCGGACAAGTGGCTTTGGCGCCAATTTGTCAGTGTAACAGCGTAGTGAGGCTGCTGCAAGTAGTCAGATAGTTAGCTAGGCGATTTATTGTCAGCGATAGATAGGATCCTGTGTCAAATCGACCTTCCAGCATATCAATCCTTTGTGCTAATTGTGTGGTCCTGCCAGCAGTCCACATTTCAGCATCTAAATCATTTGTGCTAATTGTATAGTCCCGCAACCAGTGCACATTTCAGCATCTAAATCCATTGCGCTAATTGTGTGGTCCTGTCAGCATTCCACATTTCAGCATCTAAATCCTTTGTGCTAATTGTGTGGTCCAGACACCAGTCCACATTTCAGCATCTATATCCTTTGTGCTAATTGTGTGGTCCAGCCAGCAGTCCACATTTCAGCATTTATATCCTTTGGGCTAATTGTGTGGTCCAAACACCAGTTGACATTTCAGCAAATAAATCTTTTGTACTAATTCTGTGGTCCAGCCACACTATCTCAGCAAATAAATAGTGATTGTTAATTTAGTGACAGGTGACTGGCAGGTGGAAGGGGGAATAGGCTTGGTGTTCGAGCTGTATGTGGGGTAGATGGAAATGTTACTAAAAGCTCTACTGAACAAACACCGGCTCGTCCTATTCAAAGACAACTGACAACTTCTGTTACTGAACGGGCTACTTGGCTCCCTTTGTTTGGCAGCCACAAAGCAGTACGCCTTGTAGATGAGGGCCAGAAAGAGCATGTGCTCCAGTGGATGGCAAGCGCTGCATAAAGTGGCCTCTCCTCCTCTACCTCCACCTTAACATCACACACAGTACAGTCCTCAGAGGCTGCAGCCTGATTACCCTTGTTTCCCCCACATCACAACTCTCCAACTGCCCAAATGACTGTGGGGAACCATAGATGGGCGAGTCTGCAGAGCTGTTCACACATTCTATTCCATGGGCATCAGAGGTCTGCTCCAGAGATTCACAAACTCAAGAGGAGGAAAGCATCTGCACCGATGCCCAAAATTTTTTTGTTGGACACGGGGCCGGACGGTGTAGGGTGCAAGCAGAATGCAGACCCTCGTCACCAGACGTTAACCCCCGGGATACTGATGAGATTCAGATACCTGAAGCGCACACAGACTGTACTGTGCTGTCAGGGCAGGAAGAGGAGAAGGGTGACTCTCAGGGTGAGGAGTGGGAGAACAGAGAGGATGACAATGGAGTAGTAGATCCCACTTGGTGTGAACCCAGAGGCATGCAGCTGAACAGCTCAGCAGAGGAGGTGGAGGAGGAGCAAGATGAGGAGGTTATGTTGCGACTTCCCGCACAGTCACAGAGTGATGCAACCATGACAAGCACTGCATCCTCAGCCACAACTGTGGCTGTGGGCAGCAGTGGTCGCGATTCTGAAGTTCGCAGGGGCAGCACGGGTTGCCTAGCCTGGGCCTTCTTTGAGACCGCAAAAGATGACCCAACTCACGTAATCTGCCAACTTTGTAAAAAACGACTCAGTAGAGGCAAAAATTCCAATAATTTGACTACTACATGCATGAACCGTTGCATGAGGTATCAGGGCTCCTAGCACAGCAGGCCTACACTGGTCCCTCACCCACCTCTTAATTTGAACTTAAATTCAAAGCTGTATATGCTGGCCCAGAACTTGTCTCATGCATGGCCCATCCTTGACTGCTGCTGTGCCATTATAAAATTTCTACTGTGGGTCAATTGATGACAGTTATCCTGGTGTCGGCCCCTAATTTTTGGAAATCTTTGGACTCCAAGTTTGGTGTCATGTGTCACATGGTGTCATGTGTGTTGCCTGAATTTGGCAGGGTTCTCAGAGCTCAAGGCCTACACCAGTCACTCATCCACCTGTTACTGATCAAGGTTTAAGCTAGAAATGTAGGTCCAAGTCCTGTCCCAGGAGATGACCCATGCATCCATGCTGCACAATTATACTATTTGTACTCTGGGTCAATTGATGCCACTTTTCTGGTGTCTGCCCCTAATCTGAGCTGTTTTGGCAGCTTTTAGGCCCTCTGAAGGGCCCCCTGAAGTCTATGCAGTTAGTCTTGCCTCCCATTGAATTTAATGGGATTCACATTGGGACGTTCGCCGAACCGAACTGAACCTTGAAAGGTTCACTCAACTCTAGTTGTTTGTCCTTAGGCTAAAAGTCTGCAGTGACTCTTTGTGACATTATCTGCACAGCGTGCTGTGAGGATTCTACTGTGTCGGCAGAGGGCAATGATGGGACTGCAAGTATAGGATATGCATACTTCCGGCCACATTGCGACTAGACGTTGTGACAGGGTCACTGGTGTTATATGTGAGGGGAGGTATGTGTCGCTACGGCTGCTAGCCTGTGTGAACTGAACCTACAACTTTTCCCCAGCATGTTATATGTTGGAGGGTTCAATCACCATTTTGATGGGAGTGGTTTGGCGTGAATGACATAGAGATCGGGTGGGAAGTCATTCACCCTACCTCCCCTCAGGGTGTGGTTGAGCAAGGTTAAATGTTCAGTCATTATTTTTTTTTCTCGGGTGTGAGCTGGAGAGTGAAGTCTCCAGGCTGTGTGTGGAAGCTAGAAAGCTCCACAAAAGGACCTTGCCTGAATGACTTGTGATACCGAGAGCGGGCAGAACCCGGTCACTTATGGACTGTGCTATACTTTATGTTTTTTTGTTTTGCCATTACGCCGGAAAGGCCGTGTTTATTTTGCTGAATCTGCAGTGCTTAAGCTGCTACAATAAACCTGCAGAGGGGAAAAGAGTGTCCTGAATCTACTTCTGGAAGCAGCCGAGTGAGTCGTCTTGCCACGTGTCTGGCCTCTATCAGTACACTTGCGTTGAACGTCTATTCGGCATGTGACCGCATGTATGTAAATTACATACTTGCGGTCATGTGCCCGCAGCTCCCGGCGCCAGCAACAGAGGATCCTCACAACGCAAATTGCGTGCGATGTGAGGATTCACAAGTCTGAGGTCACATAGAGTAACTGCAGATGTGTAGCCTAGGCCGGAAACAAACCTTTAAGCATGTGTTCACTTACATAATACACTGCACTACTTATGTAGTGGAGTGTGAGGCCACGTCCCTACTATCAGTATGTGGTCAGTATTTGGTCAGTATTTTTCTCAGGAGTGGGAGCCAAAACCAGATGAGGAATAATCAGAGAAAAGGTATAATAGAAACAAGCGCAACAATTCTGCATTTATCATCCACTCCTGGTTTTGGCTCCCACTCCTGAGAAATTGACCCATGTGGGATGTCACAACAGAAAACCCATGGGTCAATTATGGGTAAGAGCTTTATCTTTTTTTGTCTTTGTGACAGCATGTAGTCTATGGTGATCATTATCACCAAGTACTTAATAACTTGATATTTGAATAGCTATTTAGATGTACTATGCAGATTTTAGATACAGAAGTCACAGGGACTGAATACCTTTAGCACCAGCACTTTATAGAAGCATAATATGTTATGTGCTCATCTCATCCCAGGTTACAATGTTTAGTGGCCTTTAACACCTGACTCTTGCTTCTGATCATGTCTGATTACATATTCTTTATGTGTTTGCCTATGTATTATGTAAATCTAATAAAAATTGTGATGTTTATTATATGGACGGTTTACTCCAGTCTTTTGGTATCTCAGTCTTAGTTTGGGAGTGTCCATAATTAATTGTTTTCATTTATTGTTTCAACTTAGAGCATATATGTCAAACTCCGGCCCATGGACCAAATCTATACCGCAGGGTGGTTTTATTTGGCCCACGACACCAGAACCATCACCTCTATGTGGGGCCATTATACTGTATGGAGGACTATGTGAGGTCCATTATACTGTATGGAGGACTATGTGGGGCCTATTATACTGTATGGAGGACTATATGGGGCCATTATACTGTATGGAGGACTATGTGTATGTGGGGCCCATTATTCTGTATGGAGAACTATGCAGGGCCATTATTCTGTATGGAGGACTATGTGCGGCCCATTATACTGTATGGAGGACTATGTGAGGTCCATTATACTGTAAGAAAGGACTATGTGGGGCCATTATACTGTACGGAAGACTATGTGGGACTATTATACTGTATGGAGAACTATGTGGGGCCAATTATTCTGTATGGAGGACTATGTGGGGCCCATTATACTGTATGTAGGAGTATGTGGGGCCCATTATACTGTATGGAGGACTATGTGGGGTTATTATTATGTATAGAAGACTATGTGGGGCCATTATTCTGTATGAAGGACTATGTGGGCTCACTATACAGTATGGAGGACTATGTGGGGCCCATTATACTGTATGGAGGACTATGTGGGGCCATTATACTGTATGGGGGACTATGTGGGGCCCATTATTCTGTATGAAGGACTATGTGGGGCCCATTATACTGTATAGAGGACTATGTGGGGTCATTATACTGTATGGAGGACTATGTGGGGCCCATTATTCTGTATGGAGGACTATGTGGGGTTAATATTATGTATGGAAGACTATGTGGGGCCCATTATTCTGTATGGAGGACTATGTGGGCCCATTATTCTGTATGGAGTACTATGTGGGAGCCATTATACTATATGGACAACTATGTGGGGCCCATTATTCTGTATGGAGGACTTTGTGGGGCCCATTGATCTGTATACTGGTTGGCCTGTAACTTTGTCCAAGTTTTTAATTTTGGCCCTCTGTATATTTGAGTTTGACATCCCTGACTTAGACTATCAAATTCCTACAGGATGGCCCCAAGATGGAGGACATTATTACAGAATAGGGGATTAGGCAGGGGACATTATTACAGGATGGGGGACAAGACATTAATGGGATTTTCCAACTGTATTGAGGCAAAAAAGGTGAACGCTATTACTGTATGAGGCATAATGGTGTATATTACTACTGTATTGTATCCACTAGGGAGGGGTCACTACTAATGTATTTGACCATAAAAATGTACATTTTTACTGTATAGGGGCACAATGTATTTTACTATTGCACAGGGGCCACAAAGGGAACACATGCATGAATATTATGTGGGGCCTATAGAGGGGGATCTGCTGTGAGGGGGTCACAAAACTAGACATCACTACTGTCATATATTTTATTTTTTGCAGACACTGTTACTATGGGGGGAACAAAAGGGAGGTACTGTTAATGTGCAGGGTAGGAGGGCGGTGTTTTTGAACTTTCTTCTGGGGGGAAAAATTGGGAAATGAGCTGTAGAAGTGATCAGTCATAGATGTATGTGTGTTACTTTCTGGAGAAACGAGTCCTGGCTGGAACAGGTCATTAAAGTCTGTGCCAGATGAAGAATAGAAGTGAAAATTAATTACTTACTTTGGATTAATTACTAGTAAGTCTCTGGATTTACCTGTACTGTAGATACTACAGTTATATGAAAAAGTTTGGGCACCCCTATTAATCTTAAGCTTAATGTTTTATAAAAATTGGTGTTTTTGCAACAGCTATTTCAGTTTGATATATGTAATAACTGTTGGACACAGTAATGTTTCTGCCTTGAAATGAGGTTTATTGTACTAACAGAAAATGTGCAATCTGCATTCAAACAAAATTTGACAGGTGCATAAGCAGGGCCGGCCCGAACGTATAGGCGAACTAGGCGGCCGCCTAGGGCGCCGACCCTAAGGGGGCGCCAGAGAAAAAATAGAAAAAATTATAAAAAATCTTTTCAAAAGGCAAAAAGTTTTAGGGATGGAAAGAAAAGTGTACATAAATTTTTTTACCATAAATTTAAAAGAAAAACCGTTGAGCTTCAATTTACGCACGGAAAGGAGGCGCTAAACTACGGACGTGAGTCGTTTGCATCGTCTGCTGACAGGTGCTTGATCAAGCGCGTTTATTTTGCTCCTAAGTTTTCAAATGTTGGCAAAGCAAAGCAAACAACCAAAAATGCACACACTACACTAAGGGGGCGCCCGAGAGAAAAAAAATACGTATACTTAAAAGGTAGGTGTACCATATGGCCTATTTATACGTAGTTTGGACTTTAGGTACTAGGTACTAGTTGGCGATTATATTGATAGATGTCATCAGCAGTCGATGCGGCTAGTGGGAGGAGTCTGTTTTGACGCATTGGCGTAGACTGCCTGGACTGCCAGTCAGGCCAGCTAAGGCAAGGGAGATAGTATCTACGTTTTTTGCATATCGGCGCGCGCGATTATAATATTTTCGAGGTATGTCTCTACTGTTTGCATGCTTTATCATGTGAGCCATTGCTGTTATTTTGTATATTCATTAGATTCATTGTTCCATGAGGTTTCATGAATGCAAATAGAAAATAGGAGGTTTTTAGTAAATTTTTGGCCTAGGTTCTAAAGTGTTAGGCGCTGCGAGGTAGGTATATTGTTTTGATTTTCAAAAATATTGGAAACATTGGAAATTGTTAAAGAAATTTGTGGTTTTTGTCTTAAAACTAAAATCGTATTATATAATGTTCAGATAACAATTTTAATCGGCGCGTTAACTTTTAGGTAAATGCTGTGTGTTGTAACGAGTCATGGCTGATAAGAAGTAAAAACTTTCGGGGTTTCAGAACCGTAAAAGAAAAGCTGAGGAGGAGAAATCATTTTCAAAAATCAAAGGGTCATTTTTAAAATATCTAAGCAATAGAAATGAAGACGCGGAATTCCAAACATTGGAACAACAGGCTTCTGTTGCCTCGGAAATATCGAATGTGGAAATAGAATTTGTTTCTCATGCTGAAAATAGTGAACTACAACCATCAATATCTGGTGGTAGATCTGATCAAAGTACCAGTACTGACATGGAGGCTGGTACATCTATAGAAATACTACGCAAAGACTATTCGGACGATCCCGCTACGTGGACCGTAATCAATGATGACTTACGCCTAGATGTAGTAAAACTCGGCCCCACACAAGTTAAAGATTTCGATTTTCCTTTGGACACTAATCGTAGAAAATGTTCTTGTGTTCACTATAAACGTCGTCTTGTCAATGGTGAAAGTCTTGAACACAATTGGCTAACGTATTCTATTCAGAAAAATTCAGTTTTTTGTTTTTGCTGCACGTTGTTTCCAGACTCATCACTTCAACTAGGAATCATCAAACGCTCAGCCTTAGATACTGATGGTGTAAATGACTGGAAAACATATCTGCTATTTTAGCCAGCCACGAAAAAAGCAAAGATCACATGATTAGCTTTCAAAAATGGAAGGAACTCGAAAAAAGACTTAAGATGAACAAGACCATTGACGAAGAACACTTACGCAAAATTATATAATACTGGCATCAAATTTTAGAAAGGTTGATAGCTCTAGTGAGGGTACTAGGTACGCAAAACTTAGCGTTCCGTGGATCAAATGATGCGTTGTTTGCATCTAATAATGGGAACTTTTTGAAATTTGTGGAGTATTTGGCTATATTCGATCCCATCATGTGTGAGCACATTCGGAAAATCCGGGACAAAGAGATTCATGCACATTATTTGGGAAAAACAATACAGAATGAGATGATTCAACTGCTAAGTAATGGTATTCAGGAAAAGATTCTTGACGATGTCAATACTGCAAAATACTTTTCTGTAGTGCTGGATTGTACTTCTGACGTGTCTCATGTTGAACAAATGACTATCATTGTTCGGTTTGTTTCCACATCAGAAGACAAAAAGTTTGAAATTAAAGAGCACTTCTTGGGATTCATTCCTGTTTCTGATACAACTGGAGGTGGTTTGACAGCCGCTGTCTTGAACAAATTTGAAGAACTGTCGCTCTCTGTGGACAACTTACGAGGGCAAGGCTACGACAATGGGAGCAACATGAAGGGAAAAAACATTGGACTATAAAGACGAATTTTGGACATAAACCCACGGGAATTCTTTGTGCCTTGCAGCAGCAGCTCCCATTCTCTAAACTTAGTCGTCAACGATGCCGCTAAATGTTGTTTTGGAGCGACAACTTTTTTCCTGTTAGTTCAAAATCTCTACGTATTTTTCTCTTCGTCAACTCAGCGTTGGGAAGTACTCGTGCGTCATTTGCCATCTCTGACTCTAAAACCTCTAAGCGAAACAAGGTGGGAAAGTAGAATTGATGCTCTGGCCCACCTCCGTTACCAATTGAGCGAAGTCCATGATGCCCTAATGGACATAGCAGAAAATATTAGTCTCACAGGAAGCTCTGGAAATGTCTCCCGGCTAGAAGCTCAAGGTCTTGCTAAACAAGTTGGAACCCTTTCTTTTGTTACATCTGTTCTAGTATCGTTCAACATTTTGTACGAAATCAATTTGACAAGTAAGTTACTTAAGTCACAAGAATTCGATTTAGCTGCTGCTTCTCAACACCTTGACAAAACAAAGAAATATCTGCAATCATTAAGAAGCGATGAAGAGTTTGAGAAGCTGTTAGTTGATGCGAGGGAAATCGCAGAAGAGCTTGGCATACCAGCTAATTTTGAGTCAAGTTCTGCGCCAAAACGTTTAAAGAAAAAAACCAGACCGTTCTCTTATGAAGGGAAAGATGAGCCCATAAGAGATGAGAAACAGAGGTTCAAAATTAACTTTTACTTTGCGATCTCAGATACTGCTATAAATTCAGTTGATGAGCGCTTCACTCAGCTGAAAGAAATGGAATTGAAATTTGGATTTTTGTACCACATCCGTTCACTTGAGGGAAAACCAAGCAAATTTGTTCTGGATAAGTGTAAAGCTCTGGAAAAGTCTCTTACACACAATGAAGTAAAAGACATCGATGCCATAGAGCTATGTGGTGAACTGCAGGCAATGTCAAGACGTGTTCGAGAAGATTCATCACCAAAAGACGTTCTTGAACTTTTGCTTAAATCTGACTTGAAAGAAAGTGTCCCCAACCTGGTGGTGGCTCTGAGAATTCTTTTGACTCTGCCTGTGTCCGTGGCCTCAGGAGAGAGAAGCTTCTCAAAACTAAAGCTAATTAAAACATATATTTAAGGGCAAATATGACGCAAGAGAGGTTGGTTGGGTTGGCAACAATTTCGATAGAATCTGAAGTTGCTAAACAAATTAATCTCGGTGACTTAGTGCCATCCTTTTCAAAAAAAAAAGGCAAGGAAACAAAAATTTTAATTACCTATGGTCGTTTTTATTTTGTGTTATTGATTACTTTGTATATATTTGTCCTATACAACTTCTCAGAAGATTAAAGAGTTAGGAGAGAGTTAATTAATCATTGTTGTTGTGGTTTATTTTGCTCCTAAATTTATATCCCAAGTTTTCATCTACTGCCAAGAATAGTAGTGGCGCAACAAAATAGTTTCGCCTAGGGCGCCGTAATCTCTCGGGCCGGCCCTGTGCATAAGTATGGGCACCTCACCAGAAAAGTGACATTAATATTTAGTAGATCCTCCTTTTGCAAAAATAACAGCCTCTAGTCGCTTCCTGTAGCTTTTAATGATTTCCTGGATCCTGGATGAAGGTATTTTTGACCATTCCTCTTTACAAAACAATTCCAGTTCAGTAAAGCTTGATGGTCGCCGAGCTTCAAATGATCCCACAGATGTTCAATGATATTCAGGTCTGGGGACTGGGATGGCCATTCAAGAACATTGTAATTGTTCCTCTGCATGAATACCTGAGTAGATTTGGAGCGGTGTTTTGGATCATTGTCTTGCTGAAAGATCCATCCCCTGCGTAACTTCAACTTTGTCACTGATTCTTGAACATTATTGTCAAGAATCTGCTGATACTGAGTGGAATCCATGCGTCCCTCAACTTTAACAAGATTCCCGCTGCCGGCATTGGCCACACAGCGCCAAAGCATGATGGAACCTCCACCAAATTTTACTGTGGGTAGCAAGTGTTTTTCTTGGAATGCTGTGTTTTTTTGCCGCCATGTATAACGCCTTTTTGTATGACCAAACAACTCAATCTTGGTTTCATCAGTCCACAGGACCTTCTTCCAAAAAGAAATTGGCTTCTCCAAATGTGCTTTTGCATACCTCAGCCGACTGTTTGTGGCGTGCTTGCAGAAACGGCTTCTTTTGCATCACTCTCCCATACAGCTTCTCCTTGTGCAAAGTGCGTTGTATAGTTGACCGATGCACAGTGACACCATCTGCAGCAAGTTGATGCTGAAGCTCTCTGGAGGTGGTCTGAGGATTGTCCTTGACTGATCTCACCATTCTTCTTCTCTGCCTTTCTGATGTTTTTCTTGGCCTGCCACTTCTGGCCTTAACAAGAACTGTCCCTGTGTTCTTCCATTTCCTTACTATGTTCCTCACAGTGGAAACTGACAGGTTAAATCTCTGAGACAGCTTTTTGTATCCTTCCCCTGAACAACTATGTTGAATAATCTTTGTTTTCAGATCATTTGACAGTTGTTTTGAGGAGCCCATGATGCCACTCTTCAGAGGAGATTCAAACAGGAGAACAACTTGCAAGTGGCCACTTGAAGTAGCTTTTCTCATGATTGCATACACCTGGCTATGAAGTTCAAAGCTCAATGAGGTTACAAAACCAAAAAAAGTGCTTTAGTAAGTCAGTAAAAAGTAGGTTGGAGTATTTAAAACAAGAAAATGATAAGGGTGCCCATACTTATGAACCTGTCAAATTTTGTTTGAATGCAGATTGCACATTTTCTGTTAGTACAATAAACCTCATTTCAAGGCAGAAACATTACTGTGTCCAACAGTTATTACATATATCAAACTGAAATAGCTGTTGCAAAAACACCAATTTTTATAAAACATTAAGCTTAAGATTAATAGGGGTGCCCAAACTTTTTCATATAACTGTATATACTATCTACAGAGCTCCTGTGTATAATGGCACTTAGTGTTAGTACTGCTGTTGTTTTTTTTATAATGATTAGTGTGGTGGTATTATTCAGTTGCAATGTGCAGTTAATACACACGTGGTCAAAATTGTTGGTACCCTTCGTTTAATGAAAGAAAAACCCACAATGGTCACAGAAATAACTTGAATCTGACAAAAGTAATAATAAATTAAAAATCTATGAAAATGAACAAATGAAAGTCAGACATTGCTTTCCAACCCTGCTTCCACAGAATTTTTAAAAAAATTAAACTCATGAAATAGGCCTGGACTGAAATGATGGTACTCTTAACTTAATATTTTGTTGAACAACCTTTTGAGGCAATCACTGCAATCAAACGATTCCTGTAACTGTCAATGAGACTTCTGCACCTCTCGACAGGTATTTTGGCCCACTCCTCATGAGCAAACTGCTCCAGTTGTCTCGAGTTTGAAGGTTGCCTTTTCCAGACGGCATGTTTCAGCTCTTTCCAAAGATGATCAATAGGATTTAGGTCAGGGCTCATAGAAGACCACTTCAGAATAGTCCAATGTTTTCCTCTTAGCCATTCTTGGGTGTTTTAGCTGTGTGTTTTGGGTCATTATCCTGTTGCAAGACCCATGACCTGCGACTGAGACCAAGCTTTCAGCCACTGGGCAGCATATTTTTCTCTAGAATCCCTTGATAGTCTTGAGATTGCATTATACCCTGCACAGATTCAAGACACCCTGTGCCAGATGCAGCAGAGCAGCCCCAGAACATAACAGAGCCTCCTCCATGTTTCACAGTAGGGACAGTGTTCTTTTCTTGATATGCTTCATTTTTCCATCTGTGAACATAGAGCTGATATGCCTTGCCAAAAACGTCCATTTTGTCTCATCTGTCCATAGGACATTCTCCCAGAAGCTTTGTGGCTTGTCAACATGTAGTTTGGCAAATTCCAGTCTGGCTTTTTTATTATTTTTTTCAACAATGGTGTTCTCCTTCGTCTTCTCCCATGAAGTCCACTTTGGATCAAACAACGACGGATGGTGCGATCTGACACTGACGCTCCTTGAGCTTGAAGTTCACCTTTAATCTCTTTAGAAGTTATCCTGGGCTGTTTTGTTACCATTCGTATTATCCGTATCTTTGATCTGACATCAATTTTCCTCCTGCGGCCACGTCCAGGGAGGTTGGCTACAGTCCCATGGATCTTAAATTTCTGAATAATATGTCACAGGAACATCAAGCTGCTTGGAGATGGTCTTATAACCTTACCTTTAACATGCTTGTCTATAATTTTCTTTCTAATCTCCTGAGACAACTCTTTTTTTTTGCTTCCCCTGGTCCATGTTGAGTGTGGTACACACCATGTAACCAAACAGTACAGTCAGTATCTGTAGCCCTATATACAGGCCCACTGACTGATTACAAGATTGTAGACACCTGTGATGCTAATTAGTGGACACAACTTGATTTAACATGTCCCTTTTGTCACATTATTTTCAATGATACCATCATTTCTGTCCAGGCCTATTTCATGAGCTTAATTTTTTTTTTAATTCTGTGGAAGCAGGGTTGAAAGCAATGTCTGACTTTCACTTGTTCATTTTCATTTTTTAATTTATTATTACTTTTGTCAGATTCAAGTTATTTCTGTGACCATAGTGGGTTTTTCTTTCATTAAACGAGGGGTACCTACAATTTTGACCACGTGTGTTTATGGTCTGGTCATGCTGTGGCGGTATTTATCCCTTGTGAGTGGTATTATTCAGTAACTATATGGTGGTAATATGTGTTTTGGTCATGGTATGGCTGTACACTGTGTGCAGAATTCCTCAAATGAGTATTTTGATCACTTCGATACTTTTATACATGTTGTCCTACTTCAAGCTGCATAGGCTTGAGAGCCAACTACCAATTAAGTAAATCTGGTGATGTGCATCTCTGTAATGAGGAGGGGTGTTGACTAATGACATCAACACCCTATATAAGGTGTGCTTAATTATTAGGCAACTTCCTTTCCTTTGGCAAAATGGGTCAGAAGAGAGATTTGACGGGCTCTGAAAAGTCCAAAATTGTGAGATGTCTTGCAGAGGGATGCAGCAGTCTTGAAATTTCCAAACTTTTGAAGCGTGATCACCGAACAATCAAGCGTTTCATGGCAAATAGCCAACAGGGTCGCAAGAAGCGTGTTGGCCAAAAAAGGCGCAAAATAACTGCCCATGAATTGAGGAAAATCAAGCGTGAAGCTGCCAAGATGCCATTCGCCACCAGTTTTGCCATATTTCAGAGCTGCAACGTTACTGGAGTATCAAAAAGTACAAGGTGTGCGATACTCAGGGACATGGCCAAGGTAAGGAAGGCTGAAAAACTACCACTTTTGAACAAGAAACATAAGATAAAACATCAAGAATGGGCCAAAAAATATCTTGACTGATTTTTCAAAGGTTTTATAGACTCATGAAATGAGAGTGACTCTTGATGGGCCAGATGGATGGGCCAGAGGCTGGATCAGTAAAGGGCAGAGAGCTGGGGTACTGGAATGGGCTGGTATCATCAAAGATGAACTTGTGGGACCTTTTCGGGTTGAGGATGGAGTGAAGCTCAACTCCCAGACCTACTACCAGTTTCTGGAAGAAACTTCTTCAAGCAGTGGTACAGGAAGAAGTCGGTATCGTTCAAGAAAAACCTGATTTTCATGCAGGACAATGCTCCATCACATGCATCCAACTACTCCACAGCGTGGCTGGCCAGTAAAGGTCTAAAAGAAGAAAAAATAATGACATGGCCCCCTTGTTCACCTGATCTGAACCCCATAGAGAACCTGTGGTTCATCATAAAATGTGAGATCTACAGGGAGGGAACACAGTACACCTCTCGGAACAGTGTCTGGGAGGCTGTGGTGGCTGCTGCACGCAATGTTGATCGAAAACAGATCAAGCAACTGACAGAATCTATGGATGGAAGGCTGCTGAGTGTCATTATAAAGAAACGTGGCTATATTGATCAGTAATTTTTTTGGTTTTTGTTTTTGCATGTCAGAAATGTTTATTTCTACATTTTGTGCACTGATATTGGTTTACCTGGTGAAAATAAACAAGTGAGATGGGATTATATTCGGTTTTTATTAAGTTGCCTAATAATTCTGCACAGTAATAGTTACCTGCACAAACAGATATCCTCCTAAGATAGCCAAATCTAAAAAAAAAACACTCCAACTTCCAAATATATTAAGCTTGGATATTTATGAGTCTTTTGGGTTGATTGAGAACATAGCTGTTGATCAATAATAGAAATAATCCTGTAAAATACAACTTGCCTAATAATTCTGCACACAGTGTATTTATCCTTGTATTTGGTATTATTGGTCTATCTTGATATAGTGGATTCTGATCAGTAATTATGTGGTGATTATAATGTGACATGATGTGGTGATAATACTATATATGCTCATGGTTTGGTGGTATTTACCCCTTTTTGTGTTTTATTATTGGCATATTAGTTTTGGTATAGCGGACTTGTTCAGTAACAATATGGTGATATTTGTTATTTGATAACTTTATGACCTATTTTTAGAAATAAGAAATTTTATTTAGAAAATTATCTTATTGCCGTATTTTCTATGAGATTGATAAGTTTTATTTGTAGGCTATTTTTTAATGGGAGGGCAAACACATATGTCTTTATAGGATCTAGAACGCTACAGGGGCCCATATATTTGACCAACATGCTGATGGGAGCTCAGGTCCAAATTTTGTATTGGGGCCCATCAAACTCTAGTTATGCTACTGGTTGCAGAGCCCCGTTTTTGGCATTTCAGAGCCCCACTCTTGAGATCTCAGGGGGTCCTAGTGGTTATATCGCCAACAATCAGCAAGTTATCCCCTATTCTATGAATAGTGAATAACTTCATTTTTTGGAATAACTCTTTATCCCAAACAATGCACCTCTATTGTAAAAACATATACCATATTTTTCGAACTATAAGACGCACTTTTTTCCTCCAAAATTTGGAGGAAAGTGGGGTGTGCGTCTTATAGTTCAAATACTATATACAAGGCTGTGCGTGGTGGTGGGTCTGGGGGAGCGGCAGCGGGGGATCAGCGTGGCACAGGAGGCAGCAGCCACCTGCTGCAGCCTATGCTGTGCCCGCTACTAAAGAAAATGAATATTCCCTGCTGCCCACGCCCATGGGCGTGGAGAGCAATTAATATTCATTTTTCTTAATAGCCGGCACACTGGAGCCGCAGCGCGGCTCCTGCTGCCGCTCTGCGGTCTGTGTGCCCGCTATTAAAGCTCATGAATATTCCCTACAACCCACTCCCATGGGTTGTACAGACTGAATGGTCACTGTTCCCCATGCACAGAGTCCCGGTGTGGGGAGCAGTGACTATTCCAGCACAGCGTCTAACACTGTGTGAGGGCGCATGGCAGGGCCTCCATGCATGCCCTGCCATGCGTGGCTCACACAGTAAGAGTGTCGGCAGCAGAGCTGGACAGCGCTGGAGGAGAGAGGAGGGGAGTATGATTGTTTATTTTTTTGTGGGCAGCGTGATGGGGGCTCAGAGTGTGCCATGCATACCAGGACGGGGGCTCAAGGGGTGCCATGCATAACAAGGTGGGGGCTCAAGGGGTGCCATGCATACCAGGATGGGGGCTCAAGGGGTGCCATGCATACCAGGATGGGGGATCAAGGGGTGCCATGCATACCAGGATGGGGGATAAAGGGGTGCCATGAATACTAGGATGGGGATCAGGGGGTGTCATGCATACCAGGATGGGGAATAAAGGGGTGCCACCAATACCAGGATGGGGGATCAAGGGGTGCCATGCATACCAGGATGGGGGATCAAGGGGTGCCATGAATACTAAGATGGGGATCAGGGGGTGCCATGAATACCAGCATGGGGATCAAGGGGTGCCATGAATACCAGGATGGGGGATCAAGGGTGCCATGCATACCAGGATGTGGTATCAAGGGGTGCCATGAATACTAGAATGGGGATCACGGGGTGTTATGCATACCAGGAAGGGGGAATCAAGGGGTGCCATGCATACCAGGAAGGGGCATCAAGGAGTGCCATGCATACCAGGATGGGGATGAGGGCCAGGTATACCAGGATGGGATGGGGGCCACACATACGAGGAAGGAGGGGCCATACATACCAGGAAGGAGGATATTAACAGAATTGGGAGACATTATCCCAAATACCAGTGTCAGCAGCAGACCCCCTCCCCCATAACAGGGCATCATGACCACAATTTTTGCTTACATTTTTTTTCCTATTTTGCTCCTCTAAAACCTAGGTGCGTCTTATGGTCCGGTCCGTCTTATAGTCCAAAAAATATGGTACATTTCACAAAAATCAAACATCACACTTCCCATCCCAAAAGCTCCAGTGCAATGTGTAACATTCCTGGTGGCGTGCTTGCATGGTGCACCACCTCCCTCCATGCAAGACCGCAATCTTACCTGTCAGTCCATGCTGCACTCTTTGTTTCAGTTCCTGCTGTGTCCATGTCTCTTGTCTGATTGCTTAGGGCGTCGGCACGGCTTTCTGCTTGTTTCTTATAGCTACCGTGTGCACAGTCCTAATGCGCCCCAGCCTATTGCTGTGAGTCACTGGATATTTAAACACCCTCCACCCAGTAGGAGGTGCCTGAGCAACACCTTCACTCAGTTTGTCTTTTCAACTGAGTTGCCAGGTCCTGTCCTGTATCTAGTCTGCGGGTTTTGCTCTGCTTTGCTTGTTCACCGCATCTGCGGTTTTGCTCTGCTTTGCATCTTCAACGCTCCGGCGGTTCCGCTCTGCTCCGCTTGTTTACCGCACCTGCGGTTTTGCTCCGCTCTGCTTGTTCTCCGCACCTGCGGTTTTGCTCCGCTCTGCTTGTTCACCGCACCTGCGGTTTTGCTCCGCTCTGCTTGTTCACCGCACCTGCGGTTTTGCTCCGCTCTGCTTGTTCACCGAACCTGCGGTTTTGCTCCGCTCTACTTGCTCACCGCACCTGAGGTTTTGCTCCGCACTGCTTGTTCACCGCTCCTGCGGTTTTGCTCCGCTCTGCTTGTTCACCGCTCCTGTGGTTTTGCTCTACTGGTCCACCGCACCTGTGGCTCTGTTCCTGTATCCCAGTCTGTACTGGTCCCTATCCAGCCTGCGTTCATACCTGCCAGTATCTGCCTGTCTGCATTCCAGCCATGCCTGTCAGCACCCGCCTGTCTGCATACCAGCCGTGCCTGCCAGTACCCACCTGCCTTCATACCAGCCGTGCCTGCTAAGTACCCACCTGTTGTCATACCAGCCGTGCCTGCCAGTACCCACCTGTCTGCATACTAGCTAACCTGCCTGTTCCTGCATTCCCCGGTGTGGGTCAACAGCTGTGACCGGGTTCTGACCTGGAGTAGCACCTGGTCTCTCTGCTCAGTTCCTCCCTGGTTCACGGAGTCATCTGAGCCGCCGTGCAACCTTGGTCGGATCGGGTTGATACTTAGTTACGCCCCCCCAGGCACTCCTCGGTTCATGGTACAGTGGGATCACTAATCACGCTCACGCCAGTCAGTCCGGGCACAAGCATAACAGTTTGCTCAGGCCATGGTTCCTGTTGAGCCCCACGGCCCTTCGCTCTCAGAGACATTTTGAATCCTTGTCTGGCGAATACGTGCACCAAGAAAAAAAAAATTCTCAAGCTGTGGCCCAGGCGATTTACACACCAGCCCAAATGGATCTATCAGTACTCGTTCCTGCGGATCCACCACGGTACTATGGGGATCCAAAACGATGTCGTGCATTTGTGGAGCAATGCATGCTGCATTTCAAGTTCTATGCTCACTATTTTCCTACTGATCGGGTTAAAGTACCATTCATGATGTCCTACCTAGCGGGTGATGCCTTGAAATGGATCACCCCCTATGGGAAGCATGGGATCCTATAGTCTTTGACCTGCAGGCCTTCCTGGTGGCCTTTCTAATGGTCTTCGATGAACCTAAACCCTGAGGCTTATGCTAAAGCTTGCCTTCCCAGTATCCCGGAGCAGCCCCGATGGGTAATGTGTGTAGGTAGCCTACCAGTTCTCCAGCCTGAAGAAACTGCTGCCCACACAGAATCCACACAGGATGACAATGCTCCACAGAATACTTCCCTTCCCAACCTCAAGAGGCAGTCCAGACGTGCAAGGCGTAGAGGTAAACCGTCACGCCAGGTTCAGTCCTCCCAAAGACCTCCTGTTCCCCAGCCTGTAGAGGCAGCTCTCCACACAGAATCCATGAAGGATGACTATGTTCGTCAGTCAAAGCAGAGGCCAGAACTCAGTCACAAAATCAGATTGCAGTCCCGTTGCGGTTGTTTGGGACCCCCTGACGGTCTTTGTCCAGCGAAGGTTGGAGAATCCCAAGACATTAGGCCTGTAGGAGAGGCTGCCCTTGGCGTTAGTGTTAATTCCTCCACAGATGACCATGACTGTCTCCGTGGCAAGTGAAGGCCTCGGATTAACTGGAAGTTTCAGGCTTAAAGCCTTGAAGAGTCGGTGTCTGATTCCCGTCAGACAACTCCAGAAGCCGGTTTGGGCATTGTCAGCAGAAGGACGAGCCCTACTCAGAAACAGTCAAAATATGTCTGTACAAATTAAGCTTCAGATTGGAGCATTACACATGAAGAAGTTCACATTCCAGGTGCTGTCTGGTTTATCCACAGGTCGTCCAGAGCCGAGAGATCTAGTGCCCGCTCAGGTCTGGAGATCTTGTATGGTGTTTCCTGGGGGACTGCTGAGGTGCAAGAGGTGTCCAGTCCCCATATCTTCAGGACAGTCAGCAGTTTCTTCTTCTTCTTCACCAAATCTGCTAGTCGCTGACTCGCCGTGCGCTGAAGTCTCCGAAGGAAGGGAAGCGGAGGCATTGTCCCCACACAGTCTCGACGATTGTACCAATGATCTGGCTTTAGGCACCGCCCCACCTCGCAGACGTGTCATCTCAGAAACCAGACTGAAGTTGGTCCCTAATCAAGGATCCTCCATCTCTAACAAATCTGGCAATAAGTCCATCAAGGCGGTGGCTACCTCCAAGTCTCTGCACCCCTCCAACCAGGCGGAGGACCTCCAGTTGCCTCCTGAATCCTCCGGGGTGCTATCTGATAACAAATGGAGAGAGACTTTTCTGCATCCTGTACTTGGTACTTCGCCCACTTCATTCAGTAAGCTTGGCAAAGTGTACGTCAAGGCGGTGGTTACCCCCGAGTCTCTGCACCCCTCCAATCAGGCGGAGGACTTCCAGTTGTCTCCTGAATCCCCCGGGGTGCTACCTGATAACAAATGGAGAGAGACTTTTCTGCACCCTGTACCTGGTACTTCGCCCACTTCATCAAATAAGCTTGGCAAAGTGTACGTCAAAGCGGTGGTTAACCCAGAGTCTCTGCATCCCTCCAACCTGGTGGAGGACCTCCAGTTGTCCCGTGAATCCTTTGGGGTACTTCCCGATGATAACAAATGGAAAGAGACTTTTCTGCACTCTGTACCTGGTACTTCGCCCACTTCATCCAGTAAGCTTGGCAAAGTTCACGTCAAGGCGGTGGTTCCCCCGAGTCTTTGCACCCCTCCAACCTGGTGGAGGATTTCCAGTTGTCCCGTGAATCCTTTGGGGTGCTACCCGCTATTAATAAGTGAAGAGAGACTTTCCTGTGTTCTGTTCCTGGTACCTCGCCCACTTCATCTGTTGCTGAGGATGGCCCAATGGAAGGAAACATCCTAGTTACCAAGATGATGAGACCAGCTTTGTTCCCTCTAGTGGACAGAAGAGGAAATCTTCTTGAGGAGAAGGATCGGCCTCCAAATTCTTTGCAGAAAATCCTTGCTGGCTGGAGGAAGAGGGGGCGTAAAGGGGGGTACTGTAACATTCCTGGCGGCGTGCTTGCATGGTGCACCACCTCCCTCCATGCAAGACCGCAATCTTACCTGTCAGTCCATGCTGCACTCTTTGTTTCAGTTCCTGCTGTGTCCATGTCTCTTGTCTGATTGCTTAGGGTGTCGGCACGGCTTTCTGCTTGTTTCTTATAGCTACCGTGTGCACAGTCCTAATGCGTCCCCAGCCTATTGCTGTGAGTCACTGGATACTTAAACCCCCTCCACCCAGTAGGAGGTGCCTGAGCAACACCTTCACTCAGTTTATCTTTTCAACTGAGTTGCCCGGTCCTGTCCTGTATCTAGTCTGTTTCTGCCACCCTGGGGGGCTGTATACCCAGGCCTGTTACCTGTACTTGTGACTTTAGTCAGTTTCCGCCACCCTGGGGGCTGAGTTCCCAGGCTCGTTCCTGTATCTTGTTCCTGGTTCAGATCCTGTCTAAACAGTGTCCTAGTCCGTTACCTGTTTGTCTCTATGTCTGTACCTTTCCCTTTTCCTGCAGTATCTGAACCTGCACCTAACTCCAACTCGTTGTCTCTGTACTTCTGTTTGTGAGTTTTGTGTCCACTAGCTACTTCATTGCAAGTACTTTGTGTGTATTTGGTTCTGCTCGTTCTGTTTCCCCGCCTCTGTATCTAACTCCTGTGTTCCAGCTATCTTCTTGTGTTCTCCAGTCTGTTCCATGTGAACAGAGCCCTGTCCTGTCTACCGCATCTGCAGGTTTTTGCTCTGCTTTGCTTGTTCACCGCATCTGCGGTTTTGCTCTGCTTTGCATGTTCACCGCTCCGGCGGTTCCGCTCTGCTCCGCTTGTTTACCGCACCTGCGGTTTTGCTCCGCTTTGCTTGTTCTCCGCACCTGCGGTTTTGCTCTGCTCTGCTTGTTCACCGCTCCTGCTGTTTTGCTCCGCTCTGCTTGTTCACCGCACCTGCGGTTTCGCTCCGCTCTGCTTGCTGACCGCACCTGCGGTTTTGCTCTGCTCTGCTTGTTCACCGCTCCTGCGGTTTTGCTCCGCTCTGCTTGTTCACCGCATCTACGGTTTTGCTCCGCTCTGCTTGTTCACCGCTCCTGCGGTTTTGCTCTGCTAGTCCACCGCACCTGTGGCTCTGTTCCTGTATCCCAGTCTGTACTGGTCCCTATCCAGCCTGCATTCATACCTGCCAGTATCTGCCTGTCTGCATTCCAGCCGTGCCTGTCAGCACCCACCTGTCTGCATACTAGCCGTGCCTGCCAGTACCCACCTGCCTTCATACCAGCCGTGCCTGCTAAGTACCCACCTGCTATCATACCAGCCGTGCCTGCCAGTACCCACCTGTCTGCATACCAGCTAACCTGCCTGTTCCTGCATTCCCCGGTGTGGGTCAACAGCTGTGACCGGGGTCTGACCTGGAGTAGCACCTGGTCCTTCTGCTCGGTTCCTCCCTGGTTCACGGAGTCAACTGAGCCGCTGTGCAACCTTGGTCGGATCGGGTTGATACTTAGTTACGCCCCTCCAGGCACTCCTCGGTTCATGGTACAGTGGGATCACTAATCATGCTCACGTCAGTCAGTCCGGGCGCGGGCGTAACACAATGTTGCACCACTTTGCCACATTAAATGCATAACCAGATGAGAACTGCTGCCAGTTTCACACAAAAAGATGCATGCAAATCTGTGGCAACTGACAGCAGTGTTCTATACCCGTAGTACTACTGTATAAGTGATCTTATATCTTACAGATTGTGATTCATCCACAGATTATTTACTCCTTTCAGTCCCTCTATATACAGCCCCATCCTGCAGTACATCGCTATTCAGCCCTCTATATACAGTTTCCTCTTGCACTACATCACTCTACTCAGCCTCTCCATACACAATCTTCTACATTACATCCCTCCTCAGCCCTTCTATAAACAGCTTGCTCATGCATTACATTGCACTTCAGCCCCTCAATATAGAGCTTCACCCTGCAGTATATCACTTAGCCCTGTTTGTTTGACTGTTGGGGTATGTGCACATGTTCAGTATTTGCAGCAAAAAAATCTGCAGCAAATACTGATGTGTTGGCAGAAAAAATGCTGTGTAAAATACGTGCATTTTTGCCGCTTTTTGTGTGCAGAAAGGATGCTTTTTATGCATTTTTTTTTGTCAAAAAAACGCTGAAATAATTGACATGCTGCAGATCTGAAATTGCTTCAAATCTGCATGCAAAATAAAAGCAACATGTGTATGAGATTTCAGAAATCTCATTCACTTTGCTGGAACAGTAAAAAGCTGCATTTTTTTAGGGAAAAATGAGGGGGGAAAGCGGCGTGCAAACATACCCTTAAAGATATTTAGAGACTTGAGAATATCTCTTAGTCAATTTCACTTTTATATCTTTAGGGATGATTGAACTGATAATTCTTGCGAAATTGTGCAGAAGTACAGTACATTGTTGGACATTGTATTGTTCACACGAGCCCCTGTATGATAGCCACAACCATAGCCATCATAGTCAATGTTCCTGCAGTTGGAAACTCTTTTATCTACTGAATAATAAAAAGCTGCTGCAGCCTTACAAATATTCTGCTGATCACTTTTGTCCTTTTGTCTTTTCTAGCCCTTAATCTGTTCTACATGAATCATTTATCTAATTCAGGGCAGAAAATGACTCCAAGACTAATACAATAATGAGAGGCTTAACCTTTGTTCTATTGGTGATACAATGTTATCACATGTCTAACACTTTAGATGTGTGTAAGGCAGCTGACATTAATTAGTATTTTAAGTACACGCTTACTGAAATAATGAAATGCTAGAAAGTAGATTTCAAATTTACACAGATTTTTACAGCTCATAGTTAAAGGTGTCAGTGTAAATAAATATTAAATTATTAAGAGGTTATCCAGATTGTTAGGGCTCACCATGTGAGGTGGATCCAAAAAGCCTCTGGTCCGGGTGGGCACACAGACCCCAGGCGTTGGTGCAACTGACTCGCCGCCTGGGCCGTGGGGCACCCGGAACCGGGCTTCTGTACGATGCTGGGGGTAGTAGTGGCAACCCGATCCCGTGGCTCAGGGTGGTCAGACCAAATGCTGTGGCAGTCTATTTATCAGTGTTTTGAATGTCCGACTACGCCACCCGTGAATTGCGGCCAAGGATGACCGCCGCTGCAAGGCAGACCGCTGAGGCTGGTGTTAGTGTGCAGCACAGGATAACTCTCCACAGGAAGAGTATAGCCTCAGGGCAGTGTAAGAGGATGCTGGGGGTGATGGTGCAGGCGCAGCAATAAATAACACAGAGTCCAATGATGCAGTCCAGGGTTTTTACTCACAGTTGTTATCCATGTCACTGCCCAAGCCGTGCTGTGTCCACCAGGTGAGGGGCTCGGTCAACCCCCAGGCAATTCAGGAGTGTGGCACAGGACCCCCTTCTGTCCTTTCTCTGGCCTCTCGTGCCCCACCAGTGACCAAACTTCTGTCCAGCTGCCGCGGATCTATGCGGGCAAACGTGGGCCCCGTTTCCCGCTATCCTATATGGTGCCTTCCTAGCAGGTTTGGCGGGGGGTCGCACCAATAGATGATCATGACCTCCGGTTTTTGGCTGAGGGATAATTTACCTCCACCAACTTGGGAATCCGGTATCCTTCCACGACCTGACCCTTCACCCGATATCACGCGGGTTTGCAGCGGTTACCGCCCGTTTTGCTCTCTCTTAGGGTCCTTTCTGCCTCCGTGTTTCTGGAGCCTTTCTACTCCTCTGTCTCTCCTCTTTCCTTCCTTCTCCTTCTCTTCTTCTCCTCTCTGGCCCTGGCCTCTTCTCTAGGCCTGCCTCGTGGAGCTGAGCTCAGGCTGAGCCACAGCTCCCTGTCAGCCCTCTCTGGCTGAACTACTCCTCTGAACTGACCACTGACTAAAGATGGCTCCCACCTTTTATCTGCCTCTGTGTCTGAGCTCAGGTGACCAGCACCCAATGAGCTCCTTCCTATGCTCCAGAAACCGTCCCCTCTGCTCCTACATCACTGGGTTCTCTCCCCCCTCCCCACTCCTGCCAGGGACATGGTCAGTTGTGCCTGCATATATATATAAATGGGAGCACCGTCGAGCTGTCCCCCGGAAATGGGGTGAGTGTGTGTATGCAGCTGAGCCCTGGTCCACACTCCATCCTTACCTGGGAGTGGAGTATCACACCTCTGGTTGAGGTGCAATACCCCTGTAGCAACCGAACCCTCAGGGCGCTACACAACTTCCAGAGAACACATGGAATTATGAAGACTAAAGCCCCCGTCACACTAAGTGAGATCACTAGCGAGATCGCTGCTGAGTCACAAGTTTTGTGATGCAACAGCGACCTCAGCAGCGATCTCGCTACGTTTGACACTTAGCAGCGACCAGGCCCCTGCTGTAAGATCGCTGGTCGTGTCGAAATGGCCTGAACCATTTTTTGATCGTTGAGGTCCCGCTGGGTAGCATGCATCGGTGTGTTTGACACCTTACCAACGACCTTGTTGGCAACTCAGAACTGAGAAACATAGGCGTGCATTTGCGTTGCATCGTTATACAGGTCGCTACGGGTCGCCGTATCGTTGCTGCGTCGTTGGGAAGATCTGACTGTTTGACATCTCACCAGCGACCACACAGCGACGCAGCAACGATCCCTGCCAGGTCGTATCGTTGTCGGGATCGCTGTAGCGTCGCTAAGTGTGACGGTACCTTAAGACAGACTGTAAACTCAGGAGTAGGAGTAGACGGACAGATTAAAGAATGACTAGCTGAATCCTTCTAAGCTCTATGTGGAAACAGGAGGTCAATTTTCCCTGCACAAGTCTTGATTTTCTGCAAAAGTCTATGGCAGGGGAGGAGGAGCTCACAGCAGGGTCAGAAGTTGAAGAGGGGAATAGTCATACAGGGACAAGAGACTTCTTGTTTAAACATAGAGCAGAGAAAAGAGAAGAATTAACTGGGTAGAAAGGCAAAATGAGCAATTGTAAGTACACAGTGCTATATAATATGATGGCTACAATATATTAAGAGGACAAAAACTTTGATGGGAGTGCTTCTTTAAATAGGTATAGGTCTAAATCAGTGGTTCCCAAACTCCAATACTCATGGCCCCAAAAACGTCATGTTTTAAGGATTTTCTTAGTATTGCACATGTGATGTTATCATTAAGGCATCAGAAACTGCCATAGGTTCTTTCCGCTGTGCAATACTAAGGAAATCCTGAAAACATGATGTGTTGGGGGGCCGTGAGAATGAGGTTTGTGAAACACTGGTTTAGATTATGTCATTGATTCACACCGGGCAACCTGCAAAACCCGATGTGGAGCACAACAGAGGGCAGTTGACCAAGGAGAAGGGAGTGAAGCCTGGGATATCCAGGACAGGTGTGTAACACATATTAAAACTATATACAGCTTGCTAATATACTTTTAATACCCCATCTATTCCCAAAGGTTCTAAGTTCAGTTAGGGAGTTCCCCAAAGCATCTTTTCTTGTCTCTGCACATGACCAGCGCTGTGTGTCAATAGGGTTGGCTGACTGTCTATTTCAGTGTCTAAGCCAGGCCCCTTTTTTGGCAAGGTCAATGTATAAAAAGAGAATAGGGTGATCTTACATATTAAAATGAACCATCCAGCTGTAATCCTTCACATACAACACTGGTTACATGCAGACAAAGGAAATGTTATCTTGTGTACAGCTCAGGGCTGCCGATGCTTCTTAAGGCCCCGTCACACTTAGTGACGCTGCAACGATCCCGACAACGATACGACCTGTCAGGGATCGTTGCTGCATCACTATGTGGTCGCTGGTGAGCTGTCAAACAGGCAGGCTCACCAACGATCAGGGGAGCAGCGACATCGTGGAAAGAATCTTTCCACGATGTCCTGCTCCTGGTTACGAGCCTGCTGAAGCAGGAGCAGGCTGGTAACTATGGTAAACATCGGGTTACTAGGGTCACACACGCACCTAGTAACCCGATGTTTACCATGGTTACCACTCTGCTACAGTGAGCGGGAGGTTACCGCTCACTTTAGCAGGCTCGTAACCATGATAAACAACAGGTTACTAGGTGCACGTGTGCCCCTAGTAACCCGATGTTTATCATGGTTACCAGCCTGATCGCTGCTCCCGCTGGTCACACATAGCAATGTGTGCTGACCAGCAGGAGAGCAACGACCAAAAAATGGTCCAGGACACTTTGCAGTGATCAACGACCTCACAGCAGGGGCCTGATCGCTGCAAAGTGTCACACATAGCGACATCGCTGGTGAGGTCGCTGTTGCGTCACCAAAACCATGACACAGCAGCGATCTCACTAGCGATCTCGCTATGTGAGACGGGGGCTTTAGGGAGAGACCTAGTAACAGATTACAGACCTCTATTTCTTGTTCGAACACCATTGTTCTCATGACTAACTGCTTTAGTGATTTGAAAAAAATATATATACTGATTTAAACAAATTAAAATTAATGGAGATTTCTGTTAGGTTACTGTAATCTAAATGACTGCAGAGGCTAAAATTAACAAAATAAGCTTAACTCACCCTCTGTTGTTCCAGCGATGCCTTTCCTCCACTGCTCCCAGTCTTTGTTGATGTTGACAGATTGCAGCTGTATATCACCACTACAGCGCATGTGACCTCTGCAGTCAATCATTGTGCTCAATGGTCATGCCAATGTAGACAACATAAGACCACTGAACTCAGTGATTGGCTGCAGGAGTCACTTGCACTGTATTTGTGACATAACAGCAGCAACTTGTCAACAATTACTGGGGGTAGCGGCGGGACTGTATCTCTGGAGCATACTGAAGATGTGTCACTTGCTCAGCAGCATGCTGTAGTTTCAACACAATCAGTGTTTTATCAGCAGGAAATTATCACTACAGACTAGGTGTTGTGTGCCAAACTAATCTGTATAACCTCGCCCCACCATCTGATTGACAGTTTGTTCACAATGTACAGTGTACACAGGAAGCTGCCAATCAGTGGTGTGGGCGAGAGAAAACAGGGATTCCATCGAAACTGCACCAAGAAGCCCAGTAAGTGATACATCACTGGAATCAGGCTTTCTGCCCCTACATTATGCAGCTCTCAGATTTCATTTCAAAAGCCTGCTGAAAGATTACCTTTAAATGTTCAAGACTAAACAAGTATGACTTGTTGGGAAGGTTTCCCAAGAGACAGCCTAAAGCCTTCTTTCTAAAAACACTATGGCGACAGTTTGCAAAATTGCATCAAATTATACCACAAGACTTTCGGAACAATATCCTTTGTGCAGACACGCCTAAAGTAGAGACATTTGGCCAAAATGCCCTGCGCCATGTTTGGCAAAAATTAAACATATCAAGACAAGCAACTCATACCAACTGTCGGTGGTGGAAAGGTGAGGACATTGGCTTGTTTTGTAACATTGGCACTGTGAGTCATTAGGTCAACCATGAACTCCTCTGAATAAATAGTATTCGACAGTCATAGGTGAGGCCACCTATCCAACAACTAAAGCTTGGCTGAAAATGGGTCATCCAACAGGACAATGATCCCAAGCACAGCAGCAAATCAACATCAGAATGGCTGGAAAAAAAATTAAGGTGTTACAATGGCTCAGTCAAAGCCCAGACCTCAACCCTATTAAAATGCTGGGATGGGACTTAAGGAGACCATAAACAAATGCCCACCAACGTCAATGAACTTAGGTAATGTTGTAAAGAAGAGTGGCCAAAATTCCTCCAGAACGACGTGAGAGGCTGATAAAGTCACACAGAAAATGATTACTTCATGTTATGGCTGCTAAAGGTGGTTCTAAAGCCACTTATTCATGGGGTGTACTTAATTTTTCACACACTGCTTCTCCCTTTTGGCCTGTTTTTTTTTAATAAGTAATGGCATGGTGTAATTTGTCATGTGTCGTTGTTCATCAAAGGTTGTATTTACCTAATTTTAAGACCTTCTAAGGACTTAAAAGAGGGTGTACTTAGTTTTTTCATGACTGTACCCTCACTTTTTTTTATCTATTTAAGGATTATTAAATGCATTCAAATGCGCATACACGTGTACAGAGACACCCAACTCCAAAAAGTCAGTGTTATACTTGGCAGCCTCCTTGATGATGTATTCCACTAAACATGTCATCAGCCCGATACCCCCACTACATTAGAAACCTCACCTAGCCTGTGGCATCCAATTGCTGGGTTACATTTCTGTCATTTCCTTTCTTTCCTTTCCTCTTCTCATGAGAGATGATTAATGCACCATTTTCGGGTTCTATTACTCTCCATATCAGGAGAACATGATTCTCCATCACCTTTAATATTTCCTTGCAAATTTCAGCAATATGTGTTTCAGTGTGAGCTTTGACACAGTGACCTTTTCCTCCGCTCGTTATTTTGCTTGGCTGACCACTCTGCCTCTTCCCTGTTTATAGCCTCGCAAACTAGTGAGAATATTCTGCCAGTCCAAATAATGATTTTTACAAGGTCAAGGCAAAGTGTTACATACTTACGGAATATCTGAGGCACCACAAAAATTAGCACCTTGTACTATTTGAACACAACTAAAGCAAAAATTCTAAACAAAAATTCAAAAATTTGAATTGATTTAGATTTTTTTAAAATGTTTACAGAGAGTAGGAATCGTTATAAAATAAAGAAATTAACACTAAATGACATTCCATTCTTTGGCCACTCCAGCAGTCTTCGAGACAGGACATAATGCCGTAAAGTCCCTCAATCATCAATCACCTAACTTTTAGGGCCACCGTTTGGCTGCAGCAGTCAGGTGATGGGCAGGACATTATCTTTTCAGGTAGGACATCCCCTGAACCTCAGTGGTTACATCTTATAAATGAACATGTGACCACTGAACAATGAGATGTCATTCCTTCCAATCCTGGTGGGAACACTGGCGGAATAAAAAAGGAGGGTTCCATTGTTAACATTTTTTTTCTTTATTTTATAGCAATTCTAACTCTCTCTTTCAGCTGGAAAACTTTTACAGTTATAACAGGAATGAAGCTAAGGGAAATGGGGGCTGGAAAGGCACGTGTCTCGGATGATGGGTCTCAGAAAGGGTTGCAAACAAGTCATTATGTTTTCCCATAGTAATATTAGTAGTAGTTTCAAGTCTAAAGTAATGAGCTGAATTTTTGACGTAGGTGAAGAAAACTTAAATAGGGTGTGTTCACACTGAATCTTTCTGCGGAGTTTTGAAGCAGAAACTGAGCAAAAATGTCATGTTTTTGAGGAGTTTCGTGTTTTTGAGAATTTTGGAGAGTTTCCATTCAAAAACTCAACAAAAAGACTCAATGTGAACATCCTCTTATAATTCCTTTTTATTCTTTAGGCTAAAGGCCCATGTACCCATTAGATAACTGTTGGCCAAATGATCGTTGGCTATCTATCCTGACTCCCTCATACACAACATTTGCTTGACTTGGCCGAGCTGTAACATTTGTGCCAGTTCTTGTCCCTTCTTTTTCTGATGAGCCTTTGTTACACATGACGAGTGACAGCGTCAATCCTCTTTTATTCCTGGGACTTTTGGTGTCGCTAGATCAGGGAGCTATGGGTTTTGTTTGATTTTGATTACTCCTTTCTGAGAGTTCTGGGCTGCCTGCTGTTTAAACCCCTGGGTCTCTGACTTCCACTGCCAGTAATGGAGTTCTGCTTACCTGTCTTATGCTCTAGTCCTTGCTCTTGTGTTGTTTTCATGACTTCTCCCATTTTCTGACCTCGGCTTGAATTTTGACAATCCACTTGGTTTCTGATTTTGTCCCTGATGTGACCTTTTGGCATTGACCCCACGTGGCGACCATTCTTGCCTCTGGTTCACTCCTCTGGAAAACAACCCTTCTGTGGAAGCAATCCAGTGGACTCTAGTAAGACAAGATCCCTGTACAGGTGTTAAAGGGTCAAGCTTGGGTTTCCTCTGGAATCTGTCAGATGGAGTGGCTTGTGCCAAGTCTGTGAGAGGTAGCTTTTTTGAGCCTGTGGCCTCTGACCAATGTGACACAAGCGCTTCTGTGTCCACTATGAGAAAGCTGCTGCCAGACAATTCTGGCAGCGGTTTATCCTCAGGGAGAACAAAATGATTGGCTGCTGATATTCTGGAGAGTGGGGGGGGCCCAAACTCATTAAATTGAAGAGATCCCTTTGCTGGAACTCCAGTAATTTGCAATGGAACAAGGCAGCAAGTATTTAATTTCCATGCTGCAAAAAAAGAAAATGCCCATTTAAATTGTAGGCTTACAGCCCGAGAGAGACATGTTTAGTAGGATAGGTACCCATCAGAGGGAGGTCACCTTGCTGTGGTTGATGGGCATACATGAATTGGCCAATTTATGCGCTAAGAACTTTCATTTTTGTAAGTACTTTTTATTTTTTGTAAGTACATTTTATTTAGCAACAATGCAGTTTAGATCTCATGTATTCAGAGTTAGCATATATCTTGGCTCTTACAGAGTACTGCTGTGTCCTTTTTTTGCATGTTATGAATTCATTGCAGCTTGCACCTGTTCACACTATACGCTGGTCCTTGTTAGGTTTTTTGTTTGTAATTTCCATGCTGTTTTACATGGTGCCATTTAAAGAAATGAACTGTTAGGCCACGGCCCCACTATCAGTATTCGGTCAGTATTTTTTCTCAGGAGTGGGCGCCAAAACCAGGAGTGGGTGATAAATGCAGAATTGGTGACTTGTTTCTATTATACCACTTCTCTGATTGTTCCTCACCTGGTTTTGTCTCCCACGCCGTGGCCTTAAGGTGATGTTCAGCTTCAGCTTTTCAATCCGGGCACCCAGCTCCTTTCTTTCAGAATGTAGTGGAGGGGACATGTTTGTGACTTCTTCAAATGCTTTCTATAAAGAAATCACAGACAGAAGTGTCTAGTTTGGGAAGATAAATTTAATATTGTAAATTTAGCCAGAGATCCACCTTATGCCGCCTTCACACATCCCCGAGTCATAGTCCGAGTACAGAACGTGATGCACGGACTATCTGTGGAACTCGTGACCTGAACTTGATGGCCTCATAGACATACAGTATATGAGGATGTCAAGTTTAGGACAGGAGGCCCGCGCACGATCCGTGCATCATGGTCCGTACTTCCTAGCCCACACAAATACGGTATATGCCTTTCATAACATTGCAATGATGGCTGAAACGTCATGAGATGTGTATATTTATAAGCTTTTAGGAACATTTTCTAGTAAATAATATGCTTAATATACAGTGACCCAGGGCAATTCCTTTATAAGTGACTTTTTCTCCATTTGCTTGACATGTCATAAAGAACAGAAAACACATGTTCTTCTCTGTTGCCTACTGCCAGCTCGTCTACATCTGCTCATGAACTCGAGCAGACAAACAAAGAATAGGCCAAACATGTCACTTCATTTTTTTTCCTACCTGGAAACTCTTGTTTCTTTATTTTTCTTTCTTTCTTTCTTTCTTTCTTCTTAGCATATTAAAGGTAGACCTGTAATGCACAGCCTGATACCTTCGTCATATGTTTGTTCTTAGAAGACGTTAAAGTGGAATGATTTCTTACAACTTCACTGCTTACATGATCACTTTAGTTACCATTAATATCAAACAACAATCCGGAGCAAAGAAAATCTGAGTCACACATACTGTAAGCGGAGAGACTTAAATATGCAGGTTTAGATATTTATGAAACTTCATGTAACCTAATTTTATCCAAAAATCACTGGGAAGAATAGTGATTCAAGGGTTGGCATTGCCATTGCCATACATCAGTGGAGCATTGGAATGAAGTCAATCAAGGCAACGTCTTAAAGGAGTTTCTAAGGTCTGTTTTCACTTTCATTGGTTTCCTTGGGGTGATCTGATCTTCAGATACTGATGGCTTTCTATAGAATTAGCTGCTCCGTAAAACCACCAAAGAGTGCAATAAGGGTGAAGAAAATGTAACATGCTCCAGGATAGCGTGTTGTGATAGAATTATCCTTCAACATCAGTGAGCCCCATTTGACTTTTATTATTAGGCCTTCTCCGTTCTATGCATAGTGTTAACTGGAACTGATCCATGTGAATGCATTTAGAGGACCACTGCTCCTACAGAGCTACATTGTGAGTCTAAGCCACCATTCCTTGGAAGATGAAGTCACTGAGGAACGCCGATTTACTTGCAAGACCCAACGTGGAGCACAGAAAAGGAAAGCAGCCATGGCGGATGGGAGCAGAACTTGGCCTTGAAAACAAGACAGGTACATAATACGGGGCCTCTCATATATTCCCCCAACAGATGAAGTTGGAGAGAGAAGGATGGTCAATTCTTTTGATTCCACAGGAGATAAGCCACCACTAATGAATTCTGGAGAGAGCTGAAGAGGCTTTTTTCTCTCCCCGGTGAAGCCACATGCATTCTCGAAAGGTGTTCATGTGCCCAGGGGATTCAGGAGAGATAGGTTCAGTTGACAGAGATCCCGAGTTTGGCTGACAGCTATATAAACGAGTTGAGCAAAACAATTTCCAGGACCCTGGCCAAACAGCCATATCCATAGATTTAATGGAACAAGTTAAACCAAAACCACCATGGTAGTAAATAAAAGCATGCTGCCGCTTTTTTATTTACTACCATGGTGGCTTTGTTTTAACATGTCCCAGTAAAGCTTGAGCTTGAAGATTTTACTTATCTGCGGATGCAATAATCCATTTTGCCTTCTTCTTGGATATTTCATCGTCAGCGATTATGGATTAACGCATGCTCTTCATGGGAATGGCAGACTACATTTATGCTTACTTTGATTTAGCCATATCCATACTCTGTGTCAGCCGAACCAGAGCACAACAAACTTCCTACTACCTGCTGCCACCCTGGGCACCTCTTCTGATTAGTAGACCCACACAACATTCAAGATTTATGGGAAATTTATGCAGTTTTGACCTGTAGGACACAAATATTTTTTTTGTTGTCATCTGGGCAAGACATAAATCAGGAGAGAAAGAAAATAATTAAATACTACAAAACATACATTTAAAAAGTAAAAAACAACATTATTTTTAAAGTCTGAAATACACTGTTGTCTTCCTAAAACTTAAAAACAAATGTTTGCTGACACCACTTTTACCTTAAAATTAACAAGAGAGTTTTTCCACAATTTAAGATGTCAATCATTTTCATTCCCAAGGTTAATTATATTTATCCAGACCAGTATAACATACCAAAACTGTAGGAACCCCCTTACTACATTTCTGGTATGTTATACCAGTCAGGAAACCCCCTTTCTGGAAATAAACATACTGTAGATGGCCTATCCTTAGCATAGGTCAGGAGTGGCCATAACTCGATTGACAAACCACATGTTGCTTGACAAGTTCCCCATAAATGTCATGGTTTACCATGTTTTTCCTTGGAAAAGCGTAGATGTCCACCTCTGTACAACTTTTCCAATCCTTCTCAAGATCTCTGGCTGCACCATCAAAGAGGAGTCCGAGATGAGTGATTGTCTGTCTGTCTGTCTGTCTATCTGGGGTCTGAATTAATTTTGAGAAACCATTAAACATCTGTAATAACATAAGGTAATAATGATGAGGCAAACAGGTGAATATGGTTTTCGAAAGATGGAAAGCCAGCCAGCTCTACTACCGAAAATCAATGAGCGATTGTGGGCATATGACCCTCTTGATCCCAAAGATGTGAATCCCACTGTGCACTAGAGTAAGGTGCCTCAGCGAGGTAGTCGTGGGCGAGCTGTAGCCCCTGCTTGCTCTGGCACCCTACAGACAATACGTGTCCTCCCTCTGATGTGTGGCTGTGTATGTGGGGCTCTCCACTTACTTCAGACCATCCGATCGTGGCTGTCTCCAGGCATTTCTCTTCTGGGACCAGGGCAGCAATAAATTCAGAGGACACGAGGTTCTTAACCATAACTTGGACTTTACTTGGGGGAAGAGGAATATGTACAATATGTACAGGCAGATATAATGGATAAGGCCTGACAGGTTATCATCTCCCTCACAGGCGCTGGCAACATCTTCAGCCCTGGTTCCCTCTTTAAGTGAAGCATCTCTGTGACTTTAATCTCTAGCCCAAGAGAATCTTCCTCAATATCAACAGTGTTTCCAGATCCTATATCTACCCCACGTCTTAGCCTGGAGGCTTATCTTCCTCTGCTGCCTGCAGACTGAAAGTGCCCCAGGTCCTCAATACCTCCGTTGAGTTTCTCCGGCCAGCTAACAGGACTCTTGCGTAGGGAGATCTTCACACTGGTGATCCTACTGTCTGAGGGTACGGAGCTCCCGTCTACCCTAGCAGCCACCATATAATCAGGCTTCCCGTACGGTTCAGTGTCCCAACTCTTACTGACTTGTTCTGGAAAACTCACCACAGGTTTCCTAGAGTGCCCACCCTCTGTGGGCTGTCATCACAACCATTTATCCCATCACTGTCTGCAATACTGCTGGCAGACCCAACCTGGCATCTGCACCCGGAACAGTGGCATCTTGTGACTGGTTACCAATACTACAGCCCACAAGGAATTATATCAGAAACAAACTTTATAAACACTCGATGTTTGATCATGGCACTAAGTTCCCCCTCTACTCTACTCACTGGACCACTGCAGCTAACCCCTTAGCTTGGCCTAACAACAGTTCAGAGAGGTCTAACTATGGGAACATTTTCTTTAACTACTTCAGTGCCAAAGGAAGGTTACATCCTTCCTCGCTATTACACTAGGACCCATTAATTCTGTTAATCATGTGTAGACAGAACTGCAATCAGAAACAGAAGTTATCACTTCGCCTTTAGTAAGAAGAATGCCAGCCTATCTTCAGCAATGTTCTTGTGCTTAAAGGGTTGCCTGGAAAGTAACATTTATTTTAATCCTAAATATCTGTCTATTTAATGTAATAATCTAATCTTTTTTCTAACATACCTTAATTAAAAATTCCCTATTGTTCCCTAAGTACACTATTTATCTGCTTTGTTTTTTATCTACCTACTGTTTGATGATGCCTCATTTGAGAAACCCCAGTGCATGCTGGGATACTAAAATGAGACATAGTCAGGGGGCAGAATCTGCGGTAACTGCTGCAGCCTCTGCCCCAACCATAAAGCGAAAAGTCATCAGTGATGTCAGTTGCGGGGGTGGGACTAGTCCCTGCTCTACTGAGCATGCATTGGTTGTCAATTCCAACATATGTTCAGTAGGATCTTGTCACTGTGCAATAATCTTTTTAATGCATAGTGACAGTGCACTCCTTCACTGGCTCTAATGAGTAGTGACGAGCCAGCACGAGAGTGCACTGTTGTCAGGTAAAAAAATAAATAAATTTAGGTTTGGTTTCTGTATTACATTTGTGTATTCTGGTGCCCATAACTTTTTTTTTCCATTGATTGAGCTGTGTGAGGGTTTACGACTTAAAATTATTACCATTTTATGGTACATATGACTTTTTGATTGCTTTTTGTTCTTTTTTGAAAGCATTTTTAATGCAACAGAAATTCATAGTAGTACAAATATGGCAGAAAAGCCATAGCCAAGAGCTTTCAGGAGGCACTCCAAGTGATGTGCTAAGGTTGGAATTGCGAATGTAGTCCCAATCATTGCACCCTCTTCAGACCACGTCCCTCTACATCTTTTCTGTGCCTGTCCATAAAAGAAACTTTCCAAAATCACTGTCCGGTAGGTCTCCACTTTTATTGGAAGCCTCCCAAACTTTCAGTGAGTATTTACAAGTATGAGTTATGTGACGTCCATCAAACTACCACTTTTTCCCTTTTTAAGACGTATTTACATATGCTCACTTTGTGACTTTTATTTTGCAAAAATATGCGCAAATTCACAGCAAAAAACACAACGCAAAACTGGCATGTGTAAGTATGTCCTAAGTGTGGATTCACATTTTACACTATGGATAAATCTGACACAAAATCAGCATATTCGTGTTTTAAATTTAAGAGTGGTGTAAAATTACAATACATGTAAATCCACCCGAAATCTGGCCAGTATTTTCATTTTAAAAGGAAAGGTAGAAACATTTACATTGCAGGATTTTTGGGGGTAATTAATTCCTTAAGAATCAAATTGTTTTTCATTTTTTTGCCCTCTGTTTTTCCCTCCCTTCTTACAAATGCCATATATATTTATATTTTTCCATCTATGGGAGAGTTGTCGCTTGGAATAAAAACATTCATTTTAATATCTAATTTACTGAAAAATTAGGGAAAAAATTCCAATTGGGGTAAACTGGCAAAAAAAAAACTGAAATTTCGCATTTTGGGATTTTCTTTTCACTTTTCATTAAAAAAGGACCTGGAAAATGTATTTATTGGATTATTTTTTTTTTTTTGTCTTTATTTTGTGATTTTTTTTTTTAAATATTTTTATAAACTTTTTTTTTTTACTTTATTACATTGTCCCACTATGAGACATCAACTTTCCATGCCCTGATCGCTGATCTAATACTCGGCCAAGCTTCTGCACTGCAGAGCATCAGATCAGCGTTTGACAGGCAGAAAGGAGGCTTCTCAGCTACTGGTCTCTGAGCAGGCGCTGAGTGGTCACCTTCCTCCAGGATCCTGAAGGACCCCGCAGCCATCTTGGGACTGAGGGTCACCATGGAGACCATCATCGCAACGCGATCGCAGCGCTTTGTGTTGATGGGAGCAGACAGGGAGCTCACTGCCTCTGCGATGTCGCTGTCGCTATTAACAGCGGCATCACAGGGGTTAAATGCCCGCGATCGGTGCTAACACCGATTTTGGGCATTGCTGCGAGGTGTCAGCTCTCACATAGAGTTGACACCTGCACTCGATCGTGGCGGCGCTCAGCGCGAGCCCGCGGTATAGCGGTGCCGTATATATACGGCACATGTCGGGAAGGGTTTAAAAATAAAACAAACAAAGAAGATGCACATATTTGGTATCTCTAAGTTCAGAAATGTCCGATCTATCAAAATATAAAATAAGTTGATCCAATCGGTAAACGGTGTAACGAAAAAAAAGATTGAAACGCCAAAATTACTGTTTTTTGATTGCAGCAACATTTCAATAAAATGCAATAAGAGACGATGATAACATTGTATCTACTCCTAAATGGTATCACTAAAAACGTCAGATCAAGGCGCAAAAAATAAGTCCTCACACAGCCCCATAGCACAAAAAAAAAATTAAAACATTACTGGTCTCGGAAAATGGCAACACAAGCAAAAAATTTTCTCTTACAAATTTCCAAATTGTTTCCACCACTTAAATTAAAAAAAAGCAAACTATACATGTTTGGTGTCTGCGTACTTGTACTGACCTGGGGAATCATATTGTCAGGTCAGTTTTACCATACAGTGAACATGGTAAATAAAAAACACAAAAAACAATTGTGCAATTGCACTTTTTCTGCAATTTCATCGCACTTGGATTTTTTTTACAGTTTTCCAGTACTTTATGTGGTTAAATTAATGGTGTCATTCAAAAGTACAACTCGTCCCGCAAAAAACAAGCCCTCACACGGCTATGTGGACGAAAAAATATAAAAGTTATGGCTTTCGGATTAAGGGGAGGAAAAAAAGAAAATGAAAAAACAGAAAATAGCCTTGGCATCAAGGGGTTAAAGTATGTTTTTTTCTTTCTCGGAAACCCTGCAGCATTTCAGAATCATACATACCTGGCTGAGATCATGCAGTCAGTATCTGGTACAAGCATTGATCGGCCGGCATTTATCCACTGTCAGGTCCCCCTTGAATAAAAATTGCAAAAAAAAAAAGATTTTCAGCACCCGCTCTGTATGGAGCAGGAGCAGCTCCTGAGCCTTCTTCATGCAGTGATGGACTTCCGCCATACATATATCTCTGCAGTCACCAAAGGGTTAAAAGTGGCCTACTATGGAATTATGCATAGGAATAAAGCAGCCTAAGGCTTTATGTACTTGGCCATATTGCTGCTCCTTCATACACATTACAAAATGAATGGAGCTGCAATAAAATTCACATAGAAGTCTATTGCCTTCAATTCCATATTGATATTAAGCTTTTATGCTCTTGGATTTATGGTATGTATGCTATGTTCTATCAGATACCATTTTTCTCTCCGTAATATAGTGCCCTGCAGAGATCATACAGCGCTGACCCCATGAGTCAGATGTTGTCTACTT
This sequence comes from Phyllobates terribilis, assembly GCF_046119375.1. Lineage (NCBI taxonomy): Eukaryota > Metazoa > Chordata > Amphibia > Anura > Dendrobatidae > Phyllobates > Phyllobates terribilis. Next base: position 710,451,195 of record NW_027362764.1, read on the forward strand.
CAGAAGGTCTTCAAAGCCCAAGATCCAAATCTACTTCCACCATGGAGCCGGGTCCTAGATTGGAATCATCCACTGTCCTAAACACTTTAATGTACACAACAGCTCCATATCAGGTATCTTATAATTGAACCCCATTAACTTGTCTGGAAGCAGATCTACAGCAAACATTTCCATGGCCAGTAAACATCCCAAAGACGGTGCACCACATGGTCCTATGTTCATGAGAAATCCCTATTACGGAGACAATCTGGAACCACTATCCTTGTCTATTTGTTGCTTAATAACGCAGTAATAAAAGGCCAAATTACATGCAGATTTTTGTAAATGTGGTGAATATGAAAGGACACAAATGTTCCGCACACGTTGGCTATGGCTTGCAGTAAAATAAAGATCAACCGCCCAAGCTGTTAGAGAACAAGCAGTTTACTGCCACGGGCAAGGACTAAAATAACACAACCACAATCCATTCTCATAAACAATAGAAAGAGCATATAAGCCGCGAGCAGCGTGTGCACCTGTTTTATATTATTTGCCTTTATGAAAGAACAAATAGATGATCCTTTGTAGCATCATGTAGCCTTATATCTCTACTGAACACAGGATGTATGCTGGACATATTGTATATACTGAACTCTCCTCAATCAAAGCACTGTCTCTATTATTTCACATTGATAACTTAACGATAACATACCAGGGTCAGGAGTTACCAAAACCCCAGAAACCAGGGAGTGTGAACTCCAACAGAAGGCCCTATCACCGGGATCAGCAGATGCAAGACAGAGACAAAGTTAGGCCTAACTCCAGGCAGGTCAGAAACTTATTAAGGAGAAGCAAAGAACAGGAGGCCCCACACCCGCTCACTGGGGAGAGTCCTGAAATGCACCCTTCACCCTACAGTGCCCTGGATCGTGCCTGAAACACCACCAGTGAAGGTACTGAAGTGAACTATAGTGTGTGTGTGCCTATTCTTCTTCTGACCCAGCTGGGTCCCCTCAGTCCTGCATCCCCCCTTCTACGCTGCCCTGAGGCCCTGCTCCACCTGTGGGGAGCCGCACCATCTAGCTGCCTGATCACCGGCCTCAGAGGACTGCAGCAGCGCTGGTGGTCTTCACCAGACACCACGGGTGGCGTCACGAACTTTCACATAATTATCCACCCTTTTAAAGAGAGGCCCAGGGTACGGGCCCGGGAGCCGGCCACCGCGGCAACCCCCAAAACTAACAACAAGGCCCGGGCGCCGAGTCGTCCCCATCCCCTGGGCGCGTCAGACATACCCCAAGCGACTTGCAGCTGTAATCGCAGCAAAAGGTGGCGCTACAAAGTATTAACTGAAGGGGGCCGAATAATATTGCACGCTCCACTTTTCAGTTTTGAATTTGTTAAAAAAGTATAAAATATCCAATAAATTTCGTTCCACTTCACGATTGTGTCTCACTTGTTGTTGATTCTTCCCCAAAAAATTAGAATTTTATATCTTTATGTTTGAAGCCAAAAATGTGGCAAAAGGTAGAAAAGTTCAAGGGGGCCAAATACTTTCACAATGCACTGTAACAGGAAGATAGACTTTCAACTTAAGGCAGGCAAACCATTGGACAATGGATGGAGCAATGTATTCTGGTTAGTGGGGTAAAAAATGTTACAGCACCTATAGTGCTCTCAGAATGTTCAAGTCGGTTAAGTTATAGAACATGAGAAATTGGAGACTTGTAGTTGTATTATATTGATATTTGCACTGTGAAAGTCTGGACTGCAAAACCATGCTTTTCTATGTGCTTTGTTTAAATTGACAGTCATGACTTAAAGCATATCTATCTTTTCTGGTAACTTTTCAGAATAAGTTGCCATTTATGCATGTCTGTAGGGGATAACACTACTTATGGCATTTATATGACATTTATCCTGCATTTTTTCCCACTTTCCCTTTTGCAATTTGTTTCTCTAGTTTTCAGTTCTCTCTGAGCTAGTGGGAGGAGACTAGATGCAATGATGTCTCACAAACAGCATATAGAAACAGTGGGATTCCTGCTTCTTTCCCTGTTTAGGGCATATTCCGCAGTAGCAGCAGCAGCCTGGAGGAGATTATACAATAGTACTGAGCATTGTAGCTGTGAAACCAGCTCTAGGATTAGCTAAATCAGTCACTAACTGCAGCATAAACTATGAATGGAGCAGTGTACCCCGGGCTATCAGAGCTCTGGCCACTTCTCTTTGAAGGAGACAACTGCTAAATAACACAGCCATCATCTGCCAGGAAAGGGGCAGGCTCAGCTTCTGAGCCTGCTACATATACCCACTCCCAACTTGAGCCATACATGTACGGCGCTCATCACCAAGGGGTTAAAATTGATGATAAATCCATAAAATATACCATAAGTATAAGATAGGTCGAGGATCAATTCTTGACACCCTGCCATCCACTGTTTGGAGGGGAGCAGTACTTGCAAGAGCACTGCAGCCTCTTCATTTTTTACCTTCATGATACCTTGCACCATTGATACTAAAAGTATGCCAGTAGAATAGGACAACATCGTAATATGTTGCACCACAGCAGCTTTCAGACCAGGATTCCTGATCATGAGGGTGCTCAGAGTCAGGGGAGGCCATTTGAAAAAATATCAAAGGAGCAGAATTTATAGCCACCCTCTAATCCTTTGCAGTAATCTCAGGCTGCCTGATAGACCATTTATTCAGTTGGGAGTAGTGTTGAGCCACCCCCGTAGTGTTCGAGTTCGGTTCAGTTCGTCGAACACCCATGTGTTCGTCGAACTGTTCGTCGAACACCTTCGAACACCGTTAAAACCAATGGCAGGCAAACAAAAACACATAGAAACACATAGAAAACACCTTCAAAGGTGTCCAAAAGCTGACAAACTGCTCAGAAGACATAACTAACACATGGAAAAGTGACAAGTACATATAGTCATGCAAAAAGAAAAGAGGTGGAGGAGTAAAAGGAGGGGGAGACACAGATAGACATGTCATGCCCTTCTAAAATCCAAAAAGTGAGAAGCCGACACGGCCAGTCCGTTCCGGCCCGTGCCACCTCCGTGTCGCCGGGTTTGTGCCAGAGCCGCGGTGGACCCTGACGGCCAGCCCCCCTCTCCCAATACTGGTGCCTGTCCGCTGGTGGGTCGAGCGAGCCCCCCTGTGGTGGAGGCAGCTCTAAGCTTTTTAATTTAAATTGTCTCTCTAATTTGAATGAATACACTTTAAATCCTTTTACAAGGATCTATTGGAGGGCAAGTCTCATGCCAGCAGCCGCGTAATTACAGCTCCAGTAGCGTCCACTAAAGCTGCTGCAGTTAAAAAGCTTTTATAAGGATCGAGCTCGGCTGTCCACCGCAAGGCATCCTACCGCCAGTCCCAGCCCCTATGCCTTGGGGTGCCTCCTGATGCTCTTCACTGAGTATCCCGTGGTCCCGAAGCATTTCCTTTGAAAAAATTAAGTGTCCAAACTACAGGTGGTGTAGCTTGCTTAACAGCCGGGATAATCCGCTGACTAGCAGACACTGCTACTAGGCACAAAGTATTTCCTGGGCTAGATGCAGTTAAAAATTTGTAATTAGATACTCTCGTTGGATGCTGAGAAAGTATTCCATAGTCTCCTGGCACGCCATATATTATTCTCTTAAAAAGCTTGGGGTGGGGGTCTAGGGGACCCTTTTATAGCCAAAAGCACGGCCCTGTATCGCAATACGTCACCTAGGCTGAAGATAAATGGAACTGCAGCACCCTGAGGGCTCGGTTGCTACAGAGGTATTGCACCTCACCCAGAGGTGTGATATCTCACTCTCAGGTAAGGATGGAGTGTGGATCAGGACCCGACACCTGCATGCATTACACCACATTGCCGTGGGGCAGGGCGACCAATATGCCCCTGAGATGGGCACGACAGTCCCTGTCCCTGGCTGGAGTGGGGGGAGGGAACACTGAGGAAGGGGAACCCTGTAGTGCAGGAGCAGGGAGGAAGCAGTTCCTGGGTGCATTGAGAAGGGAGTATAAAAGGTGGGCACCATCTTAGTTCAGTGCAGAGAAGTCTGAGCAGAAGTGACAGGGAGCAGGGGCTCTGCATGAGCTCTGCTCTGGAGGCGGGCCTAGTAACAGAGGCCCAGGCCTGGAAGAGGGAGAAGGAAGGAAGGAAGAGGAGCGGAGAAGGCTCCAGGAATGAGGAACGAAGGGATCCCAGGGGTGCGGACGGGCGAGTCGCCACCGCACGCCCGAATTCACCTGCGTGGAGGGGTCAGGCCAAAGGGGGAGACCGGTCCCCGAAACTAGTGGAGGCGGGAAACGAACCTCAGCTAGAAACCGGAGGCTGTGACATTTTATGTGGTGGAGCCCCTCGCTACACCCACTAGGAAGGCACCACATAGGGTCAGGGAAACTGGCGCCAAGTTTACCAAGAGGAGGCCAGAGGCAGCCGGACAGAAGGGTTGGTAAGAAAGGCCAGAGAAAGGACACACAAAGGGGGTCCTGTGAAGCGCTCCAAAGTTATCTGGGAGTTGTCTGAGCCCCTCACCTGGTGAGCACAGTACGACGTGGGCAGCCGTTACCTGCAGAAGTGGTCTGGATAATAAAAACTGTGAGTAAAGGCCCTGGACTGCATCACTGACTCCGTGTCGTTACTGCTGCTGCCCTGCACCATCACCCCCATCCTCCGCATACACTGCCCTGAGGCTATACTCCTCCCGTGGGGAGTTATGCTACGCTCTGCTGCACCCACAACACCAGCCTCAGCGGTCTGCCCTGCAGCGGCGGTTCACTCTGACCGCAATCCACGGGTGGCGTAGTCGGACGTTTAAACATCAAAACCACATAAATAGTTCCGCCACTGGTTTGACCGCCCTGAGCCACGGAACCGGGTCGCCGCCACGGAGACTACAACCACCAGCATCCACCAAAAAGGGTCCGGCTCCGGGTGTCCCAAGGCCCAGGGGGCGTGTCAGAACATTTTCATCCCCTTTCATAATCACCAATGGGACAAGGCAGGGATGTCCTCTGTCCCCTCTCTTATTCATCCTAGTGACGGAGCACCTGCTCTCATCAATTCGCCATAACCCCAATATTAGGTGGATTGAGGTGGGAGGCACCGAGTACAAGTGCTCTCTATTTGCTGATGATGTCCTAGTATATATCACTCAATCACATATATCCATCCCTGCTGTTATGGCTCAAATAGATCACTTTGTTACATGGTCAAATTTTAAAATCAATGCAGCGAAGTCTGAGGCCCTCGATGTCTCCCTCCCCAAATCCATACAGGATTCCATCCAGTCCAACTTTCCCTTTGCCTGGCCCTCACAGGGTATCAAATACTTAGGAATTCCTATTCATAGAGACCTCTCCCGTCTATGTTATCTTAATTTTGGGCCCTTTATTGAACAACTCCATACAGACCACGGTTGGCAAGTTAGAACTGTAAGATTCACTACGTGAACCACTGGTATTTTGTGGAAAAGCACATGTACACTGTGTTCCAAATTATTATGCAAAAAGTGTTTAGGAGTGATAAGGGAAGAATTTGTTTGTTTGTCAGTTAAACTCATTGATGGTGATGTGTGTCAGGGCTCTTTATATCACTGTAAGCAATTGCAGACACCTGTGCTAATTAGTTTGGCAGGTGTGTCCAATGAAAGGCAAGACTACTTAAGAAGGCTGTCCCCCATTATTAAGCAGCCTACATTTTCTGCCAAAATGGGTAAGAAAAGGGATGTGTCGGCTGCTGAGAAGCAACAAATTGTGGAGTGTTTAGGTCAAGGCATGACTACAATCAACATTGTGCAATGATCAGGATGAAGTGTCTTGGTAATCAAGAAGTATGTAGCTGATTCACAGTACACACGCGTGCGTGCTGATAAGGGCAAATTGAGGACTCTTTCCTACAGGCAATTACGTCAGGTTAAAAGAGCAGTGGCAAAAAAGCCTTGTCATAGCAGCAGACAAGTTTTTGAAGCTGCTGGTGCCTCCAACGTCCCCCGAACAACAAGATGCAGGGTCCTTCAGAGGTTTGCAGTTGTGCGTACGCCATCCTGTCGACCTCCTCTATCCACTGCACACAAGCAGAAACGGCTCCAGTGGGCCAAACAATACATGAAGACTGATTTCAAAACTGTTTTGCTCACGGATGAGTGCCGTGCAACGCTCGATGGTCCAGATGGATGGAGTGGAGGATGGCTGGTTGATGGACACCCCACGCAAACACGGCTACAGCGCCAACAAGGAGGAGGTGGAGTAATGTTTTGGGCTGGAATCATGGGGAGAGAGATTGTCGGCCCCTTTAGGATTCCTGAAGGGGTAAAGATGAACTCCATAATGTATGTGGAGTTTCTCAAACAGCACTTCCTGCCATGGTTCAAGAAGAAGAACCGTGTATTCCACAGCAAGATCATTTTCATGCATGATAATGCACCGTCTCATGCTGCACATAACACATCTGCATCTCTGGCTGATATGGGCATAAAAGGGGACAAACTTATGGTGTGACCCCCATGCTCCCCTGACCTCTACCCCATTCAGAACCTCTGGAGCATCATCAAAAGGAGTGTCTATGATGGCGGGAGGCAGTTCACATCTAAGCAACAGCTCTGGGAGGGTATTCTGTCCTCATGCAAAACAATTGAAGCAGAAACCATCCAAAACCTGACAAATTCAATGGACGAGAGAGTTCAGAAGCTCCTTTCGAACAAGGGGTCCTATGTGCAAATGAAACATCACCTAGAATAAAGTTTTGAGTTGAAAACTGCTTGATTTCAGTTTCTAATAACCTGCTAATGCTTATAATTTCAAAAATGACCATTTTTTTGGTCTTTATTAAAATGAAAAGGTTGATCGAAGAGTGTGGGGGATCTAAGAGTGTGGCAACCCAGTAGTCAGGATTACTTCGAATTCTGACAATCTGAGGGTCATGTTGCAGGTAGTGCAGCAAGAAGGCACTTATGTGTCTTGCGCATCTCGGAGCCCCAAAATTATTTTCCGGGCTAGATGCAGCTAAAAATTATTATTAATTTTAAATCTGGTGGAGCTTAGTATAGATGGCCTAATAGAATCAGTACTGCACACTGCTACAAAGCCCAAATTATTTTCCAGCCAAGCTACAGATAAACATGATTAGTAATTTTAAATCTGGTGGAGCTTAGTATAGATGGCCTAATATAATCAGTGCTGCACACTGCTACAAAGCCCAAATTATTTTCCAGCCAAGATACAGATAAACATGATTAGTAATTTGAAAGCTTAAAACGGTTGGTGAGGTGATTTTAACCAATCATCAAGCTTTTACTCTCCCCAGGATGACACAGGGGTAGAAAAGTCATTTCGGATCCATGATTTGTTCATCTTTATGAACGTGAGTCTGTCTACATTATCAGTGGAGAGCCACGTGCTCTTATCTGTCAGCATACCACCAGCAGCGCTGAACACACATTCAGACAGAACGCTGGCTGCGGGGCATGACAAGATCTCCAAGGCGTAAGTGGCGAGCTCTGGCTATTTATCCAGATTGGAAGCCCAAAAAGAGCAAGGGTCCAGTGACACAGTCATGGCTTCAATGTTTACTTGGAGATACTCCTGTACCATTGTCTCTAGGCGTTGACTATGTGTCAGACTTCTTGTCTCCTGTGGCCTTGCAAAGGATGGGCTAAAAAAGTGGTAAAATGATTCCGCAAAATTGATGTTACCAGCAGATACTGTGTTTCTGTTATGGTTTGAGTGCTGAACACTCGACGGTCCCACGGTTGGCAAGTTGGAACTGGGAGATTCACTACGTGCACCACTGGTGTTTTGTGGAAAAGCACATGTAAGATTCTGCAACAGTCTCTGCTGATACTCCTGCATGCGTGCATCCCTTTCTATGGCAGGAATAATTTCTGCAAATTTACTTTTGTACCGGGGATCTAACAGTGTGGCAACCCAGTAGTCAGGATTATTTCTAATTCTCACAATTCGAGGGTCATGTTGCAGGTAGTGCAGCAAGAAGGCACTCATGTGTGTTGCGCATCCAGGAGCACCAAGTCCCTGTTGTGTTGGTGGCGAGGTAGCAATCATGCTTCCTTCCTCTGTCCTCTCCCCCCAACCTCGCACAACAGAAATGTGATCAAGGTCTCCCTCATCTGATGAGTCTTCCATCAGTTCGTCCTCCACTTCTTCCAGGGCTCCTGCACCTTCCTCACTAGTTTGGCTGCTACCATGCGCCCTGGTAAAACCATCTCCCCCACCCTCACATGCCTGCCGCCTTGGTGCTGCCGACTGTCTGGACCTTGCAGATGTTAGCCCTTCCGCATACAACTCCTCCTCCTCTTCTTCCTCCACCTCCTCTTGTGCCACCACCTGACTCCGAATTCTGTTTAACATGTGCTCCAGCATGTAAATCACCGGAATAGTCATGCTGATAATGGCATCGTCAGCACTAAACATCTTCGTCGCCATTTCAAAACTGTGCAGAAGGGTGCATAGGTCCCTGATCTGAGACCACTCCTCCAGCGTGATTTGCCCCACCTCTGGATCTCGTTGGCCCAGGCTATATGTCAGAACATATTGCACCAGGGCTTGTTGGTGCTGCCACAGTCGCTGGAACATGTGCAGAGTTGAATTCCACCGGGTAGGCACATCGCATTTTAGCCGGTGAAGTGGCAGGCCCAACGACTTCTGTAGAGATGTAAGTCGCTGAGCTGCGGGATGCGAACGGCGGAAGTGAGCACACAGCGACCGTGCCCTCTGCAGAAGGCCATCTAGTCCGGGATAGTGGGCTAAAAATTGCTGGACAACCAGGTTCAACACGTGAGCCATACAAGGCACGTGTGTGACATTGCCCCGGCGAAGGGCCGCACCCAGGTTTGCAGCATTGTTGCACACGGCCTTCCCTGGTTTCAGGTCCAGTGGAGACAACCATTCATGAAATTGGTTCTCCAGAGCTGACCACAACTCCTCAGCTGTGTGACTCACATTTCCCAGACATTTCAAAGTAGAACCGCCTGATGACGTTGAGCCCTACTGCCAGCATAGTAAGGAGGTGTGCAGGATCCCTTCTGCGCAGTTAGAAAGCTTGTGGCATGACCAGACAGGCTTTGGGTGCAGGTGGAGGACCCAGAGGAGGTTGAGGAGGCAGAAGCAGTGGAGGAACTTTGAGATAAAGAGGATTGACGCACAACTGGTGGGGACGGCAAGACTTGTACAGAAGCCCCTTGTCCTGCTGTCACCATAGTTACCCAGTGCCCAGTCAGCGACATGTAACGCCCCTGTCCATGCCTACTCGTCCAAGTGTCTGTGGTGAAATGCACCCTGTCACACACAGAGTTTCTCAATGAAGCGGTGATGTTGTGTGCGACATGCTGGTGGAGCGCAGGCACACCTTTCTTTGAGAAGTAGTGCCGACTGGGCATCTGGTACTGGGGCACTGCGACGGACATAAGGTCTCCAAAATCCTCTGTGTCCACCAGGCGGAAAGGCAGCATTTCTGTAGCCAAGAGCTTGCAGATGGTGAAATTCAACCTCTTAGCTTTCTCATGGCTAGGAGGAAATGGTCTTTTACTTGTCCACATCTGAGGGACCGAGGGCTGGCTGTTGTGCTTAGACGGGGTTGATAAGGGTGTCCCCGGCAAACTTCCGGTCTGTGAGGAAGATGCAGGCGGACATGTTAGGTTGCCTTGATCCAAAGGTGGTGCTATCGATGTCGGACAGCGCTCAACACCAGCTGGTGTTACCACCTCCAAAGAAAATGATGACCTGCCAATCACGCTGGCTGTTGCGGGTAAAGAGGTGGCAGGTCTGCGTCCCAAAACAGGTGTGACTGCTGTCCCCCCAGTCACAGAGGATGAAGAGGCCGCGGATGCACAAGATGTGGCAGACGGTGGATGGCCCAGCCGGCTAGGCCGCATTGTAGCACAGTGAGCTTCCCACTGCAACTTATGCTTCATGTCCATGTGCCGGTTCATGCATCAAGTACTCAAACTATGTATTTTTTGGCCTCTACTTAGCTTTTGCTGACAAATGTTACAGATAACACGAGTTGGGTCATCTTTATCGATCTGAAAAAATGCCCAGGCTATGCAAGGCTTAGCACCCATGCGACCTGAAGAGCCACCACGATTTGTGGTGAGAGGCAGAGTTGTGTTTGAGGATGCAGTTGTTGACGTGCTTCCAGTACTACGTCTCTGTCCAGGAAGGCGCAACCTGACCTCGTCGTCACTAGCATTCTCCTCCACCTCCTCTGCTGACCTCATCTCTTGGCTGACTGTGGGTTGACAGTAAGTGGGATCTCCAACCTCATCATCATCACCCTGTGTGTTATCACACCCGTCGTCCTCAGAGCCAACCTGTTCCTGCCCTGACAAAAAACTAAAGTTGTCGCTCCAATCAGGTATTTGAGTCTCATCATCGTCTTCCTCATTGTCTCCACCAACAGGAGTTACAGTTTGGGAATGAGGGTCTACATTATGGTCAGAACCTTCTGTGTCTGGTCCTGGATCCAACTCATAAAGATTCTGGGCAGCAGTGCAGATCATTTCCTCGTCTGGATTCACAGAAGCGCTGGAGCCGACCTCTGATTCCCAGGCTATAGTATGAGTAAACAGCTCTGCAGACTCAACCATCTGTTCTACCTCATATTCAGACGGGCAGCTGGAGATTTGGGAGCTGTGAGGAAGCAAGTGCGATTGGGGTGACACCTTTGAGGACTGGAGTATTTGTGATGTTGAAGTTGATGTGGAGGAGAGCCCACTTAAAGGAGCACTTGATATCTGTTGAAGCACCTGCTGTTTTTGTGCCTCATCTGGAATTTGTAGCGATTGGCGTGGCCGTAAGAAAGGGATCTTATCACATTGTCCGCTAAAAGAAGTAGACATTTTAGTTTGGCTGGAAGATGGTCTTTCTTCTGCAGATGTTACTGTTGCTTTAACACCTACCCCACGGACACAACCTTTTTTCCCCTTCCCAACACGCCTATTCCCCTTTCCACCAGCAGCAGGCCTTTTTCCACTCATTTTGGTGGTTAACTAATTCACAACTCTGGAGTTGTTTGCACAAAAAAACAATGGATGGGAACCGAGCAGAGCTGAGTGGCCAAACTGTGGTATTAGGCCAAAACTATTGGCTGGGTTAGATGCAGAAAAAAATTATATTCAATTTGCAACCTGATGGAGGTCAGTATAGATGGACTAATAGAACAAGTCCCACACACTGCTAGAAGCCCAAATATTTTTTCAGAGCTAGATGCAGATAAAAATTATTTTTAATTTGCAACCTGATGGAGGTCAGTATAGATGGACTAATACAACAAGTCCCACACACTGCTAGAAGCCCAAATATTTTTTCAGAGCTAGATGCAGAAAAAAATTATATTCAATTTGCAACCTGATGGAGTTCAGTATAGATGGACTAATAGAACAAGTCCCACACACTGCTAGAAGCCCAAATATTTTTTCAGAGCTAGATGCAGAAAAAAATTCTATTCAATTTGCAACCTGATGGAGGTCAGTATAGATGGACAAATAGACCAAGTCCCACACACTGCTAGAAGCCCAAATATTTTTTCAGAGCTAGATGCAGAAAAAAATTATATTGAATTTGCAACCTGATGGAGGTCAGTATAGATGAACTAATAGACCAAGTCCCACACACTGCTAGAAGCCCAAATATTTTTTCAGAGCTAGATGCAGATAAAAATTATATTCAATTTGCAACCTGATGGAGGTCAGTATAGATGGACTAATAGAACAAGTCCCACACACTGCTAGAAGCCCAAATATTTTTTCAGAGCTAGATGCAGATAAAAATTATTTTTAATTTGCAACCTGATGGAGGTCAGTATAGATGGACTAATAGACCAAGTCCCACACACTGCTAGAAGCCCAAATATTTTTTCAGAGCTAGATGCAGAAAAAATTTATATTCAATTTGCAACCTGATGGAGTTCAGTATAGATGGACTAATAGACCAAGTCCCACACACTGCTAGAAGCCCAAATATTTTTTCAGAGCTAGATGCAGAAAAAAATTATATTCAATTTGCAACCTGGTGGAGGTCAGTATAGATGGACTAATAGAATGATGCTATGCCCAAAAGGTTTTACTTCACTAGGTGCAGTAAAAAAATTGGTATTCTATACACAGGTGGTGTAGCTTGCAACACAGTTAGGCTACTCCACTGACTAACACACTCTGCAATAGGCCAAAAAGGATTAGCTTTGCTAGATTTAGCCAAATGCTGTGAAAAAAACTTGCACAGCACTGGCACAGACCTGCCTGGCAAAAACTGATAGGAACTGATGTAACTTAGTCCTGAAAAGGACTGCAATTACAATTAGTCTTTACTCCCAACCTATCTATTTAAGAGCACAGACCTGCCTGATAAAAGTCGTAGGAAATGCTGTAACCTAGTCCTTAAAAGGACTGCAATCACAACTATTCCCTACTCCCAAGCTATCTGTAGATTTGTGCGAAAATTGGCTTGAAATTAACAAGGTATAGCGCACACAGCAACAGCGGTGCCGTCTAACACGCAGCTGCAGCAGTGAGAAAATGGTGGCGACGGGGAAAATGGCTGGGTCTTATAGGGCAAGGACATGTGACATACACTGCCAATGACACATGCCCTTGCTTGTGTGAAAAAAAGCACTTCGCTCCGTGTGTGCGCTGCTGATAGGCTGACAGATTGCACCTCCCCACTGTAAATGCGGGAAAGAGAAAAAAAAATGGAGATCTTCATTATTCCTGCAGAGATCCATCTCCTGCCCCTCCCCCCGCCCCGCTGTACACTCAAACTGCGTATTAACATTAATTTTCATCATTACTGAGAAAAAATCCAGTTATGATTTTGGTGCACGAACAGTTATCGAACATAACCTCGAACAGCCGAATTTTTTTCAAATCGTTAGTGTTCGCCGAACGGCTCGAACACCGCTCAAAACAGCTCGAATTTGAGATTGGCGAACAGTTCGAGTCGAACATCGCTCATCTCTAGTTGAGAGTATATCGTAAGTGGTCTCTAACAATCAGCATAACTTTTGGAATTATGGAAACCACAAGATCAGGACTGCACCCCATCAAGATCATCATAACCTTCAGAGGACCTCCACCTATCCGGCCAAACTGTTGTGCCATACAAACCTGGACTTGGAACTACCTCTAAACGACCGCTATCGGCAAACTTATTAATAAGATGTTGAAGGAACATACAACAAAGCTGCTACACCTGTTGGATTCCACAACAAAAACACCCACCCGATTACATGAAGACGTCACCCTGGCTCTTACGTTCTCAATTTAACTAACGCTATGGTCTACAGCATCAACTATTTTGTGCCTTCTCCACAGTTTTCCTCCCATACGCCCAGGCTCCGCTGTACATCATTGAGGTGTGGGGACCATTCACGGGTTATTGCTGGCTTGAACTTTCCATGACACTTATGGATACAGATTTGGATCACACCCTCCAGTCATAATACAACAGTTTTCCACAACGCTTTCCACTACACCATTTTTTTTTATAATATTTCTGGATCTATTCAGGAAATGCACTAAACAAACTTTCGGATGAGCTCACGTCGCCATGCAAAGGAGACGGCACATTAGAGTGATGGCTTGTCAAACTTTCTCCACAATTGAATGGATTTCGGTTTACAGAAATGACAGATGTGAATGTGTTCAGACACAGCGAGGCTGTAAAGAAGGGAGTGGGTGACAAAATCTTTCCTTTTCCAAATTGGCCTTTTTTCAGTCTATCAGTTTCAATTGGAGTCATGACGGTTATGGAACAAAATCCACCCAGATCGTACATTAATGTCAGCAAAAAAACTGTAATAATGTGCAAGAGTTTTAATGCATACTTTATTTAATAAAGTGGTTGTCCAGTTAAAACAAGTTATCATTTATTCCCGGTATAGGTGATATATAACTTGTTGATCGGTGGGGACCAACTGCAGGGACCTGAACCAATTGGCAGAAAGGAGAATTTTTATTCCTAACGGGGCAATTTTATCGCAAAAAAATGGAGCAGCAGATCAGATGCCCCACCACCGCTAAATTCATTCTCTATTTATTCTTGGTCACAAAAAGCCGGGCACAGTGCTCAGCAGTCCCATGGGAAATGAAGAGAGCACAGTTCGCATATGCGCACTACCGCTCCATTCTAACAATCTTAATTTGTTTTAACTGGACAACTCCTTTAACCCCTTAAGCCCCGCGGGTGGTTTGCACGTTAATGACCGGGCCAATTTTTACAATTCTGACCACTGTCACTTTATGAGGTAATTACTCTCGAACGCTTCAACGGATCCCCCTGATTCTGAGATTGTTTTTTCGTGACATATTGTACTTCATGATTATGGAAAAATTTCTTCGATATCACTTGCGTTTATTTGTGAAAAAAACGGAAATTTGGCGAAAATTTTGAAAATTTTGCAATTTTCAAAATTTGAATTTTTAAGCCCTGAAATCAGAGCGATATGTCACACAAAAGAGTTAATAAATAACATTTCCCACATGTCTACTTTACATCAGCACAATTTTGGAACCAAAATTTTTTTTTGTTAGGGAGCTATAAGGGTTAAAAGTTGACCAGCGATTTCTCATTTTTCCAACAAAATTTACAAAACCATTTTTTTAGGGACCACATCACATTTGAAGTCACTTTGAGAGGTCTTTATGACAGAAAATACCCAAAAGTGACACCATTCTAAAAACTGCACCCCTCAAGGTGCTCAAAACCACATTCAAGAACTTTATTAACCCTTCAGGTGCTTCACAGGAATTTTTTGAATGTGGAAGAAAAAAATGAACATTTAACTTTTTTCACAAAAATGTTAATTTAGACCCAATTTTTTTTATTTTCACAGGGGTAACAAGAAAAAATGGACCCCAAAATTTGTTGTGCAATTTCCCCTGGGCACGCAGATACCCAATATTTGGGGAAAAAATACTGTTTGGGCGCACGGCAGGGCTCGGAAGGGAAGGAGCGCTATTTGACTTTTTGATTGTAAAATTTGCTTGAATAATTAGCGGACGCCATGTTGTGTTTGGAGAGCCCATGTGTGCCCAAACTTTGGAGCTCCCCCACAAGTGACCCCATTTTGGAAACTAGACCCCCCAAGGCACCTTTCTAGATGCATAGTGAGCACTTGGAACCCCCAGGTGCTTCACAAATTGATTCGTAACAATGAAAAAGTGAAAAAAAAAAACACTTTTTCATTTTTATGAATCAATTTGTGAAGCACCTGAGTGTTCCAAGTGCTCACAATGCATCTAGATAGGTGCCTTGGGGGGTCTAGTTTCCAAAATGGGGTCACTTGTGGGGGAGCTCCAATGTTTGGGCACACAGCGGCTCTCCAAACGCAACATGGTGTCGCTAACAATTTGAGCCGATTTTCCGTTAAATTTGTTAGAGGACACCATGTTGCATTTAGAGAGTCCCTGTGTGCCCAAACATTGGAGCTCCCCCACAAGTGACCCCATTTTGGAAACTAGACCCCCCAAGGCACCTATCTAGATGCATAGTGAGCACTTGGAACCCCCAGGTGATTCACAAATTGATTCGTAACAATGAAAAAGTGAAAAAAAAACACTTTTTCATTTTTATGAATCAATTTGTGAAGCACCTGGGGGTTCCAACTGCTCACTATGCATCTAGATAGGTGCCTTGGGGGGTCTAGTTTCCAAAATGGGGTCACTTGTGGGAGAGCTCCAATGTTTGGGCACACAGGGACTCTCTAAATGCAACATGGTATCCGCTAACAAATTGAATGGAAAATCGGCTCAAATTGTTAGCGGACGCCACATTGCGTTTGGAGAGCCCCTCTGTGCCCAAACTTTGGAGCTCCCCCACAAGTGACCCCATTTTGGAAACTAGACCCCCCAAGGCACCTTTCTAGATGCATAGTGAGCACTTGGAACCCCCAGGTGCTTCACAAATTGATTCGTAATAATGAAAAAGTGAAAAAAAAAACACTTTTTCATTTTTACGAATTAATTTGTGAAGCACCTAGGGGTTCCAAGTGCTCACTATGCATCTAGATAGGTGCCTTGGGGGGTCTAGTTTCCAAAATGGGGTCACTTGTGGAGGAGCTCCAAAGTTTGGGCACAGAGGGGCTCTCCAAACGCAATGTGGTGTCCGCTAACAATTTGAGCCGATTTTCCATTCAATTTGTTAGCGGATACCATGTTGCATTTAGAGAGTCCCTGTGTGCCCAAACATTGGAGCTCCCCCACAAGTGACCCCATTTTGGAAACTAGACCCCCCAAGGCACCTATCTAGATTCATAGTGAGCACTTGGAACCCCAGGTGCTTCACAAATTGATTCATAAAAATGAAAAAGTGTTTTATTTTCACTTTTTCATTTTTACGAATCAATTTGTGAAGCACCTGGGGGTTCTAAGTGCTCACTATGCATCTAGATAGGTGCCTTGGGGGGTCTAGTTTCCAAAATGGGGTCACTTGTGGGGGAGCTCCAATGTTTGGACACACAGGGGCTCTCCAAACGCAACATGGCGTCCGCTAACAATTTGAGCCGATTTTCCATTCAATTTGTTAGCGGACACCATGTCGCGTTTGGAGAGCCCGTGATGTGCCTAAACAGTGGAGCTCCCCCACAAGTGTCCCCATTTTGGAAACTATACCCCTCAAAGATTTTATTAAGGTGTATAGTGAACATTTTGAACCCAGAGGTACGGCACATTATTTGTTTACATTAGGTCATCATATTGAATAAGTTTTCATTATTCTTGAGCGCAAGTGCTCGCTACTTGAGTTTGCATCGGGTACTCAGGTATGCACCATGTACAGCGTGTGCTCGAGTGACATGCTCGAGTCCCTGCTCCGCATGTTTCACGGTTATTAGACACCCAAAAAAAAACATGCGGGGATCGCTCGTGCATGGCAGGCAATCCCCGTAAAGTTTTTTGGCCGCGAAGCATATGGGGCAGAGACTCGAGCATGTCACTCAAATACCCACGATACTAAATGCATACCAGAGCACCCGATGCAAACTCAAGTAGCGAGCACTTGCTCTCAACACTAGTCGCCATATCGTCATCTTTTTTTCTTACTTTTGAAAAAAATCCCAACCCCAGCCCTAACCCTAGCACAACTCTAGCCCCAGCACAACCCTAGCCCCAGCACAACCCTAGCCCCAGCACAACCCTAGCCCCAGCACAACCCTAGCCCCAAACCCAGCCCTAACCCTAGCCCAATCCTAACTCAAGAGTTTATTTTTGACGCCGTTCCTTGTGCGGTATAAGTGATTAGACGACTTTATTCTTCGGGTCGGTGTGATTACAGCAATGCCAGAATCATATGGGGTTTTTATGACTGACAGCTGTCACACACTAAAAGACGCATTTTTTGTAAAATCTAGTTTTTGCATCGCCATATTTTGAGAGCTATAATTTTTCCAGATTTTGGCAGACAGTCATGTGACGGCTCGTTTTTTGCGGGATGACTTGACGTTGTTATTGGTGCCATTTTCAGGCACGTGACATTTTTTGATCGCTTTCTATTCCGATTTTTGGGAGGCAGAATAAACAAAAACCAACAATTCAGGAATTGTTTTTTTTTTTTTTTTTTTTTATTCTGTTCCGCGTGTGGTAAAATTGATGAGGCAGCTTTACTCTTCGGGTCAGTACGTTTACAGCGGTACCACATTTGTATCATTTTTCTATGTTTTGGCGCTTATACACAATAAAAGCTATTTTATAGAAAAAAATATTTTTTAGTATCGCTTTATTCTGAGAGCTATAACTTTTTTATTTTTCGGCTGATGGAGCTATATGGCGGCTTGTTTTTTGCGGGACGAGATGACGTTTTCAGCGGTATCATTTTTATTTATATGCGTCTTTTTGATCGCGTGTTATTCCACTTTTTGTTTGGCGGTATGGTGATAAAGCATTGTTTTTTGCTTGGTTTCTTTTTTTTTTTTTTTTTTACCGTGTTCACTGAAGGGGTTAACTAGTGGGACAGTTTTATAGGTCAGGTTGTTCCGGACGCGGCGATACCAAATATGTGTACTTTTATTGTTTTTTTTTTATTTTTTTTATAATAATATTTATTGATGGGTACATTATATTTTTATTTTTGGTGTATTATTTTTTTTTTTTTTTTATAATATTTTTGCACATTTTTTTTTTTTTTTTTTTTCCACTTTCACACAGTTTATACACTTTATTACTTTGTCCCACTCTGGGACTTTCACTTTTTTTTTTCTGATCGCCTGCATGGCACAGGAATGGAGCACCATCCCTATGCCATGAAGGCTGTCAGAAGTGCACAGTGTGAAGATTGCTTGGAGATGCACTGCGCATGTCCAAGCAATCTTCCTGCTCTCTGGTGACCCGGATGTTGTCATGACGACATCGGGTCGTCATGGCAACACCCGGGAAGCCTTTGCAGACTGCGCTGGAAGCCGGAAGAGGAGGTGAGTATCGCCGATCACCTCCCCTTGCCCCCGCAATGCCGCGATCGACTTCGATCGACTTCGATCGCAGCATCGCGGGGGTTAATGGGCTGGGAGCGGTGCGTGACCGCTCCCTGCACATAGTACCGGGTGTCAGCTGTGACAATCAGCTGACACCCGGCGGCGATCGCGCCCGCACAGCCTGTGTGCGGGCGCGATCGCGATGACGTACTAATACGGGTCTGGCTCTTAAGTCCCAGGGCACAGACGCGTATTAGTACGTCAGATGTTATTAAGGGGTTAAAGTGCCCAACTTTTGAGAGACTTTTTTTCAACCAAATGTATGTAATTGGAACTAAAGGTCATTTTTGCTATTGGATTTCATTAAATATTTTGCACCCCATGCCTTCTAAAGCCTCATTGTTGCATTGTCTACTGCTGGCTGCAGAATGGTCTTAGAGTCCATTATTCTGATATGAGGGTCTGACAGAGAGCCTGTAACTCTTTTATGAGTCTTATTCTGATCTCTTCTTAGCTGACTTATGACCACAGACCATATCAAAATTGAAGCCTGTGGAAGCCAAATGGTTCAAAATCTTTAATGAAACCCAACTGCAAAAATTATTCTTATCCCCAAATACATAAAATTAGGTTAAAAAAATGTCCCCAAAAGTGGACAACTAATTTGGTAAAAATGGCTAAAAAAGAAAATACTATTACCCATGTTGCTTAGTGCCTACATACCATAAACTATGACTTCACTTATAAGCTGTAGCTCTGCTTGTTTACATCCAGATGCAGCAGGGACGGTGGGTGTCCCTAGTTTTGCAGGCTTCACTATGTATCCCCTCCTCACCCCTATGTATTGGATGTAGACATAGAGCTGTGTGTCTCAAACACACACAACACACTGAAACGGATACTGTGACGCGAGTCACTACAGAAATAACAGTCTCAGAAGAGAAGAGACTAATATTGCTGAAAGAAATATTATGTAAGTGCTACTTACTGGATAAATAGAGGGAGGTCAAACTATCCAAAGTCAAATCCAGGAAAATGGCGCAGTACAAAGGGAGCAGACAAAAGAGTAGTCAGATAACAGGCAAATGGTCAAAATCCAGGTAAGGGAAAATAGTCAGGCTGGGTCAGGCACAGAGCACAGAGCACAGAGCGATCAGTCCTACACAGGCAACAGCAAGTGTACAATTGACACTGGGTGAAGGAGCTAGCATGCTTAAGTAGAAGACTAATCAAGGGAAGTGAACACAGATGATTGCAGAAACGACCCAGCAAAACCAAAACAGACTGTCAGCATCCACACAATAGTAACATAGCAGGCAAGGAAAGTGTGGAGACCGTGACAGTACCCTCTCTTCAAGGGGGGGCCACCAGACCCCCAGGTCTCCCAGGAAACCGCCGATGAAAGGCCCGGACCAACTGATCAGCCCTGACAGAATGAGCCGGAACCCAGGACCGTTCTTCGGGTCCATACCCCTTCCAATGTACAAGATAATGAAGGGAATTCTGGACCATACGGGAATCAATGATCATTTGTATCTCATATTATAAGCTTCCCTCAATAGACACCGGAAGAGGCGAGGGCGAGGGAGACAGAACAGGGGGAATAAATTCCTTCAACAAAGACTTGTGGAACACATTAGGAATACGGAAAGACTGAGGCAGTCATAATCGGAAGGAAACCGGATTGACCACCTCCAGAATCTCATATGGACCAATGAATCTAGGACCCAACTTCAGCGAGGGTATCTTCAATCTAATATTCTTAGAGGATAGCCATACCTTATCTCCCACCTTGAAGGCGGAACCTGACGAGCGTCTATCGGCCTTTTGTTTCTGCCGATGCTGAGCCACCCCAAAATTCTTTTTAACCTCCCTCCAGACATCCCCTAACTCTTGAATGGTTACATTTACCCCAGGACACCCAGAACTTATCCTGGAGAACTCACCAAAATGAGGATGAAACCCATAATTACAGAAAAATGGCGAGGTTCCCGTGGACTGATTAACCCGACTGTTAAAGGCAAATGTGGCGCCCCTGAGGGTTGAGTCGCCACAGAGGTACTGCACCTCACCCAGAGGTGTGGTGTCTCCCTTCTCTCAGGGAAGGAGGGAGTGCTGCACGGAACCCCAAACACCTACATCCAACACTACACTACCCCAGGCCAGCAGGAGGGGCAAGACGCAATGTAGTTTTCTGCTGAGCCCTGACCCTGGCTGGGGTGGGGGGAACCCAAAGTTAGGGGGAACCAGTGGTGGGTGTGGGTGGAGGAAGTAGTTCATGGGAGCACTCACACAGTAAAGATATAAAATAGGGAAGCCATCTTAGGGTGGCAGTCTAGTAGTTGGTGAACAGCTTGGGAGCAGAGTCTCTCTAGGAGCTCTGCTCCACTTCAAGGGCCCAGGACTGAGGCCCAGGAGGGGAGCAGGGAGTAGGCTCCGATCTACAGAAGGGATCCTAGGGGGTACGTCGAGTGCAGGCAGCACCTGTACACCCCGAACCTGCCAGGTGTCAGGAGGATCTAGGCCGCAAGAAGGGGACAGGCCCCTGGCCCAGTCATGCAGCTTCAAGCCTCGGCTGGAAAAACCGGAGGCTTCTGACTTCTATAGCCAGAAGCCAAACTCTCACTTCAATCCAAGTAAGGTCGAGCAGGTCTGAGCAACTCCGACGGACAGGGGGGACCTCGCAGCACCCGAATAGGATTCACAGTGAGAAGGGCAGGGCAGGAGGGAGTAAAGACCCAGCGTGAAGTCAGTCTAGGAAGGTCCATATGAAAGTGAGGTTCTGCCAGGTACACCCGAGCTGCCTGAGGAAGGACTGAACCCCTGCCCGGTGAACGCAGTGCGACATGGGAGGCTTGCACCAGTACTGTGCACCTGAGGAACTTGAACAGGACTGTGAGTAAACTCGGATGACTGCACTGAACTGCCTCCGCTCCTTCATTTCGCCGGTACCTTTTCCCTCCCTGTACTACAACTCCCAGCGCACCTCCTCCATTTATCTACACTGAGGCCTGCTCCACCTGTGGGGAGCCGTTCCATCTCAAGCTGCCCTATCATCTGCCTCAGAGGACTGTCGCAGCGCTGGTGATCCTCAGACACCACAGGTGGAGTCACGAAAAATCCCAAAAACCCCATATAATAGAAGTTTCCCCTTTTCACTGACCACCCTGGGCCAGCCACCGTGATATCCCCCGGCTACCGGAGGCCTGGCTGCCAAGTACCCCACGGCCCTGGGGGCGCGTCACAAACTCAGCCAGAGGAAGATAGGATGACCAATTCTCCTGCTGATCGGCGACAAAACATCTTAAAATTTGTTCCAAAGACTGATTTGTCCTTTCGGTCTGACTGTTAGTTTCAGGATGATAAGCAGAGGAAAAGGACAAATCAATCCCCAACCTTCTGCAGAAAGCCCTCCAAAATCTAGAGACGAATTGTACTCCCCTATCAGATACAATATTAAGAGGAATCCCATGCAGTAGTACCAAATGAGTAATAAACAGTTTGGAGAGAGTCTCAGAATTGAGTAACCCAGATAATGGAACGAAGTGAGCCTGTTTGCTGAATCGATAGACTACCACTCAAATAGCCGTCATCCCCCCAGACAGAGGTAAATAGGAAATGAAATCCATGGACAAATGAGTCCATGGTCTTTCTGGAATGGGCAAAGGAGCCAATTCACCAGCCGGCCGGCAATGTTGCACTTTTGTGCGTGCACAAGTTTCACAAGCAGACACAAAATCTTTAATGTCCCTAAGCATAGCAGACCACCAAAAGAGTCTAGCAACTGCCTTCTGGGTGGCAGTAACTCCAGGACGACCACTCAACACAGAATCATGGAATTCTTGCAAAAGGCGTAATCTGAGATACACAGAGACAAACAACTTGCATTCAGGAATATTGGAAGGAGCCAAGGACTGAGCAGTACGAATTTCCGCTTCGAGCTCAGAGGAAACCATGGCCACAACTATACCCTGAGGAAGAATGGAGGAAGGAGGCTCCAGAGGAGACACAGAATCAAGGCTACGAGACAGGGCATCCGCCCTCACGTTCTTAGACCCAGGTCTGAACGTAATAGAAAAATTAAATCTTGAAAAAAAATAAAGACCATCTGGCCTGTCTAGGTGTCAACTGTTTAGCAGATTCGATATACGCTAGATTCTTGTGATCTGTTACCACGGTGACCAGATGAACGGCTCCTTCCAAAAAATGCCTCCATCCTTCAAAAGCCAATTTGACAGCAAGTAACTCTCGATTAGGCACATCATAGTCTCTTTCAGGAGGGGAAAATTTCTTAGAGAAAAAGGCAAATGGTCGTAGATTAGTTAAAGTCTTGGGACCTTGAGACAATACAGCCCCCACCCCAACCTCAGAAGGATCCACCTCCACAATGAACGGCCTCTGGAGGTCTGGTTGAACAAGTACAGGAGCAGACATAAAACATTTCTTCAAGTTTTCAAAAGCCCTGACTGCTTCTGACGACATAACCTTTAGCTCCGCCCCTTTGCGAGTGAGGTCCGTAAGAGGCTTGACGATCTGAGAAAAACCTTTAATACATTTTCTGTAATAATTTGCGAACCCTAAAAAGCGCTGCAAAGCCTTAAGGTCGCTGGGTTGAACCCAATCAATGATGGCCTGAACCTTCCCAGGATCCATCTTAAACCCGAAGGCAGACACAATGAAGCCCAAGAATGATATTTCTTGAACAGAAAAGGTACATTTTTCAATCTTGGCAAACAAACAATTATCTCTTAACCTTTGCAGAACCAAACGGACATGTTTATAATGAATATCCAGATCAGGTGAAAAAATTAGAATATCATCTAAATAAACCACAATAAATCTCCCAATATAATCAGAGAGAATATCATTCATAAAATTCTGAAAGACTGCGGGTGCATTTGTTAGCCCAAAAGGCATGACGAGGTTTTCAAAAAGACCTTCAGAAGTTAAAAACGCTGTCTTCCACTCATCACCCTCTCGAATACGTATCAGATTATATGCCCCTCTGAGATCCAGTTTGGAAAACCATTTGGCCCCCGAAAGCTGGTTATATAGATCAGGGATAAGTGGAAGCGGATAAGTATTTTTAACCGTTATCTTGTTTAATTCTCGGAAATCGAGGCAGGGACGGAGACCTCCATCTTTTTTTTTAACAAAAAAGAATCCGGCGGCAACCGGCGATGAGGAAGGACGAATATGACCTTTCCGTAAACTTTCGTTAATATAAGCCTTCATGGATGCCCACTCAGGGCCAGACAAGTTATACAAGCGAGCTTTGGGTAATTTGGCGTTAGGAATGAGATTAATAGCACAGTCATAGGGACGGTGAGGAGGGAAGATCTCAGACTCTACTTCCGAAAAAACATCTCCGAAGTCCTTCAGGTATTCAGGAAGACCCTCCAGACTAGCGGAGCAAGCATGCACAGATTTAAGACATTTTTCAATACAATGAGGGTCCCATTTGACAATATCTTTCTGATACCAGTCAATGATCGGATTATGCATGCACAGCCAAGGAAGACCCAACACAATCCCAGCAGGTAAATTGTCCAAGACATAACAGGAGATTAATTCTGTATGAAGTGACCCCACCTTGGGTGTGAACTCCACTGTAACTAACTGAACCAGATTTTTTAGCAACGGTGTTCTATCAATAGCCACAATTTGAGTAGGGTCTTCTAGCTTAACTGTCCCTAATCCTATCTTCTGAGAAAAGTCTCGAATCAATGAAATTAGCCGTGGCTCCAGAGTCAATAAAGGCAAATATTCATAGACACTGTTTTTGAAACAGAAATTCAGCATTCAACAACACTTTATCGGAGGAGTAAAAGGGTACCTGTAAGTCTGGGTGGCCTCCTCGACAATCACCCAGACATAGGCGTTTCCCGATGGCTTATTCGTTGCAGGTCGTGCCAGGCAATCCTTTAAGAGATGTCCAGTTTGGCCACAATACAGACAAAGTCCAAGTTCCAGACGGCGTCTCCTCTCCTTAACCCTTGAGCTGGCAGCTCCAACCTCCATAGGTTCTACCTCTGGTAAACGACACTGGCCCGGTGGACAAAATGGAACCTCCTGTTGAACCTTGCGTCTCTCCCTCATCCTCCGATCCATGCAGATAGCCTGAGTCATGGCCTCCACCAAACAACCAGGTGGAGCATGCAGAGCCAGAGTGTCCTTTAGAGACTCCGAAAGACCCCTGAGGAATTGGCAGCTGAGAGCCGCGTCATTCCAGAGAACCTCAGTAGACCACTGACGAAACTCAGAACAGTAGTCTTCCGCTGTGTGGTTCCCCTGTGTCAGGTTCATGATCCTTGTCTCTGCCACCTTGACCCTGTCAGGTTCGTTATAGATCTGTCCTAAAGCGTCAAAGAAAGCATCCACAGAAAGACGTTCAGGAGCAAAAGGGGGTAGAGAAAATGCCCAAGTCTGGGGACCTCCCCACAGAAGTGACATTATAATTCCCACCCGCTGTGACTCACTCCCTGATGACCGAGGGTGCAAAGTAAACAATAATTTACAACTCTCTTTGAAAGTTCTGAACTGATCTTTCTCCCCCGAAAATTTGTCAGGGAGTGCTATAGCCGGTTCAGGGGGACTCAAAGATACGTCAGATGGTTCAGAAGTCATGACAGTGGTCGGAGAGGAAAGATTCTGAGGGACAGTAAACGTACCAGAAATCTGGTCTTGTAACTGTGCCTGTGAGGGCACCAGTTTGTGTTGTTCCAAGGCCAGATCCTAAACTAACTGAGTCAGATTCGCCACCTGATCACACAAAGTATGTAACGGATCCATAGGTGGGAATAAGAAAAAATTAACGGAGCACAGAGCACAGAGCACAGAGAGATCAGTCCTACACAGGCAACAGCAAGTGTACAATTGACACTGGGTGAAGGAGCTAGCATGCTTAAGTAGAAGACTAATCAAGGGAAGTGAACACAGATGATTGCTGAAAGGACCCAGCAAAACCAAAACAGACTGACAGCCTCCACAAAATAGTAACATAGCAGACAAGGAAAGTGTGGAGACCGTGACAGATACCATCCCATCTACAGGGCTTGGTAAAACCAGAGACCCATGTGACTGGGTGAAGTGATATAATCCCAACAAGGTCACAACTAGGAAGTTTGGGTTGTGTGAAGACCGAGAAGAAGACACTTACACAAATGTAAGTGAGTTGAAATGGGGAGTAGAGGGGGAATTATAGAGAGGAGAAATCTGACAAACCTATAAACTAAAGTTATGAGTTTACCAGTAATGTTGTTTATTTTAATACATATTTAATTGCCTTCTTTATGCCCTTGTTGGCTGTACCTAGCAGGAGGAGGGTTTATAGAGGAGGGTTTATAGATGAAGGGAATTAAAAAGATGTCAAATTTGGGACGAGAGTCATTTTGTACACTTTGCTAAAGTTGGGTTTGTGTGTGTGTCGTCTGTAATTTACATTCAGCCATGACTACGTTTCCTTATTTATTGTGTAAGGTTATTTGTCATGATACCAATTCATTAGAATTTGTGCCATCCAAACTTATATTTGTTTTCCAAGCATAGGGGCCTATGAGAGACAGATGGCATCCGTCAGAGGCGTCTGTGACAGCCATCCAGTAAAAAAAAAGTATACGTCAAACATACACAGTGTTTTTTTTTAACATGGATACTTACGGGTTATGGATGAGAAACAGATGATATCCATAGAATGTCTAAGTTTTCTTTATGCTTGTTTAACATCTTGCAAAATACAGCTTGGAATATTTCTGGTTTGGAGATATCAGCAAAATTACAAACATGATCCACACAAAAATCAGGACATTTAAAGAGGACCAATAGAGCAAAAAACAAAGAAGCCAAAAAAAAGGAGGAGGGTCCTAAACAGGACCTACCCTATGAATCCACCTAGGCAATAATGTAAGAGATAGCAAAAACTGTGGACTTAAAACTTAACTTTTTCTAAGTAAGATTAAAATGTAATCCTCAATTAAGAATTAATTGAGGATTACATTTTAATCTTACTTAGTAAAAGTTAAGTTTTAAGTCCACAGTTTTTGCTATCTCTTACAATTAAAGAGTGCCCATCACCAGGTCAAAAGTGGTCAGTTTTTGCTCTTGTTTTATTCTTGCTGCTCCATTTAGTTTTCGATTTATTTTTTTATTCTTCTTAAAATCCATCATACGATTCGAAAGATTTGGATGTTTTTCTATAGTGCTAACTTTTATGGACTTTACAAAGGGGCGTGACTCACAGGATTCCCTGGGGTGTATCTTTAGGCTGCTCTGCATTATTATACTGTTAGCCACGCCCCATGGTAAAGACCATAAAAATTAATATTAAATGAAAAGGCCCATATCTGTGTCTTATGCTTAATATTTTTATTCCATTAATATGATGGTTGTGTAGTGTTTGTCTTGCTTTGCTGCCATCTACTGATCATTGTTATTATATGTTCTCATGTATTGTAGCTTTAATTCCCATCATGCCTTTCTCTTTCTGTAACTCCTACCGTGTTTCCCCGAAAGTAAGACACCCCCGATTGTAAGACGTATCGGGGGTTTCAGGGGGGCTCGGCTAATATAAGCCGTACCCCGAAAGTAAGACATATGTCTTACTTTCGGGGAAACACGGCCGTCTCCCTCTCATCTAGCTGCCCGCCGCCTCCTGCCCACTTCCGCGCCGCCCCCCCCTTCATACGTCACCGCGTCTGCCGCCTCCGTCTGACCCACGCCTGCGCCGTCCCCCTCTCCATACGTCACCGCGCCATCCCCTGCACTTGTCACTGCCGCCTCCTGCTTAAAATACGGTAATGCACACAGTATTACATCAGTAAAACATACACACTGGCATACTGGGGTATCATCTGCTGTATGTAACCCAGTGGGTATCAGCAGGTGTCACACTGGATTAAATACAGCAGGTGGTACTGTATCACACTGGGTTAGATACAGGTATAGGTACAGGTTTGCACTTTGCTGTGCCCACATGAGCTGTTTGACGGCTTAGGACGCGCCTATGCAAATTTACTCGGGCACGTCCCTACTCCAAAGAAACCCCCCCCCCCGCCCGTCACAGAAGGTAAAATGCATATACACTAAAAAAACACATTTTACACAGTTTTTTTAGCTGTCAGTGCCCCTTTAACTGCGGGATGCGGACGGTTAGAGCGGGATGAGCGGAAGGATGTGGAGGCCGCGGGAGCAGCAGTAATGTTTTCCGTGGTCCATCAGGACAACATACAAAAACACGCTGTGTGTGATACTGTATGGACCTGTAACCCTATGGAAGGCTGTGTGGGATACTGTATGGGGCTGTAACCCTATGGAAGGTGGTGTGGGATACTGTATGGGGCTGTAACCCTATGGAAGGCGGTGTGGGATACTGTATGGGGCTGTAACCCTATGGGAGACTGTGATACAAGCAGTGCTTATACCGTATGCTATATTTTAGGCCCTAGACATGAGCGCTTCCGGTTCCAGTGGTAAAAGGAAGAGTTACACCGTGGAGTATAAAAAAGCGATTGTCGAAGAATCTTGGGGCAAAAATGTAGTGCAGTTCTGCAAGGAGAAAATGCTGGATCACCGACTGGTCCAAAAATGGCGTGCAGAATACACTAACCTGAGTGAAAAAGTGGAGAGCGGAATGGCTAAAAAGCGCAAGATTGGATGTGGTTGGCAACCAATGTATACAGAGCTGGAAAGCCTAGTCTCTGAGTGGGTTGCAGACAGGAGAGCAAAGACATTGGTGGTGACCAGGGCTCAGATTCAGGAATATGCCCTTGCAGTGTCGCCACAGTTTGACATTTCCCCTGAACAATTCAAGGCATCACAGCACTGGGTGGATAACTTTCTTGAACGCAATGACCTGTCTTTGAGAAGATCCACAACCCTCTTTAGGTTGGAAGATGCTGAGATTGTTAAACGTGCATTAGCCTACAAGAAGTTTGTGGATGACATTGACTTCTCTAAATACAGTCTTTGCAACATGATCGCCATGGACGAAACTGCCGTGTTCATGGGCCAAGCAGCTCAAACCACCATTGATCAACGAGGTGCCTCCTCAGTGTACGTTCCCTCCACCGCTTATGAAAGTGCACGTGTCACCTGCATTTTAACGATTCGTCTGGATGGCACTAAAGCAACACCGCTACTCATTGCAAAGGGCAAAAAGGAGAAGATTGAGCGGGTTTCTGGCATTTATGTGCTGGAAACTGAAAAAGCCTGGGCCACACAAGATGTTATAAGAAAGTGGCTTGATTTAATGCTGCCGCTTGTAATGCGCGGGAACAAAAGAGGGATGCTGATCTGGGATGCAGCCAGCACACACCGCGCCAAAACCATGAAAAACTTCCTTCATGAGCGGAGAATCGACCAAATCATGATTCCTGCAGGGATGACGGCTTATCTTCAGACTCTCGATATCGCCATTAACAAGCCGTTCAAGGACTATCTGCGTGTGGAAATCAATGACTACATTGAAAACCGAATGGAGAGAAATGTACGTGGGAACTTTGTGAAGCCCAGACTGTCAGAGATTGTTAACTGGGTGAAGAATTTTTGGAATAAGATCACTAACACCTGCGTTGCAAATGCACTGCGAGCTGGCTACCTGGACAAAGCCTGCTCATTTCAGGACAGTGCCGTTGCTACCCATGAGAAATATGGGCCAATGATTCGGCAAGAAATGTCGTCCCGAGAGTCCCAAGAAAATCCACAGGAACCTAAGAGTGTGGATGTTTATGATGATATTCCTGAGGATGATGACATGGTTGTCATGGAATAAATCTGTTTTATCTTCCAGTATTCCACTGTTCGTTCTTACCATTTTTCATTGTTTTACATGTTATGCAATGTTGTAACAAGACATTCTTGGCACTTCCTTTTATAAAACTGTTTTGTGGTGAATACAATACTGTTCAGGTTGTTAATAAATGTTAATTTTATGGTTAAAACAAAAAATTTGACAATTTTTTTCCAATATAAGACATACCCCGAAAGTAAGACATAGTGGGGCTTTTGGGGATAAAAAGAAAGTAAGACACTGTCTTACTTTCGGGGAAACATGGTATTTTCTTTCCTCACATCCATGCTTCTGGTCAGTGCTATCTTGGCAAAAGCCTGCATCAGAGCTGCAGAGAGGATTTTCCTATTACCTCTATCCTCTATCCTTCAACTTCCATCTTCTACCTCATGCTCATTCCTTCATGTTCTCTGACATCTCAATATCATCATTTGTCAAGGTACTGTGAATAAACTACCTAAAAGTTCATCAGCTGCATCTCTTTTCCTGGATTATCTACGCGCAGCAGTTCAGGCTACTGAGGAGAGGATAGAGAATAACCTATCTACCATTGCTTGTACAGAGATCCGTGTTCACTTCCTTCAGACACATCTCACCTACGTACATCGGTGGAAGAATACTTTGGAGGATTTATTAAAAAAACAACATTGGAGCAATGGGAATAACATAGGAACAAAAATTGCCCACTGTTGAACTGTTGAAACGTGGTCCCTGTTTCCTCCGTCCACTTCACCATGGTTGATCTGGTGCCTTTTAGGAGATCTGTCAGTGGCGCGGCCTTCATGGCAAAATTTGGGATAAACCGCCGGTAATATCCCACCATTCCTAGGAACGCTCTTACTTGCTTCTTGGAGAGCGGTTACGGCCAGGTCTGGATTGCCTCCACTTTATTAACTTGCGGTTTTATTTCGCCTCTCCCGATGACATAGCCTAAGTACTTGGCCTCCTCTTTTCCGACAGCACATTTTCTCAGATTTATGGTAAATCCTGCCTTCCTCAGAGCATCCAGAATGCTCTGTAGTTTAGGTAGATGACTAGCCCAGTCTGAACTAAAGACCACAATGTCATCAAGATAGGCTGCGGCATACTTCTTATGTGGGGCTAGGATCCGATTCATAGCCCTGTATTGAAAGCACCAATCAGGTGTCGAGAAAGCCGTCTTCTCCTTGGCCGTCTGGGACATGGGGATCTGCCAGTAGCCCTTCGTCAGGTCAGGAGTGGTGATGTACCTCGCCAGTCCAAGCCTCTCAATGAGTTAGTCGACGTGGGGCATCGGGTATGCGTCACACTTGGACACCTCATTCACTTGGCGGTAGTCATTACAAAACCTCCACTCTCCATTGGGTATTGGCATGAGGCCGATTGGGCTCGACCACCCACTCTTTGACTCCTTTATCACCCCGATGTCTAACATCCTCTTCACCTCGACCGAGATCACCTCCAGGCGTACTTCCAGAATCCGGTACGGCTTCAGATTCACTCTTACATGTGGCAACTCTGAGAACAGCTCCCGATTAAGCTGCAGTAGTTCTTGACACTGTTGCTTCTGGGCCAGCGATAGAGTCTCTACAATAGTGACCTCCTCTACCTTGCCTTCGGGACCGGCTCCCAGGCAAGGAGTTTCCACAGGTTCCCGATCCCGCCAAGGCTTGAGCAAGTTACCATGGTATATTTGGTGTGGCTTTCTTCGGCCAGGCTGGTGGACTTTATAATTAACCTCGCTGACTTTCTCCACCACCTCATATGGACCTTGCCATTTGGCCAGGAACTTGCTCTTGACTGTAGGGATTAGCACCAAAACACGGTCCCCAGGCTGGAACTGCCTCAGCCTCGCCAATCGGTTACAGTCTCTTGCCTGGGCTTCCTGCACCTGGAAGAGATACGCTTTCACAATCGGCATCACGTTTGCTATTCTTACCTGCATCTGGGCGACATGTTCAATGATGCTCCGGTGTGGCGTAACCTCAGCTTCCCAGCTTTCTTAGCGATATCCAGGAGCCTTCGCAGATGTCGTCCATACAGGAGCTCGAACGGAGAAGCAGGCTTGTAGGACCTCCCTTACCAAGAACAGCAGGAAGGGCAGCAGGTAGTCCCAGACACGTCCATCCTTCTCCACGACTTTCTTGAGTATCGCTTTCAGGGTGTTGTTTAAGCGCTCTACTAAGCCGCCTGTCTGCGGATGGTACACAGAGGTTCGCAGCTGGATAATCTGGAGGACCTTGCACAGCTCCTTCATTACTTTGCTCATAAACGGGGTCCCTTGGTTTGTTAGGATTTCCTTCGGCAGACCGGTCCTGGCAAATATATGGACAAGTTCCCTGGCTATGCATTTACTCAATGAGTTTCTTAGCGGCACCGCTTCTGGATACCGGGTCGCATAGTCCATGATCTCCAGAATGTATTGGTGGCATTGGGCTGATATGACTAAGGGCCCTACTAGGTCCATAGCAATCCTCTCAAACGGAATCTCTATCACCGGTAGTGGAACTAATGGACTACGGAAGTGGGAACAGTGAGCTGTTATTTGGCAGGTGGGGCAGGACCTACAATAGTTGAGAATTTCTCGGTAACACCCAGGCCAATAAAACCTTCTTAAAATCCTGTCCTGAGTTTTTTCGACCCCTAGGTGTCCCACCAGAACATGTGAATGGGCCATATCCAGTACCCTCCGTCTGTATGGCCCTGGCACTAATATTTGTTCCACTATCTCACCGCCCCTTAGTTTGGCCACCCAATATAACAAATCCCCCTACACTGCAAAGTGGGCGAACCTGGTGTTGGCCCCCGGCTCTTGGGCAACCCCATTACATACAGTAACCTAGTCAAATGCCCCCTTTAAGGTCAGGTCCCGAACTTGAGCAGTCCCAAAATTCTCTTTGGACATATCCAACTCAGGGAGGTTGGCCTCCTCGGTCACCGTCTCGCCCTCATCGCCGGCAAAGACGCACAGTTGGAAATCATCCACTTGCGACTTCATCAGTTGTTCTTCTCCAGGGACCTGTTTTTTACCCACGCTACTTAGTCCGGTTCCCTTCCCCCAGAAGTCCCAAAACAAAGAAAAATCTCGGCCCAGTATGACGGGATGTATCAGGTCCTTAACCACCCCGACCTCGTGGGACTTGGCACCACAGTCTGTTCCCACTGTCACTGTGGCCACGGGGTAGTCCTTGGCGTCCCCATGAATGCACCGAACGCCCACAATTTTGGAAGGGATCAACTAGTGGGGAAGGGTAGCTCTGATTAAGGTCACCAGACTCTCAGAGTAAAACCGTCCAAGCACCTTTACTCCATTAATGGACAAGGCACACGCCTGCGACCCCTCGCCGGGTCGACAGTCCATGCTGCAGGCTGGATAAGCATAATAGGAGACCCGTCTGCCTAGGCTGCAGTCCATGGGCTCAGGGGACATATGAAACTGAGCGGCTATGTGTCCAGGGTTGTGACACCGTCAACAGACTATATCTTTAACAACAGTCCTTGTGGCACCTTCAGTGGGAGTGGGATGCCCCCCAGTGGTAGTTCTAGACCCCTTCCATGGTGAACCCGCCGCCTTGTCGGTATCCCAGTACAGGAAAGTGACTATATTTGGTTTCCCGAGGGATTTCTCAACCACCTGATATCTCTCTACCAGGCCAATGAAGTCATCTGCATTCTGGGGATCGCCCTGGCCGACCCAAGTCTGTACCGACTTGGGAAGGGAGTACACGAATCTATAAATCACCACCCGTTCGACCATCTGGGCCGAAGTGGAGGACTCTGGCTGCAACCACTTCTGAATGAGATGCAGTAGGTCAAACATCTGCGAGCGAGGGGGTTTGTAGCTGGTATATGCCCAGTGGTGGACTCGTTGGGCTCTCACAGCCATATTAACTCCCAGACGTGCAAAGATCTTGCCTTTAGTTTGGCATATTCCTTAGCATCCTGCAGTACCAAGTCATAATATGCCTTTTGGGGTTCACCCGACAAATATGGGCCAGAACCTCCGCCCACTGTTCTGGTGGAAGTCTCTCCCTATCAGCCACCGTCTCGAAGACTGTCAGAAAGGCCTCCACATCATCCCCAGGGGTCATTTTCTGCATGGCTCATCTTACCGCCTTCCTGACATGGGAGTCATCAGTCGGCCCTGGGAGTGGGGCGGTTGCCCTGCCCTGGATGGCGTCTGCCAGAAGCTGTATCTGCTGTTGCTGCTGCTGCGCCTTTTGCTGCAACTGGATCTGTTGCGGCAACAGTTTGGTAGTCTCCTGGTGCTGCTGCATGCTCTGCTAGCTCTGCAGGTGCTGCTGCTGGTACTGCGCCGGTTGTGCCTACTGTTGCTGTAGCCATTGCTGGTGCTGCGTTTGTTGCACCTGCAACAGATGCTTAAGCAGGTCCTTCATGCTGTCGACCATCTCTAGCAGGCTGGTGGCCTTTACCCAGGACATCCACTGTTTTCTGTGGCAGGTACACGTGTTCCTGGAATCTTACCAGCACTCTCACACCAACTGTGGTAAAGCGACTTGCTCGGCTCTCCTGAGGCAGAAACAGGACACACGGTTCGGGTAAAACTTCCTGCAGGATTAATATGTGGCATAAACTCCAGCAGCGTCCCATAAAAAATAAATAGGCCCTCTCGGGGTTAACGGGAAAACAAAAGAGAAAATACAACAGATAGCCCAGTGAAGTCTTCAGCAACACCAGTCCTCCGGTGTTGCTCCCTGGCTTCAGCCCAACACAGCCTGGAGACTTCCCTCTCCAAGCCACACACTACACAGAGCAAACTACTGACTGAGTATTTAAACCCTGCTCAGCCACACCCTGAGGGGAGGTAGGGGAATGGCCTCCCACCCTCTTTGCCATTCCCATAAAACCACACCCTTTAAGAGAGTTAACCCCCAGCATATAACATGCTGGCAGAAATTTAGTAGGTTTCAGTTCACACAGGAGAACAACCTGAGTGACACATACCTCCCATCATATATCATACCAGTGACTCTGTCACAATGGCTATTTTTCCATTTTTGCTAGAGTCCCTGTCCTCTTCCTCTCTGAAGAGTCTATTTGCATATTTAACCCCTTAAATATGTCCCTACAATGTCCGTCATAAGTTGTCTCTCTCCCTTTGTTGTGGGCTCACACGCTGACCCTGCATCTTTTCAGGAAGATAACACAGGTCTGCAAAAAATAAAATTTCAAGAGTTGTTTTGGTTATTCCGCATGTGACAGGTAAATACCACACATGGTGTTGTTAAGCATCCAGCAACTAGAGGGGTTAACAGGGTGCAGCTAGGGGGGAGTGGCCAGGCCTGCCTCAGAGAGACTGGGTAGTTTCAGTGCTGAGCTTAAAGGATGCAGACCTCTTCACCAGGCTGATGAGGGTTCTGGGACTCTCTCACAGCAACTGCCGTTTGGTTGCTAGTGGTATCTACAGGAGAAAGTAATGGAGAAAGGAGTTAACTGTTTTTTAGCAGAAGCAAGGATTGGACTCATCCTTCCGTTCTAACCCCCCCTCGTACGTCAGTGCATTCCAAAGTAAAACCTGTGACACTGTGGACCGGGGACTGCTGGTGGGAGCATCGCTGTTGTGGGAGCATAGAAGTGTGTTGCTAAAGAGACTTGATCTGTGCTGTACTGTGCTACTGAGGAAGACTGTTTAACAATGTGCCTTTGCAAGGAGAAGCCACTACAGTTAAGGAAGCCTGTTGCTTTAAGAGACTGCTGTTTGGTACTGGACGTGCTGTTTCATTAAAATCTGCTGTTCAACTGTTCATGAGAACTCGTGTCAAGTATGTCTGGGAGTAAATACCCCCCCCCATGTGCCTGAGAGGGCAGCAGCACATGGTCTATGGTCACCCTGAGTAACGGTTCCCCCAGGAGTCCAAAGAATTCATGAAACCTGTCTCGCCCCTATCTAAACCTAGCGGCGTGTGCGTAACACGCGTAATCTTTATGGTTTTTGGTACGCTGTATCCGAAAATGACCACCGTTTTGTCATAGGACATCACGTTTCCTGACAATTTAGGTAACTATGTTAAATAAGTCAATACTGCGAAATAAATTAAAATAGACTTAAAAAAATAATTTTTTATTACAAATTTTTCATGAAAATCATTTTTGAACTGAAATGAGCTCACTAACACTCACTAAAATCATTTTTTTCCCTGTGAGGCTCCTCTCGGTACAGTTATGCTTGTGAGTAGCATCTGGAATGTCTCTCTGAAGCATCCAACAGTAGTCTGCCATCATTGTAATGCTCCATTTTCCCTGGTATCTTCTTCCATCTCTTTAATGTCCTGGTGGAATCGTTCACCTTGCTCTTCACTCACAGCTCCCAAATTTTCAGGAAAGTAATCAAGGTGGGAATGGAGGAAATGCACTTTCAAACTCATAAGGCAACCTAAAGCTTGAAATGCTTTCAGCATTCGTCCGACGATCTTTTTGTAATCAGGATCTTTTCTATTGCCTAAAAAATTCTCTACAACCTTTTTATATGCAATCCACCCTTCTTTTTGAGGATCTGTTATGGTATTGAGAAACTCTTTATCAGCTATAAGCCTTCTAATGTCTGGTCCGACGTACACACCTTCCTTCAATTTTGCCTCTGAGAGGCTAGGAAACTTGGTGACCAAGTATTTGAAGCATTTCCCATCTCTTGGAAGTGATTTTACGAATTGCTTCATCAAGCCCAATTTTATGCGGAGAGGTGGAAGAAGAACTTTATAGGGAGGTACCGAAGTTTCTCTAAGGACATTTTTTTCACCGACTGTGAGCACCCTCGGCTGCCAACTCTTCTTGGTCCAGTGATTTTGTTGGTCTCGACTGTCCCACAGACACAAAAAACAGGGGTATTTGGTATACCCAGCTTGTTGCCCGAGCAGCATGCACAAGACCTTCAAATCCCCACACACTTGTAAACCGTGATCTTCATATTTAAATTTATGATGAACCAATTCCAAGTTCTCGTAGGTTTCCTTCAAGTGTACAGAATGACCTACAGGGATGTAAGCGTAAAAACCGCCGTTGTGGAGTAAAACTGCTTTGAGACTTCTTTTTGAAGAATCTATAAAAAGACGCCATTGCGCTGAATCATATTGGATTTTGAATTGACCCATCAAACGTTCGATATTGATGTACTAAACCAACTTGTCTTCCTGGGCAAAGTAAGGAATGAACTCCTTTTCACGATGTCTGAACCAAGAAAAAGACACTCCTGGTAACAATAAATTCCTGCTTTTGAGCCTTGATCCGAGTAACTCAGCAGCATCTTTGGGAAGATTCAAGTCTCTTAGTAAATCCTTCATCTCCTCCTGGGAAAAAAATTTTGGTCTTATATCATCTTCAAAGTCAGAACTTGATTCGTCATCTGGTTCAGGTATGATTCCACCTTCATCGGAGCTAGGTATCTTTTCCAAGGTAGCAGGGTCCTTGGGTACTGGTATATCTGTGCCATGGGGGATGGGACAAATTGCTGAGTGAAGATTGGGGTATGAAATGGAATGCTTCCATTTGGAATTATACCCTTTCACATTGCATGAACAAAAGTAACAGTCATCACTATGGTTGTTTTGCTCTCTCCATACCATAGGAATACCATAACGGAAAGCTTTTTTCTTACCCTTGAACCAATTTCGGAGGTCCTCAACACACCGTTTGCACACATTATGAGGCGCCCAAACTTTATCTTGAGCTCTAAGTTTTAGTCCGAAGTATGCGAAGTATACTTTTTTCACAAAGTCTGTAATATTCAGCTGTTGATTCAACACTGTATATTCACCACAAATGAAACAGAAATGGTCAGGCAAATTAATACACTTCCACAAAGCCATAACGCTAATTTGGGGAAACACGGTTGATGAATGCAATTCCAATGCAAGTTTCTTGAAAGTGACGCGGCCCCTGGGCCGTGGGGTACCCGGTGCCGGGCCGGTGAATGCTGGGGGATGTCACAGTGGCGGTGACCCAGTCCGTGACCCAGGGCGGTCAATAAAAGGGGTTATGGATAGCGGATTTATAGTGTTTTTATAGAGTTCGTGATGCCACCTGTGGAATGTGGCTAAAGGGAGCCGCCGCTGTGGAGCAGTCCTCTGAAGCTGATGTTACTGCAGCAGGGATGGTGTGGCTCTCCACAGGAAGAGCTAGCTCCAGGGCAGTGTGGATATTGCAGGTTGTGCTGGGTGTTGTAGTGCAGGGGTTGATGGCACAGCAAGAAACACAGAGACAAGGAAGTGCAGTCCCAGGGTCTTTACTGGTGCTGATTAGACAAGCCTGGACTAGGGTACTGGCTAGAAGTGGAGGTCCGGGCAGCCTGGAAGTAAGTAAAGAATCCTCCTTGCCAGGTAATGTTGGAGGCCTTCCCTTTCCACTAAACTCTTTGGCCCTGCTGCTTGTAGCTGTGCGGTGGCCCTCGTCCTTGAGTGCAACGTTTCTGTGCTCACCCGTATGGCAGGCAGCTCGGGCCTTGCTGGCGCGTCGCTCCCATGTGGCGGTGCTGAGCCCTCTGTGCTGCTGAGCCTCCGGGCGTCTGATGGGGCCAGGAGACCTGCAGTCTCCTGCCCTCCAGTTTCTACTGCTGGGCCTTCAGTGCCCCACAGCCTCGGACTCTGGTGTCCGGTTCTTCTGTGCGGTACTTCTGGGGTGAGCTGCCGCGCAGCTCCAGTCCCCAACTCCTCTCTCCTCGACGTCCTCTCTTCAACTCCTCAAACTAAGACTAACTAACCCCGCCCCCAGATCCCAGTTGCCAAGGGGAGTGGCTCCCCTTGCTGGTCTGGAGCCGGGAAAGTGTTGCATGTTTAGTATACCTGACTAGGGGACCCCTGCTTGCTTCCAGGCATGGCATTACCTCTTTTGAGGGAGGCAATGTCACTGTGGCAACCGGACCCCTGGAGTGCCACAAAAGCATAAGAACCTTTCATTATGTCTCTAACCACCTGACTGCCACCAGCCAATCACGCAGTTCCTATTGATGTTAATGGGGAAAGAAAATAAGCTGCCTGCTGATGATTCACACCAGAGTTTGCAGAAAAACCTATAGGTTTGTGGCAAGTCCTGACGTTTAGGATTTTTTTCAATATTTTTTTCCTTATCAAAATACATGGAATTTATATATTATATATTATTATATTATATTATCAAACAGCTTTTTAGTCGCAGACCTGTGTAATGGCTGAAGTTAATCTGTGACAGCGGCATTAACAGTGTGCCAGCAATGGGGCACGTCATTCTATCCCATCATCGGCGCTTCAGCCACATGATCGAGTGACGCCAATGTGTTGCCATGACAGCCAAGTGTCTGTTGAAGACCTTTGTGTCTGTCATCATGATACTCCTGTGAAAACCAGTCTGTGGGTGGCGTTCATAGGAGACCATGATTTTTGTTATATACAACAATGCTGTTCCACTGCTGTATATAGCACAAGCGATCAGACGCTCACAGCTTCAAGTCTCCTAATTAGACTAATAAGAACAGTGAAAAGTATAAAAAAAAGTTTTACAAAAATATGGAAAAATATATATATATATATATATATATAAAAATTAAAATCAGCCCCTTTCCCCCATTAAAAATTAAGAAATAAAAAAAAATTAAAGAATACACATATTTGGTATCGCTCTGTTCAGAAAATTCCAATCTATCACAATATGAAATAAACTAATTATTACGGCAAATGGCGTAACGATAAAAAAAAATCAAAACGCCAGAATTGTAGTTATTCAGCCCCTGCAGCAACAGAAAAAAATGTGATAAGAGGCGATCAAAACATCGTATCTATTCCAAAATTATATCAATAAAAACATTGGTTCGGGCCGCAAAAAACAATCCATCACACAGATCCATGTTGCAAAAATTGAGAACGTTACAGCTCTCGGAACGACAGAAGCACACATTGTTTTTTTTACAAATTTGTGAAATTTATTTCACTGCTTAAATATAACAAAAGCTATTCATATTTGGTATCTGCGTAATCGCACTGACCTGTAGAATCATATTGCCAGGTCAAATTTAGCATAAAATCAATGCTCTAAATAAAATAAAATAGCAGAATTGCACATTTTTTGCTGTTTCGCCACACTTTGAATTATTTTCCGCTTTCCAGTACATCATATGATAAAATGAATGGTTTCATTCGAAATGTACAATTAATCCCACAAAAAAAAACAAGCCTCCACATGACTATATCAAAAGAAAACTAAAAAAGTTATGGCTCTTGGAATAAGATGAGGAAAAAAAAAAAATCACCTGGTCCTTAAGGTGTTCAATTCCCAGAGGAGCATTGCATGGGCAACAAATCTCCCTAGTGCTCACCACAAGGAGAATCTTTACCACTTGCAAATTCTTTCAGATACCTGTCCCCCAAGCGAAACAAGATCTTCTGCTTTACACTGATGAGGGGGCCAACACCCCGAAACAAGTGTTTGCAAATGGAGTGTCTGGTTTGGCTTTTTACCCAAAGTCATGTGGCAAAGCCCTTTAAAGGGTCGATAATGACTTTTAGGATTGCTACATTCAATAGAGTTCCAGTCTTCTTTTACTCTGAAGAGTAAATTTACATGTTTTTCCTTTTGTAAAGGGATAAAATAGTACAAATGGACATCCAGTATTTAAACTTGTTTCGTGAGGGTACATTAAGGATATGCTATTCAGTGCGCTATGGCTGATTTATGGCAGCACAAAGGTGGTTTTGTCTGGATTCCATGTGTCTGTCCTATGTCATACTGTCACAATGCCAAAAGGATATCTATAATTCCTCAATTCATATGTACAATGATGCACTTACACTCCTATTATACAATGATTCGCTTCAGGGGTGATGCTGCCGCACAGATGATTCTTATTAGAGGCATCAAAAACATGTGCTATGAAATGAGTACATTTAGATGGTGATGGAGATATCATTTCATGTCATGGCGTGACTCGTGCGATTGCTTCTTATAGTTAATCACTATGTGCATGGGCAGGGTGACCTCTCGTGGCCAGGGAAAGTATAACTATCTGTCGACACTTAATGCGTAATATAACTACTTGATGTTGACTTTATAAAGTTCTACTGCCATCATCTGATCGCCTTATATTTCAGACAGGAGAATTCTGTTCCCTGTGGGATGTAACCTAAATTGTACTCTGCTTTTATGCATTTAAGATGTTGAATAATTACCTTACTGGGAATTATAAAACATGTATAAAATAGGTAACATTGCACGGTAATTAAGTACGTCTCGCAAAAGTGTCCAAACACACGCTAAGGTTAGGATGATGAGTTTTCTCTTCTGTGACCGCTAATAAAAATTATTTAGAGGCAAAGGCATTTACAGGGCAAGCTGAACAGCTTTAGAAAATGGAAATTAATAGGATCACAGGGCAGGCTATAAAAATATAATGAGTGCGTTGTACTTCTACAATTCTTCACTCTGGAACTGGCAGCTAAAGTTCACGTTTATTATGTTAACTTTTGTAACTTTGGAAATGTTCATGATTCTTCTTTTTTTCTTGGTTAATGCTACTGTTATAATAAAAATAAAATTCTCAACTCAGGAAACTTTTATACAGTTCACTTTTTTATCTATTATTTATTTATTGTTGCCCGTATGGCACCAACATAGTCCTCAGTGCTGTACATTGTCCACACTGGGGCTCACAATCTAAATGTAAATTTAAAAATCACAATTTATTCTCTATGAGTATGTCTATGGAGTGTGGGAGGAAAGCAGAGCACCAGGAAGCACCCAAGCAAAGATGGGGAGAATATACAAACTCCTTGCAGATATTGTCCTTGGTATGAGTTGATCCCAGGATCCCAGCACTGCAAAGCAATAGTACTAACCACTGAGCCATCATGCTGCCCATACATGGTGGCTTAGGACGTCACGATTCACATCAGTCTCTGTCTCCAGTGGAGCTCACGTTCCAATTTCCCTTAGGCGAAAATAGGCGTTAATTTAATAAGAAGCTATGAAGCCTATAACTTGGCCTAGCCCGATGCAAACGGGTCACCTTCCCTCCCCTTCTGCTGGGCATCCCGATTTCAACGTTATCTACATCCTGAAAAATACCATTGAATACAATGGTGGAAGAGGGAGCCGTTTTCCTCCATCATTTATACTGTGCGTTGAAGACTCAGCCCAGGAGGTGCAATGATATCACTAGATCACGTCTGCTGCACAGAGCCTCAGTTCACAAGCTGCACAAAGCAGTGCATTGGGGGAGCAGGGGCAAGGTGACTATTTTTTTTTAGATTTTCTCAGTCCTGTGGTGGCTATCATACTGTATGGGGGGCTGTTAAGGTTATCATACTGTGTGAAGTGCTTAGGTGGCCATTGTACTGGATGAGGAACTATTTGGGCCATCATACTGTGTGGGGGACTGTGAGGGCTATCATCCTGCATATGGGGACTGTGAGGGCCATCATACTATGTGGGATCATCATACTGTGTGGGGGACTATAGGGGCCATCATATTATGTGCGGATTGTGCGTGTCATAATAGTGTGTGGTGGCCTATG
The DNA here is from genome assembly GCF_046119375.1 of Phyllobates terribilis. NCBI lineage: Eukaryota > Metazoa > Chordata > Amphibia > Anura > Dendrobatidae > Phyllobates > Phyllobates terribilis. Next base: position 710,492,848 of record NW_027362764.1, read on the forward strand.
AAGGCTATCATAGTGTGTGGGGGGACTGTGGGGGCCATCGCACTGTGTAGGAGAACTATGGGGGGGGGGCATCGTAGTGTGTGGGGTGACTGTGGTGGCCATCACACTGCGTGGGGCTGCATGAGTGTCAATGTACTCTGTGGGGGGCTGTGGAGGCTATCATACTGTATGGGGGCTATATGGAGATTGTGGTGGCATCATACTGTGTGGGGGCTATTTAGGCATTCATATTTTGTGAGGGGCTGTGGGGTTCATAAAACTGTGTGGGAGCTATTGTGCCTGTCACTCTGTATGGGAGATTGTGGGTGCCATTATACTGTGTGGGTGGACTGTGGGGGTCATCATACTGTGTGGGGGGACTGTAGTGGGCCATCATACTGTGTGTGGCCAAATTGTGGGGACCATCATACTTTGTAGGAGGATGTGGGGTCATCATATTGTGTAGAGGGCTGATCGGGCATCATACTGTGTGGGTTGACTATTGGGCTATCTTATTGTGTGGGGGATTGTGGTGGCTATTGACGCGCCCCCTGGGCCTGTGCTGTGCAGGGAGATACCCGGAGCCGGATCGCTGGGGGTTGTAGTCCTCCGTGGAGGTGACCATGTCCGTGCCCAGGGCGGTCAAACCAGTGACAGTCTTAAGTAATAACAATGTCCGACTACGCCACCCGTGGATTGCGGTCAGTGGGGACCGCCGCTGCGCTGCAGACCGCTGAGGCTGATGTACTTTGCGCAGCCGAGTATGGAATAACTCCCCACGGGAGAAGTATTGCCTCAGGGCAGCTAGTGTGGAAGATGGGAGTGATGGTGTGAGCGACCCAGTAGTGATGGTGCTGGTGCGGCGATGAAACACAGAGACGTGTGGTGCAGTTCAGGGTCTTTACTGATGGTATAAAGCAGACCCTCCCGGGAGTACTGGTTAGCAGTAGGGGCCTGGTCAGTCTGTAAGCAAGTAGGATCTCCCCTGGCCAGGTGGAGTTGTAGGCCTCCCCGACTAGCTGCACTCTTTCCTGGCTACCTTGCTCTATGCGGGTAGAAGTAGGCCACGTCCCTGAGTATACCGTGTGGTGCTCACCCGTACGGCCGGTGACTTGGGGCCTTCCGTTAGGCTCCGCTTCACGATGGCGGTGCTGGTCCCTTGCTTGTGACCGTGCCTTCGGGTTTCTAAGGCCAGAGGACATGGAATCCCCTGCCGGTTGGATTCTGCTGCTGGACCTAGATGTCCCCACAGCCTCGGACTCCGTGTCCGGGTTTAGTGTCTTCAGCCAAGGCGAGCTTTCTAGCTTCCAGCCTCTGGCACTCGCTCCTGCTCCTACAGAGCTCCTGTTGTCACTTTCCCTGTGTCTGCTGTCCTCCAGACCTGACTGTGTCTCTGTCTGGGACTTCACTCACTAATCCCGCCCCAGACCCAGTTTATAAGGGCAGATTCCTCCCCTCCCAGGTCTGGGTGGGCCGTGTTGCATGCTTAGGGCTCCTGACCAGAGAAACCTCCCACTTGCTCTCAGACATAATATTTCTATTACTGTGGCAACCAGACCCCTGGGGTGCCACATTCCCCCCTAGTAAATTTTAGTACTCCGGGACTAAACACACTTTTAAAGAAACATAAATGCAGGGTATAACAATAATACAATAACATATTTACAAGAAGCTTTAGTTCTTTAAAGGTCACAGCGTGTCCGCAACCGGGTGTCCATATCACCCAAGGTGAAGCTTTAAGCGAAGTAGGGGACCTGTCCAAAGCAAACCCCTTGCGCTGGCCTTGGGCGTGGCTGCAAGGCTTGAGCTAGCTACTTTGGGCCGCAAGTAGGCCACCCCAGACAGGTTTTCTCTTCCGCGGCCGTTTTCGCAAGAGGCACCAAGGTGCAACTATCTACAAGAATTGTTCTGGTTATCCAGTGTCCATAACCTGTTAGTCCATAGAAATCTGCAGGGTAACTGAGAAACATAATTAATAATAGGCAACAAACATAAACCATAAACAGTTAAACAGGTAAATTCACAGTGCATTAGTTTAGATTTTCCAGCGAGCGGGCATCTGACCTCTAGTGACTAGTGGACCTACGGAGCTCACTAACTGGTCCTGCACTACAGGGTGTAGGAGGTGTTATGGGTAAGCTGGGCAGCTGTCTGCATACTGTTTGGCTCACTAGGGGCACGGCAGGCTCACTACTAGCAGAGGGTTGATTCTCCTGCACTGCTGGTGTGAACTCTTCTGCCTCCTGGGCCGGCTGCTCTTCCAGCTCTAACTGGTCTTCTGTAGGCACTTGAGGGGCTGGCTGGAGAAAGGTGAGGACGGGCACCACGATAGCGTTGTTTACTTGCATCCAGGACCGGGGAAAGTCTCCGAGTACGGTGCTGATCATTTCCTCCTTTTCCTCTACGGGTTGAGGGTCTTCCTGATCTTCATCCGTGCTTTGCAACTTCTCGGGGCACTTTTTCAGGTGGTCTCTGGAGACAGTGGCTGTGGTCTCTCCTCCATCCTTGCTGATGACGTACACCTTTGGATTATTGTGGCTTGAGGGCAGTATGGTGTACGGGTCCTTTTCCCACTGGTCGTCCAACTTATGGAGCCGCCGTTTTCTTTTCAAGACCTGCTCTCCAGGTACCAGGGGAACAGCGGGAGCATGTTGGTTATAAGTCCTCTCCTGCCTTTCTCTTGATTGACAGAGACTTCGCTTGACGCTCTCCTGTACTTTCCGGTACTGCTGCTGCCGTTCTGTAACCCAGTCTGTCTCTGGCGAGGTGTCCTCGGGTATCAGGACTCCCATATCCAGGTCAACAGGCAGCTTACCAGGTCTTGCTCTCATTAGGTAAGCCGGGGTACAGTTGGTGGAACCTACCGGGATGTGGTTATACAGGTCCACCAGATCGGGCAGTTTCTCAGGCCACAGACTGCGTTCTTCCAGGGGCAATGTTTTTAGCAGATCTATCACCACCTGGTTCATCTTCTCGCAGAGTCCATTGGTTTGGGGGTGATAGGGCGTTGTTCTTATCTTCTTGCAGCCATACAGGTTGCAGAACTCCTGGAAGACCTCCGCTTCAAAGACTGGTCCTTGGTCCGTCAGCACTTGGTCCGGGTACCTGGCTGCTGTCTGAGCCGTCAGGTCTTTGACAGGGACCACCACCAGGAACCGGGAGTAGTGATCCACGATGGTTAGGGCGTAGACATACCCGCTTCTGCTTGGAGCCAGTTTAACATGGTCCAGAGCGACCAGTTCCAGCGGCTGCCTGGTGATGATGTGCTGCAGGGGAGTCCTGTGGCTGGCACGGTCCCTTCTTCTTAGGTTGCACGGGCCACAGTCTCTACACCACCTCTCAATGGCTCCTCTCATGCCTATCCAGTAGAACCATTCACGCAGCAGGAACTCCAGCTTCTTCCATCCGAAGTGCCCTGCCCCATTGTGGTAGGCCTCCAGCACCATAGCTGCGTCCCGTCTCGGTACCACAACCTGCCAGATCAGTTCATGTGTCCGGGAATTGACCATTCTGCGGCACAACTTCTCCTTGTAGAGAAACAGTCTGCTCTTTTCCGTCCACAGTTGCTTGGTCTCTTCCGGAGCATCTGGGTCCAGGCGGGCATCAGCCTGGGTCAGCATCTCCTTCACCAGACGGACTGCGGGTCACTGTCTTGCGTCTCCGCCCAGTTCTAGTGGGGTAAGGGGTTGAACGTAGCGGATCGCTGGCCCCTCACACGGTGGGAATACTGGGTAATCCCATGACGGTGGAACGCAGGGAGTTCGATCTCTTCCAATTCTTCTGGATCCTCCCCTTCGTCCGGTAGGTTTGGCATCCTGGACAGGGTGTCCGCGTTGGTATTGGAGCGTCCTGCCCGGTATTTGATCGTGAACTCAAAATTGGACAGGCGGGCCATCCATCTCTGCTCCAGGGCACCCAGTCTTGCAGTGTCCAGGTGTGTCAACGGGTTGTTGTCCGTGTACACGGTGAACCTGGAAGAGGCAAGGTAATGCTTGAAACGTTCGGTTACTGCCCACACCACTGCCAGGAACTCTAGCTTGAACGAGCTGTAATTCTCAGGGTTTCTTTCCGTGGGTCGCAGTTTTCGGCTGGCGTAAGCAATTACCCGTTCTCTCCCCTGCTGGATCTGGGACAGTACGGCCCCTAGCCCGATGTTGCTTGCGTCCGTGCAGAGGATAAAGGGCTGGCTGTAATCAGGGTACGCCAGGATTTCATCCCCCGTGAGGGCCATCTTCAGCTGGCGGAAGGACTCCTCTTCCAGCTTTTCCCATTTGAAGGGTGGCTTCTGGTTTTTGGCCTTCCTGGACTGGCCTATCAGGAGGTCCTGAATAGGAGCTGCCTTCTTGGTAAAACCGGGAATGAATCTTCGGTAGTAGCCTACCAACCCGAGGAACTGCCGCACTTCCTTTATGCTGGATGGTCTTGGCCAGTCCTTAATCACGGTGATCTTGTCAGGGTCGGGGGCTACTCCGTCAGCACTCACCACGTGTCCCAGGTACTGTACCTTTGACTTCAGTAGATGACACTTTGAGGGCTTTACCTTTAGGCCATAGTTTGCCAGGGCTTCAAACACTTCTGCCAGGTGTTCCAGATGGTCCTCATAGGTCTTGGAATAGACGATGACGTCGTCCAGATATAGTAGGACCGGCTCGAAGTTCCGGTGTCCCAGACAGCATTCCATCAACCGTTGGAAGGTTCCTGGTGCGTTGCAGAGCCCGAACAGCATACAGTTAAATTCGCTGAGTCCCATCGGGGTGGTGAATGCGGTCTTCTCCCGGTCCGCCTCTGCTACAGGAATCTGCCAGTACCCGCTAGTGAGATCCAAAGTAGAGAAGAAGTTAGCAGATTTTAACGCAGCTAAGGACTCTTCTATCCTTGGTAACGGGTACGCATCTTTGTGTGTGATACGGTTGACCTTCCTGTAGTCTACACACATTCTCATGGTGTTGTCTTTCTTTTTCACTAAGACTAGTGGAGCTGCCCAGGGGCTACAGCTGTCCCTTATTACCCTAACCTCCTTCATGTCTTTTAACATCCCCTTGGCGTGTTGATAGTGTGCAGGGGGTACGGGTCGGTATCTCTCCTTTATGGGAGGATGGTCTCCCGTTGGGATGTGATGTTCTGCCCGCAACTGGGTTCAGTGGGCATTGCACAGTAGACCCTCAATAAATTGTTCGGTCAACAGCTTGTCTTCATTTCCCACACTGTCAGGGTCTGCCTGCTTAATGGCTCTCAGGGCCTCTTGTAGGTTTAGAGCATAGTCTCTTATACTTTCATGTGCCCGCTGTTTGCACCCGTAAATCTTAGTTTTATTTCGGCTGAGGTTCGGGTATCAAATGTGTCTTTCAGCCGGGCTAGTATCTCTCTGACAGTCCTCTTCTTCCCAGGTGACCAGGACTTTACCTCCCTTTGGGCTGCCCCGATTAACTGGGCCACCAGAATGCTCACTTTTTGCTCTTCTGTGAGGGGGTATACCTGGAAGAGGCTATCAAGTCTTTCCCTAAAGTCACTCAGGGTATGTGACTCCCCTGAGTACTGGGGTAGCCAGGTTGCCCCCGGGATATAGGGCATGGTGAACGGCATGACCGCTGCAGCGGTTGCGCTGGCGGTGGCGGTGGCTGTGGCAGTGGAGCTCCCCTCGGTGTCCGACATTCTCCTTCCCCCCAAGTGGACCGTGGCCTACCTTGCGATGCTCTTCTTCCGTAGGCCGCGGCTCCGCAGTCGATCATCGGGGTTGAGGACCTGGCGTCGCGCTCCGATGACGTCAGCGTCGCTCGTCCTCCCTTCCAGGACCTTACGCAGCGTCGGAGCGTGGGGCGGAGCTTCGGATCTCGCGCGCTTTCGGCGTCCACGCCCCTCTTCTTCCCGTGCGGCGTCCCGAAGATGGCGTCTGAAGGCGGGAAGCAGCTGCGGATGGCGGTAAGAAGGCAGAAGACGGCGGGAAACGGTCCAAGATGGCGTCCGATGGCGGGAAACGGCTCCGGACGGCGGGAAACGTCACCACAGGTAAGTATAAAAGTCTTTTTTTTTTTTTTTTTTCAGGCACGCAGTACCCGGTGGTTGCGGGCACGAAATCCTGCCGACTACGCCAAAGTTGACTTGCCCCCTTGGCCTGTGCTGTGCAGGGGGATACCCGGAGCCGGATCGCTGGGGGTTGTTGTCCTCCGTGGCGGTGACCCGGTCCGTGCCCAGGGCGGTCAAACCAGTGGCAGTCTTAAGTAATAACAATGTCCGACTACGCCACCCGTGGATTGCGGTCAGTGGGGACCGCCGCTGCGCTGCAGACCGCTGAGGCTGATGTACTTTGCGCAGCCGAGTATGGAATAACTCCCCACGGGAGAAGTATGGCCTCAGGGCAGCTAGTGTGGAAGATGGGAGTGATGGTGTGAGCGTCCCAGTAGTGATGGTGCTGGTGCGGCGATGAAACACAGAGACGTGTGGTGCAGTTCAGGGTCTTTACTGATGGTATAAAGCAGACCCTCCCGGGAGTACTGGTTAGCAGTAGGGGCCTGGTCAGTCTGTAAGCAAGTAGGATCTCCCCTGGCCAGGTGGAGTTGTAGGCCTCCCCGACTAGCTGCACTCTTTCCTGGCTACCTTGCTCTATGCGGGTAGAAGTAGGCCACGTCCCTGAGTATACCGTGTGGTGCTCACCCGTATGGCCGGTGACTTGGGGCCTTCCGTTAGCCTCTGCTTCACGATGGCGGTGCTGGTCCCTTGCTTGTGACCGTGCCTTTGGGTTTCTAAGGCCAGAGGACATGGAATCCCCTGCCGGTTGGATTCTGCTGCTGGACCTGGATGTCCCCACAGCCTCGGACTCCGTGTCCGGGTTTAGTGTCTTCAGCCAAGGCGAGCTTTCTAGCTTCCAGCCTCTGGCACTCGTTCCTGCTCCTACAGAGCTCCTGTTGTCACTTTCCCTGTGTCTGCTGTCCTCCAGACCTGACTGTGTCTCTGTCTGGGACTTCACTCACTAATCCCGCCCCAGACCCAGTTTATAAGGGCAGATTCCTCCCCTCCCAGGTCTGGGTGGGCCGTGTTGCATGCTTAGGGCTCCTGACCAGAGAAACCTCCCACTTGCTCTCAGACATAATATTTCTATTACTGTGGCAACCAGACCCCTGGGGTGCCACACTATCATACTCATAATATTTTGTTGTGGGACTGTGGGTGCCATTATATTATGTGAGGGGACTGTGGGTGCCATTGTACTATATGGGAGGATAGTGAGTGTCATTTTACTTTGTGGGGGACTGTGGAGGCTATCATACTATGTGGGGGCCATATGGGGATTGTGGGGGTCATTATACATTGTGGGTGGACTGTGGAGGCCAACATACTGTGTGTTGGGAAATTGTGAGGCCCATTTTACTGTGTGGGAGGCTGTGTGGGCATCATACTGTGTATGGGGGCTGTGATGCCATCATACTGTGTGGGGGGTGAGTGTGAAGGCCATCATATTGTGTGGGGGACTGTGGGTGCCATTGTCGTGTATAGGGGCAGTGGTTGTCATTGTACTGTGTAGGGGGCTGTGGAGGCTATCATACTGTGTAGGGGCTATGGAGGTATCATACCGTGTGAGGGCCATCATACTGTATTTGGCATCATATTGTGTGGGGGGACTATGTGTGCCATTGTAATGTGCAGGGGGATTGTGGGTGTCATTGTACTGTATGAGGAGCTATCATTCTTTGTGGGGGACTGTGTGGGTCATCATATTGTGTCGGGGGACTGTAGAGGCTATCATGCTGTGTGGGTGGACTGTGGGGGCCCCACCAATTTTTTAAATTAATTTTTGGGAGAATGCAGTGACCCAATAAAGATTTTTGCTACAGGACTCCACAATATCTATGTAAGCCCCTGCAATCAAACTATGAGTATGTTCCTAGAGTGTAGGACTAGGAACTCACACCAAACATGGGGAAAAATATACAATCTTCATGCAAATGTTATCATAAGCAACGGGGAGGGGAGTGTCAAATAGAAGAAGGGCTGATAGTCCGAGTTATCATATAGTCAGAGTATGGAGAGGTACCTGTGCCAAAAAACAGTGGGTGAGACAGAGAAACAACCAAAAACTTAATTAGATGGACAGGGGTCCCAAAATTAACAACAACCAAAAACTAAAAAAAAGACCCCCTACTATATACAGTATTTTATTCAGAATTATCAATAAAAAGGGGACATAGAAAATCATCAATAGTGTCAAACGGGACTTTCCCCTCCCTTGTGACGCTATTGATTATTTTCTGAGACAGAGGAACTAGTAGAAAAGGACAATCAATGACAGTGATGTCTATAATTACTATAGTTGACTAGGCACTGGCTATAGGTGACCCAATAGTAATACACAGAGACATTTTATAAGGCTATATTCACATGTCTGAACATGCCAGACATTTCTTTTGTCTGTTCTGATATGCTTGAAGTCTAGTTAGAACAATGTAGATGAACTCTGAAGAGGTTTTGAGTTATTACAGTTCCAAGTGGTCACATCCCAGTTCATTAGGATACTTTTCATTTTACATCTTTTAATAGTCCCATGATCGGCAAGCGGTGAGGCTTCATTATATATATTACAACTTGCTAATCTGAAGAGCTCATGTTGTCTGATTTATTCAATGACTTATTGACTTCCACTGATGAGTTTGATCTGTGACTCGGATCTTTGTCGTATTTTTGTCCTTCTAAAACTATAACATATTAAAAGCTGACAAAACTCTCAAGGGTTTTTTATCTTAGAGGAAGACTGTATAATTGCACTAAAGATAGTAACATTTTAAAGTTTACAGTCAGCTTTATTGTGAAACACTGCGGTCCTTGAACCTTTCAGAATTTTCCATATTTCTACATAAATTTGACCTTAAAGTAAATCAAATTTTCGCAAAAGTCCTAAAAGTAGATAAAGAGAGCCATCAAATCAAACAAATGAGTCTAAATTATTAGACTTTCTCATTTTTTAATTGAGGAAAATTATCCAATATCACATGTCTGACAGTGGCAAAAGTATGTGAACCTTTGCTTTCGGTATCTGGTATTACTCCTATTACAGGAATAATTTCAGCTTAACGTTTCCGGTAGTCAATGATTAGTCCTGTTCATCGTTTTGGAAGAATTTTAGTCCATTGCTCCCAACAAAACAGCTTCAACTCTCTTATGTTGGTGGGTTTTTACCCTTTAACTGCTCATTTCAGGTCCTTCCACAACATTTCTGTAGGATTAAGGTCCGAACTTTGACTTGGCCATTCCAAAATTTTAAATTTATTCTTCTTTAACCATTCTTTTGTAGAAGGACTTGTGTGCTTTGGGTCGTTGTCTTTTGCTGCATGACCTACAGTGAGGAAAAAAGTGTTTAGTCAGCCACCAATTGTGCAAGTTCTCCCACTTAAAAAGATGAGAGAGGCCTGTAATTGACATCATAGGTAGACTTCAACTATGAGAGACAAAATGAGAAAACAAATCCTGAAAATCACATTGTCTGATTTGGGAAGAAATTTTTTTCAAATTTTGGTGGAAAATAAGTATTTGGTCAATTACAAACAAGCAAGATTTTTGGCTCTCACAGACCTGTAACTTCTTCGTTAAGAGGCTCCTCTGTCCTCCACTCATTACCTGTAGTACTGGCACCTGTTTGAACTGGTTATCAGTATAAAACACACCTGTCCGCAACCTCAAACAGCCACACTCCAAACTCCACTATTGTGAAGACCAAAGAGCTGTCGAAGGACACCAGAAACAAAATTGTAGCCCTGCACCAGGCTGGGAAGACTGAATCGGCAATAGGCAATCTGCTTGGTGTGAAGAAATCAACTTTGGGAGCAATAATTAGAAAATGCAAGACATACAAGACCACTGATAATCTCCCTCGATCTGGGGCTCCACACAAGATCTCACCCCATGGGGTCAAAATGATCTAAAAAACGGTGAGCAAAAATCCCAGAACCACACGGGGGGACCTAGTGAATGACCTGCAGAGAGCTGGGACCAACGTTACACAGGCTACCATTAGTAACACACTACGCCGCCAGGGACTCAGATCCTGCAGTGCCAGATGTGTCCCCCTGCTTAAGCCATTACATGTTCAGGCCCGTCTGAAGTTTGCCAGAGAGCATTTGGATGATCCAGAAGAGTATTGGGAGAATGTCATATGGTCAGATGAAACCAAAGTAGAATCGTTTGATAGAAACACAACTCGGCGTGTTTGGAGGAGAAAGAATGCTGAATTGCATCCAAAGAACACCATTCCTACTGTGAAGCATGGGGGTGGCAACATCATGCTTTGGGGCTGTTTCTCTGCCAAAGGAACAGGACAACTGGTCTGTGTACATGAAAGAATGAATGGGGCCTTGTATCATGAGATTTTGAGTGCAAACCTCCTTCCATCAGCAAGGGCATTGAAGATGAAATGTGTCTGGGTCTTTCAGCATGACAATGATCTCAAGCATACCACCAGGGCAACGAAGGAGCTTCTTCGTAAGAAGCATTTCAAGGTTCTGGAGTGGCCTAGCCAGTCTCCAGATCTAAACCCTATAGAAAACCTTTGGAGGGAGTTGAAAGTCCGTGTTGCCCAGCGACAGTCCCAAAACATCACTGCTCTAGAGGAGATCTGAATGGAGGAATGGGCCAACATACCAGCAACAGTGTGTGCCAACCTTGTGAAGACTTACAGAAAACACTTGACGTCTGTCATTGCCAACAAAGGATATATAACAAAGTATTGAGATGAACTTTTGTAATTGACCAAATACTTATTTTCCACCAAAATTTGAAAAAAAATTTCTTTCCAAATCAGACAATGTGATTTTCAGGATTTGTTTTCTCATTTTGTCTCTCATAGATGAGGTCTACCTATGATGTCAATTACAGGCCTCTCTCATCTTTTTAAGTGGGAGAACTTGCACAATTGGTGGCTGACTAAATACTTTTTTTCCCCAATGTATGTTCTCCTGTGATTCACTCATGGACAGATGTCCTGAAATTTTCCTTTAGAATTTGTTGATAAATTTCAGAATTTATTGTTCTATCAATTATAGCAAGCCATCCTGGTCCATATGCGGTAAAACATGCCCAGACTATGATACTACCACCACTGTGTTTCACAAATGCTATAAGATTTTTATGCGTATGCAATGTTTTCCTTTCTCCAAACATAACACTTTTCATTTAAACAAAAAAATATATATATTTTGGTCTCATCCATTCAGAAAACATTGTTAGAATAGCCTTATGGCTTCAAGAAAGTGATCTTTAGCAAAGTGCAGATGGGCAGCAATGTTCTTTTTTAAGAGCAGTGGCTTCCTTGTTGCATTCCTGGCCTGCACAATATTGTTCCTTCTAATGATGGACTCACGAACATTAACATAAGCTAATGTGAGAGAGGCCTTTAGTTGCTTTGAGGTTACCTTGAGTCCCTTTGTGGCCTCATGGATTTTTATACGATTTGCTCTTGGAGTGATCTTTGTTGGTCAACCACTTCTGGGGACAATAATAATGGTATTAAATTTACTCTATTTGTACACAATCTGTTTGACTGTGGATAAGTAGAGTCAAAGCGCTTTAAAGATGGTTTTGTAATCTTTTCCAGCCTGATGAGGGTAACCAACTATTTTTCTGAGGTTCTCAGAAATCACCTATTTTTGTTCAGAAAATGAAAAAAAAGTCAAATTTCCCATATTTCTTCAGGACACACTATGAAAACCAGTTGTCTGGGCATTTTAGCAATGTCTCTTCCTTCTACGTGCCAAATAATAGCTAATGTCTCCAGAATAATGGCTTACATCATTAATCAATTCTAATAGGTCAACTTTTAGTTAACACTTAAAAACTGTCCTTAGAAGCAAATGATGGGCTGTAAGGTGAACTTCAAAAGATGTCCCTTAACATAAGAAACTGAGTCAAGTGAGGTAGTGGTTTTCTCTTGTATCCTGTATTTTACTCCTTCTTTCTTTATTAAACAGTAACATTAAAGAGATTCTGCAGGAACCCTATTGGGACAGTAATAGGATGTGGGCTGCACTGAACATATTGTTACCATACTGTACAAGATTTTGTTGACTGCCTGCCAATGCACACAGATAATTGTCAAAAAGATTTACCGTAATAGTTGCAATTACAAAGCATAATGGGAAATCCTGAAAGATTTAGATGACTAGTTGATGTTCAACAAAAACTGATGGGGTATTGCACCCACACTAACTTATCTCCGGCGCCTGTCATGTTCAAAAGATGAGGCATTATGAAATGGTCCGGAGAGTGAGGATAGAAAGACATTCCTCCGAGCAGAAAATGAATTCCAAGACAATCCTGAGAAAATTGTTTTTTCTTATCTGCGTGCTTCCAATAAGCTGTCATCGACTGTGCCAAATGAGATATAAGTATAATAGAGGCTTTACTGGAAAAGACAAAGAAATGGAGAAATCTGCAAGAGGCAATACCATTTCTGTTGTCTGAACTGAAGACAGACCAGCTGTTACACTGATGTGAAATCATTTCCGTGCAAGTTAAAATACAGCTAAGTGCACATTGTGTTTGTGCCCTACTGTTGGCCATACATCCTACTGTGGCCACAGTCTTGATGGATTTGATGGATGCCATGACATCAGTCCCTTCACAGGGTTCCATTTAGGGTCACCAACCGTCCAGAAATTCCTGGACAGTCCATAAAAATAGGGCACTTTTTTGCCCTGTCCATAGAAAAGTTTTGAGCCATCTGTGATTTTTTTTAAGCTGAAGAAACTTATACAGAATTTTTATCATTTTACAGTTTACAGTGAATGCAGCTAATGTCTTCATATCAGTATTATGGGCTGTAGACGTGTATCAAAGTAGTAGTGGTGGAGGCGATGGTCTGCCCCCTGACTCTCTGAAGGGTTAAATGTGCGTTTCTGAAGATAGAACCCTCTGGGGCTGCAGTTAAGTGTAGGTAGGGTTAACTGTAACGGCCGGCCCAGTAGAGGTCCCCCTTCCTGAGTGCTAGTGACAAGTGCAGGAAGTGACAGTCAAAGAGTTGTTAGTTGTGAGAGGTGACAAGTAGCAGGCTCAAGTCAGGGGCTGCTAGGGATGACGTGGGCATAGAATCCCAGGCAGTGGATAGCCAGGGAACCCCTCTGAACAAGTCCCCTTTTCCGGCCTGGGTACCTAGAGATAGACGTCGGGCCTGGGGGCACATTCTGTCTGCGAAGCTGCAGAAGATATAGGACTCAAACTCTTAGAAGAGGAGTGAGATAGGATCCAGAAATACTGCCAGAGGTGGAGACGAATCCCTAGGGCTAGAGAAGATAGTAGAAGGGATGCTCTACCTAGAACGGGAACTAGGGCTGAAGTTGTATCCGGTACCTGTGGGAAAGATGACAACCCGTTCGGCTGTATCCTTTACACCTGCCTGTAAATGCTGTAAATATTGCCAGCCACCAAGTTTTGGTTGTTTTTATGAAAGTTGTGTCCATGGATTAATTGCTGCCCAGGTTCCCAAAGAAGAATTCCTGCAGTGAGAAGAGGCCTGCGGGTCAGAAGTAAGTGGTAAACACCACACAAACAGCAGAACACCAGGATGGGGACACACCTTGTCTGTAGGATGCCAAAGCGAGAAGAAGTGAAAGCCCACCCACATTTGGCGTAGTTGGCAGGGTGCGAGTTCCTCGCACGAAGAAAGCGAGGAAGAGCGGACTCATAGCACAGAAGAAAGAGTGCTCGAAGACATGTGGCCCAAGATGGTGGCCAGAAGCATGGATTCCAAAATGGCTATGGCGGCGGTGAAGAGACGGAGAAAAACCACTTGTTGTGGTCGTGGACAGCCCCCGGGAGAGCGAAAATGTGACCAGCCCCCACGAATGTCGGCCCAAAGAAGGATGGGCCCAGCAGTCAGGATTCCGCTGGAATAGAAGGTATGTTCCAGAGGAGGGAGAGGCGCAGTGTGAGGCACAGCCCAGCCAGTGGCAGATGGCAATGGAAGGGGGCGCAGCTGAAGTAAAGCAAGCGTGATGCAGCGGTCGTATCAGAAGTTCGGCCCAGAAAGCGGTGGAGTTGGGCGTGCAGGAAGCGTGTCACCGGAGAGCGACCAGCACCATTTTCCCTGCTGAGCATGAGGAGTGAGGAGCGCAGCAGAGAATCTCTGGAGAAGTTGGCGCACGAGGAACAAAACGACCCGATGGAGGTGAGTGACAAGGAGATGCCAGAAGTCGTCACCCCCGGGGCCACATCGGGAAGTTACCGGACCACTGGAGCTGATCAAGCACCACTGTTTGTACTGCCGATGCGGGTGCAGTGGATGACCACGTCGCAACCGGACATGGGCCTTCTGGCTCATGAGCTAAGGGTGTTGTGCTGGAACCAGATACAGGGAAGCGACACCCCTTGGCTGAGGGAGGAAAGACCCCAAGCGGCACCGGCACAGAGGCAGCGCGTCTGTAGGAACAGGACGCACGTACACCATCGTGGTTGGTCTCGATTCCGGTGCTCACTAGAATGATCCCTGGAGATGCCGCGAGCGCGGTTGTGCTCGAAGGCGGCGAGGCGAAAGTGAGGGCAGTCAAGAGGAAGGCCCCTTACATTAATTGATGGGAAATAGAGAGGACTATTGTGGCACCCCTGAGGGTTCAGTCGCCACAGAGGTAACTGCACCTCACCCAGAGGTGTAGTGCCTCCTTCTCTCAGGTAAGGAGGGAGTGCTGCCTGGAACCCCAACACCCACATTCAACACTACACTACTCCAGGCCGGCAGGAAGTGCAAGATGCACTGTGTTTCTGCTGAGCCCTGTCCCTGGCTGGAGTGGGGGGAACCAAAGAGAAGGGGAACCAGTAGTGGGTGTGGGTGGAGGATGTAGAGTAGGGGAGCACCATTGTAGGAAGTATAAAAAGGGAAGCCATCTTAGGGTGGCAGGCTAGTCAGTGTGAATTCAGTAAGGAGAGGAGGGGAGCAGAGTCTCTTCAGGAGCTCTGCTCCACAAGTGGGGCCTAGTGATAGAGGCCCAGGAGGGGAGCAGAGGAGAAAGGCTCCGTTTTACAGAAGGGATCCCAGGGGGGTACGGTGAGTGCAGGACGACACCCGTACGCCCCGAATCTGCCAGGTGTCAGAGGGATCAGGCCGCAAGAAGGGGACCGGCCCCTGGACCAGCCATGTTACTCCAGGTCTCGGCTGGAAAAAACGGAGGCTTCTGCACTTCCATGGTGCAGTTGCCACAGTCTCACCCTAGTCACCATGAAGGGCATCAAGTAGGTCCGGGAACTCCAGGTTGCCCAGAGGGACTTCAGAGCACCCGATCGGGACTGTGTGTGGGAAGCGCAGGGCAGGAGGGAGAAGACCCAGCGCAGGAAGTTGGTCTAGTTAGGAACATAAAGAAAGCGGGGTTCCGTCAAGCGCTCCTGACCTATCTGAGGAAGAGCGGAACCCCTGTTCTGGTAGACGCAGTGCGAAGCGGGAGGCTGACACCCGTACAGTGTACCTGAGGAACTTGAACAGAACTGTGAGTAAACTCGGATGACTGCACTCCACTGCCTCCATCAGTTATTTCCGCTGCGCCATCTCTCCTGCACTACTAGCCCCAGCACTACCCACCATCAAACTCTACCCTGCCCTGAGGCCCGCTCCACCTGTGGGGAGCTGTTCCATCCTAGCTGCCCTATCAACTGCCTCAGAGGTCTGCAGCAGCGCTGGTACAAATTACCAGAAACCACAGGTGGCGTCACGAACACTTCCTAAGAACTACAAATCCCATATAAATATTTTCTTTCCCCTTTTTTGTTGTTGACCGCCCTGGGCCACGGACCGGGCCTGCCACTGTGACATATTCCCCCCAGCATCCATAGGCCCGGACACCGAGTACCCCACTGCCCTGGGGGCGCGTAAATATCATGAACACTCCACCAGTCAAGAGTCACCCTGACTACATGCCAAAATGTCTGGCTGAGTGCCCGCCCCCAATGAGTCTGTTGGAGCGCCGAAAACGGACCGACCTACACTGGAGAGGATGGTTGGAAGGGGTCTAATGCCGCCTGGCCGGAGTCGATTGAAGCATCCCAGACCCGTGGACGAGTGGTGGAGTTTAATATTAAGAAGGGGTGTGAGCTCCTGGAGGATGAATGGACCGGAGACGAGGTCTATGTAAGCCGCAACATGGTGAAGCAGAAGTACCTGCCCTCATGACTCCACAGCCTCTACCCAGTTTGTGATCTGGGAAGAGAAAAGAATCAATGCACTAGTAGAAAGGGAAAAGGGAGAGGGAAGGTGTGAATAAAAAATAACTTTTATTAAATAATTAAAAATTTTGAAATAAATAGTTGTTACATACATCTAAATCGGATGTATATTGAGTCACAGTGAAATTATATAACTGTGGCTCACTAGGGTCCCGAAATGAAAAGAACAGCCAGAATGTGAAATTACCCTAACCAGTGTCCCTAAAAGTTATGGTTGGGTTACAAAGGTCCGCATCATTTTCCCACTTGTTTGTAAAGAGTGGTATATAGTCTCAAATAATTATATATATTCCGCAGTTTCAATTATGTCACTGTCAGATAGTATACGGACAGTGGTGTCTGTAGCCACAATGTAGTTAAATGCAATTTGAGACAAACAGAAAAAGCCGATACCCCCGGTGAAACACGCGTCAGGGACGTTGGTCCCGTTAATGTTATAGACAGCCTAACATCTAATGTGCCGCCCGTTTCCTGAAGACCCACCTCTTCCAACAAGCCTACATCCTGATGTAACCACCATTCCACCATATCACTCCACGACCAGCTCTGCCCTCACCTACTGTATCCTCACCCATCCCTTGTAGATTTTGAGCCCTCATGGGCAGGGTCCTCTCTCCTCCTGTACCAGTCTCTGACTTGTATAGTTCAAGATTATTGTACTTGTTTTTTATTATGTATACCCCCTTTCACATGTAAAGTGCCATGGAATAAATGCCGCTATAATAATAAATAATAATAATATATCTGATTATCTATCTTTCTAGCTATCTATTAGTGACGATTGAACAACAAAATGCTCAAGTGCTCAGTACTCGAATTGAGCAGGTCAGAAGTTCGGACGGGCTCGACTCGAGTACCAACTATAATGGAAGTCAGGGCCAGCTCCAGGTTTTTGTGGGCCCAGGGCGTAAGAGTCTCAGTGGGCCCCTTTAACACATACCACGATTCATGATGCACAGATACGGCAGAGAAATATAGGTATAGTACAATGCAAGGATTTCACTTACTTCTTACATTACATGAGTGATATCTATTGTAAATTCTACAATGGCTCAGAAACCGGTGAATCCTCGCAGCACACAGTGCGTGTCCTGGGGGGATTCAAAACTTTTCATTTTAGACCGGACAGTATAGTCCACCATACAGAATTCTGGGCACCACATAGTACTCCACACAGTATTATGAGCCCCATATATTGCTCCATACAGTATAATGAGCCCAATATAATGCTCCATACTGTAGAATGAGCTCCATATAATGCTCCATATAGAATAATGAGCTCTATATAATGTTCTATACAGAATAATAGGCCCCATATGTAGCTCCATACAGAATAATGGGCCTTATATATTGCTCCATACAGAAAAATGGACCGCATATGTTGCTCCGTTCAGTATAATGGGCCCCATGTATTGCTCCATTCAGTATAATGGACCCCGTATATTGCTCCATACAGTATAATGAGCCCCATATATTGCTCCATACAGAATAATGAGACCCATATAGTGCTTCATACAGTATAAAGAGCCCATATATTGCTCCATACTGAATAATGTGCTCCATACTGAATAATGGACCCCATATATTGCCCCACACAGAAAAATGAACCTCATGTAATGCTCCATGCAGAATAATGGACCCCATATATTGCTCCATACCAAATAATGGGCCGGTAATGTTCCTTACAAAATGGGCCCCTTATAATGCTCCATACAGCATAATGGGCCCCATATAGTGCACTGTACAGAATGGACCCTATATAATGCTCCATACAGAATGGGCCCCATATATTGCTCCATACATAATGGGCACCATATAATACTCCATACATAATAAAAATCAAATACCTCTCCTTGCTGGCCGCAGGTCATGTCTCTTCGGCATCTTCTGGTTCTCTGCACTGTGACTGCTCCGCAGAGGGCGCACTGTAGTGTAGTCATCGCGCCCTCTGCCCTGAGACGTCACAGAGTCAGAAGACGTGGAAGACACCGGAGTCGTGGAGGAACAGGGAGAGGTAAATATTGCAAACAGTTTAAAGCACGTGGGTGGGGAGCCCGGTGCCAGCGGCCACGACCATGCAGGTACCGGGTCCTCCAGACTCATGGGACCTATATCGAGCAAGTGTCCCTAACGGCGAGTGAGCCCCCCGCTTGTTCAGAGCCCCGGCACTTGCCCAGGTGCGCTGGGTGCTAACGCCGGGCCTGATGAAAGTCAATGAGAAACGAGAGCATTTTTCCGGAAGACCCTACCAAACAGAGCTCAAATGGAATGGGAACAGCATGGGGAAGATGCCTAGACGCATTTCTGACTCCCAGGTCACCGCTGGAAACATTGTTGTCAGAGTATTACACAACTTTTACGGACTCACAATAAAACATACAAAAACGAAGATAAAATTGATTTTTCAGGAAAAGATCTTAGGAAGCATTCTTTCCTGTATAATGACTTGTATATAAGGCAAAATTAAAAAGAGAAAAAAAAAACGCCTCGTCCACCCCTTATTAGCTGGGCCATCTCTCACCGTATTTGCCTGTTGCCTATGACTTCAGTAGATGACATAGTAAGGGGGAAATAAAATCACATCCACAGGTAGTCACCGGAAAATTTAATTTTAATATTTTACTAGCTTATTATTATCATTATTTATTATTATAGGGCCATTTATTCCATGGCGCTTTACATGTGAAAAAGGGGTATACCTGTACATACAAAAACAATTACAATGATCTTTAACAAAACGTGAAGGCGACTGGTACAGGAGGAGTGAGGACCCTGCCAGCGAGGGCTCAGAGTCTACAAGACCTTATGTGGGCACGTGGTATGTGTAGGAAATATGGAAAGTTCTTCTTGTAGCGTGGGAAGGCTAAACAACTAGTAATCAGTGTTGGTCAAAATGCGTATAACGTGAGGGTCTCGGGAAAGGCAGCGGGGCATAAATTCAGCCATGTGTGCCAGACTCCCAAAAGTCGAGACTTCCCTGTCCCCACCAGTAGGACGACTCTTCATCTCCTCGTCTTCCTCCTCCTCCCTCTCCTCATCCTCCTCTTCAGCCCATCCACGCTGAACAAACGGGATACAGCTGGTGTGGGTAGTCGGTAGCACATGTGCCGTCCCAGGGCCGACCCGGTCCCGGCCTCCATTAAGTTCACCCAGTGTGCCGTCAGGGAAATGTAGTGTCCCTGGCCACAGCCACTTGTCCACGTATCGGTCCTTCCCAGTAATGGCTTTGGTCAGGGCACAGGTGATGTTATGGGACACGTGCTGGTGAAAGGTGGAGAGGGCACACCGCTAAAAATTGTGGCGGCTGGGGACCGAGTACCAAGGGACGGCCACCGCCATGAGGTTGCGGAAAGCCTCAGTGTCCACAAGCCTAAACAGCAACATTTCCAGGGCAAGCAGTATGGAAATGGGCTTAAGTGTTTGGGCCTGTGGGTGGATGACTGGGTATTTTCACTTGTGTTCCAAGGTCTAGGGTAGGGACCGCTTGAACGTTGAGCTGGGGCAAGGAAGTGAACGTGGTTGCTGATGGTGCTTGCGAATGTGCAACGACAGGTTCAGAGCAGGAAGCATCCGAGCCTGCGTCAAACCTGCAGTGAAAGGACTCGAGCATGGCACTCGAGCCCCCGGGATATTCGAACAAGTACCGAGTGTGGCCAAGCAACCCGATGCTCAATCGAGTATCAAGCAATGGCGAGAACGCTTGCTCATCACTACTATCTATCTATCTATCTATCTATCTGTCTATCCAGCCGATCACATTATCATCATGGCTTCTGTTGTAACAGAGCTGTGACAGTTTTGGCAAATCCATTTTGAAACAGAGTCTAACAAATGTTCTTTGTTGTTCACACTATAAATTACCCTGAAGACTACTGTAAGGGGGAAGACCGGGGTGTAAGTGCTTTCAGATCAAGGGATCCGGAACTGCCGGGGCCGTACCTCTTGTTGCAGGGGGAAGACAGACTGCAAGCAGAGGAGTCATGTGACAGGGAAGCAGGGGGTGTGTCGAGAGAGAGAGCTGGGAGGTCAGGTGACAGAAGGACTCCTGGTGTGACGAGAGAGAGGGAGAGACGAGGACGTTTGCGCGGGAAAGCGGAGCTGAGTCCTGCGGAGCAGAGCAGTGTGAGAGGGTCCAGGCTCCTGGCTACAGGACTTGGAGCAAGGGATCCGAGTGCAGTGGACCGGTGGAGTCAAGCTGACTGTAGGGAGAAGAGACGCAGGGTCCGTGGAGCTGAGCATGTGAGGTGCCGTGTTATGGACTAGGGGCTCGGCGGGTAAAACCGGAGACCACCCGCTGCCACCAGGAGACGGAGCATTGTTTGGGCGGGGAAGCCTGAAGACAGCATCACCAGCACCAGCTGGCAACTGCCTTGTAGAGGATACAAGTCAGCTAAGTGAAAAAACTGTTGTTTGTTACCGGTTTGACTCTGCTACAGCTAGTTAAACTGTAAACTGTCAGTTACAGACTAATATCTGCTATTTCCCCATATTTTACCCTGTTACTCCCTGCGTGGAGATTCATCTTGTTATCATAAACTTTCCCTGTTTATTAACCCTGTATTGGCTGCTCTGTGCTTCTGTGTCACTGCATCTAAAGTACCTGTGTTACATTTGGCGTAGTCGGCAGGATGCAGTCGTTAGACACAGACACTGTGTAGCGCCGGCGTCCCTGCCCTCTGCTAGGCAGGGACGCTGTTCCCCTCACCCCTCTGCTCCGAGCCCGGCGTCCTCCTCCCGCTCTGCTGGCAGCGCGCGCTCCTTCCCGGCCACTGTGCTTAGGGCGCGCGCGCTCCCTCCCTCTTAAAGGGGCCACGCGCGCCGTCCTAAGGAGTCCCCGGCCAATGGCCGGAGGACTTCACCATATATAAGGCACCTCCTCCAAAATGGAGGTGCCCGAGCAATGTTGTTGCACTGTTCACTACTCTGCTTCAGCCCTCAGGTCCCGTTGCCAGTTACCTGCCAGATTCCTGCCAGTTGCTGTCTGATTCCTGCCTGATATTCCGCTTACCTGCCTGCTAGCCTGAGGTCCGACGGTCTGCCTACCAACTCCTGTCAGTCTGTCTATGGACCAGCTTGCCCGCTCACCTGGGAGCGCACATCTGCTACCTGCTTGCTAGCCTACCTGGAGGCTCCGCCGTCACGTGCTGTGACCACCTGCCATTCCAGAGACTCCTGCCCGCTCACCTGGGAGCGCACACCTGTTACCTGCCTGCTTGCCTACCTGGAGGCTCCGCCGTCACGTGCTGTGACCACCTGCCATTCCAGAGACTCTCACTTGCTCACCTGGGAGCACACATCTACCATCTGCCTGCTAGCCTACCTGGAGGCTCTGCCATCACAGGTCGTACCTACCCTTTACCCAGAGACTGCCCCGGTCACTTGCCGTGACCTCCTGCCCGTTCATCCAGAGACTGCCCCGGTCACTTGCCGTGACCTCCTGCCCGTTCATCCAGAGACTGCCCCGGTCACTTGCCGTGACCTCCTGTCCGTTCACCCAGAGACTGTCCCGGTCACCTGCTGTGACTGCCTGCCCGCCTTCCCTGGTCGCCACCTGCTCCCTTACAAGGCCGCCCCCTTGTATAGTAGCTCAGAGGTCCCGCCTCCCAGACCCGTTACACACTGCAGAGCAGTCCATCCTGGGAGCCCCTAAATCTAGCTTGCTGCTGGGGGGCCATGCTCAGCAATCTCCCAAAGTTCACCGTGGACAATATGATGCTGTGGGACTGGATTGAGAGAGTTAGGAGTATGTTACGTATGCACCCGATGACCCCAGCTATGAAAGCCAAAATAGCCTTACTGGCCCTGGACGGCGAGGCCCGACAGTCCGTGATGTACCGCCCTCCCCATGACCGGGATACTGTAGAAAAAGTGGTGCGGATACTGGAGGAAATGCATGGGGATCCCACCAATGTAGGAGAGCTGAGGATACGGCTGTTTCGCCAAGTGCAGCAGGAGGGGGAGACTGTGACGCAGTATGTTAATGCCTTACAGAGGGTGCATGCCTATATCACTAGAAAAGACGACATGGGGAATTTGGGAATGGGCCCCCCTGACGTGATCTTAAGGGACCAGTTTGTGGCAGGCCTCAGGGATGTGCAGCTGAAGCAGGCCTTGCGGGAGCGCCTGCGCGCCAACCCACTGTAGTGCCGGCGTCCCTGCCCTCTGCTAGGCAGGGACGCTGTTCCCCTCACCGCTCTGCTCCGTGCCCGGCGTCCCTCTCCCGCTCTGCTGGCAGCGCGCGCTCCTTCCCGGCCACTGTGCTTAGGGCGCGCGCGCGCGCTCTCCCTCCCTCTTAAAGGGGCCGCGCACGCCGTCCTAAGGAGTCCCCGGCCAATGGCCGGAGGACTTTACCATATATAAGGCACCTCCTCCAAAATGGAGGTGCCCGAGCAATGTTGTTGCACTGTTCACTACTCTGCTTCAGCCCTCAGGTCCCGTTGCCAGTTACCTGCCAGTTACCTGCCAGTTACCTGCCAGATTCCTGCCTGATTATCTGCTACCTGCCTGCTAGTCTGAGGTCCGACGGTCTGCCTTACTACTCCTGTCAGTCTGTCTAAGGACCAGCCTGCCCGCTCACCTGGGAGCGCACATCAGCCACCTGCCTGAGGTCCGACGGTCTGCCTTCCAACTCCTGTCAGTCTGTCTATGGACCAGCTTGCCCGCTCACCTGGGAGCACACACCTGCTACCTGCCTGCTAGTCTACCTGGAGGCTCCGCCGTCACGTGCTGTGACCACCTGCCTGTCCAGTGACTCCTGCTCGCTCACCTGGGAGCGCTCATCTGCTGCCTGTCTGCTAGCCTACCTGGAGGCTCTGCCGTCACGTGCTGTGACCACCCGCCTGTCCAGAGACTTCTGCCCGCTCACCTGGGAGCGCTCATCTGCCGCCTGTCTGTTGGTCTTCCTGGAGGCTCCGCCGTCACATGCTGTGACCACCCGTTCATCCAGAGACTCTCGCCTGCTCACCTGGGAGCTCACGTCTATCATCAGCCGCCACAGGTCGTACCTACCCTTTACCTAGAGACTGCCCCGGTCACTTGCCGTGACCTCCAGCCCGTTCACCCAGAGACTGCCCCGGTCACTTGCCGTGACCTCCAGCCTGTTCACCCAGAGACTGCCCCGGTCACTTGCCGTGATCTCCAGCCCGTTCACCCAGAGACTGCCCCGGTCACTTGCCGTGACCTCCAGCCCGTTCATCCAGAGACTGTCCCGGTCACTTGCCGTGACCTCCTGCCCGTACACCCAGAGACTGTCCCGGTCACCTGCTGTGACTGCCTGCCTGGTCGCCACCCGCTCCCTTACAAGGACCGCCCCCTTGTATAGTAGCTCAGAGGTTCCGCCTCCCAGACCCGTTACAGTTTGCTCGGGCCATGGAACCCGGTGGCACCCAAGCTCCCTCGCTCTCGGACCTGTGTCATGAACTGTCCCGTCAAAGGTCCCAACAGGAGTCCATCCTGGGTCACCTGCGGAATGTCAATACTCGCCTGGACACTCTGACTGCTCCACCAACAACCTCCGCCAGTGCCATGTCTCGCAATCCGGCAGCTCCGCTGTCCACTAACACCATGATATCCTACCCCGGACCTCGGCTTTCTGCACCTCCTCGCTTCGGAGGCGACTCAGCCCAGGCTCGGGGCTTCATAAATCAGTGCACCCTGCACTTTGAACTATTGTCCCACCAGTTTAACTCCGACCGAGCCAAAATTGCATTCATCATGTCCCATCTCACCGGGGAGGCCCTGGCCTGGCTAAATCCTCTATGGGAGAGAGGAGACCCCCTGGTGTCCAACTTGCCTGCTTTTCTCTCGGCTTTCCGGAAAGTCTTCGACGAACCCGGACGGAAGACCTCATCCGCATCATCGTTGCTACGCCTCCGTCAGGAAAGTCTCACCGTGGGCCAATATGCCATACGGTTCCGTACCCTTGCCTCGGAGCTGGCCTGGGATAACGACGCTCTGGTTTCCGTCTTCTGGGAGGGTCTGTCCGGCCGTATTAAAGATGAACTTGCCGGTCGGGACATTCCTACCACTCTCGATGACTTAATAACTCTTGCCACCCGGATTGACCTACGGTTCCAGGAGCGTGCCAGAGAGGTCACCCGTGAGAGGAGGTTACCACGTCTAGCTCCTACTTTTCAGAAACCCGTCACTCCTTCTGTCTCTAACCAGGTACACCCTCCTGAGCCTATGCAGGTCGACCAGACCAAGATGGTCAAGACCCGTCAGGACTTACGCCGTGCCGAGGGGACCTGCTTCTACTGTGGCAGTAAGGAGCACCGGATCCGTGCCTGCCCGGAGAGGTCGGGAAACGCCTGTGTCTAGGTTCGCTCAGAGAGGTCCACCTAGACAAGAATAAATCCTCTCCATCCCTGCTGTTGTCAGTTTCAATCGTCTACGGGGAGAACCGTTATTTCGAACTAGCCCAACTGGACTCTGGAGCAGCCGGGAATCTTATTTCACAGTCCCTGGTAGAGAAATACCGCATCCCCACCAAACCTCTGGCTGTACCCTTGTCTGTTGCTGCCGTGGATGGGGGGCTCTTACCACGCCCCATCCAACTCATCACCGAATCCATTACTCTGCAGGTGGGAATGCTGCATTCTGAAAGTATCTCCTTCCATGTTCTGCCTGGACTCTCTCACGCCCTCTTGCTAGGCCTACCTTGGCTCCAGAAACATGCACCCGTTCTTGACTGGCAGACCGGAGAAGTCCTTCGCTGGGGACAGGGCTGCCATAAGACCTGTCTGGTTCCCGTTCATCCCGTCCGTCCTTCTCCTACCCCAGCTAATCTACCTGGACTTCCGATTCCTTATTGGTCTTATGCTGATGTCTTTAATAAAAAGGAGGCAGAGACACTACCCCCTCATAGACCATACGACTGCCCTATCGACCTGTTACCTGGTACTTCTCCTCCCCGTGGGCGTATTTATCCATTATCCGCTGCTGAGACCTGGTCGATGTCCGAATATATTGAGGAGAATCTGGCCAGGGGATTCATCCGGAAATCTACCTCCCCGGCGGGAGCAGGCTTCTTTTTCGTCAAAAAGAAGGACGGCTCTCTCCGTCCCTGTATAGACTATAGAGGCCTTAACCAGATCACGGTGAAGAATAAGTACCCCCTTCCGCTCATTCCGGAGTTATTTGATCGTCTGAGGAGGGCTAGAATCTTCACCAAACTGGACCTCCGTGGGGCGTACAACCTGGTTCGTATCCGTCAGGGGGATGAATGGAAGACGGCATTCAACACCCGGGACGGCCACTATGAATATCTGGTAATGCCCTTTGGCCTCTGTAACGCTCCTGCCGTCTTTCAAGAGTTGGTCAATGACATCTTCCGGGACCTTCTCTACTCCTGCGTAGTGGTGTACCTGGACGACATCTTGGTCTTCTCTCCGGATCTCCAGACTCACCGGAGGGATGTTCTTCAGGTCCTGCTCAGGCAGAACCTTCTCTACGCTAAATATGAGAAGTGCCTCTTTGAGCAGACCTCGCTTCCGTTTCTGGGCTACATTATCTCTCAGACCGGCCTACAAATGGATCCTGAGAAACTGTCTGCCATCGAGAAATGGCCCCGACCAGAGGGGTTGAAGGCTATTCAACGGTTCCTGGGCTTCGCCAACTATTACCACCTCTTCATCCCGCACTTCTCTTCCCGGACTGCCCCAATTTCCGCGCTCACCCGTAAGGGTACTAATCCCAAAGAGTGGCCGCCCGAAGCAGAGGAGGCCTTTCTTTCCCTAAAACAGGCCTTCTCTTCCGCCCCGGTGCTGCATCGCCCGGACGGCAACAAGCAGTTCTTCCTGGAAGTTGACGCCTCCTCCTCTGGAGCCGGAGCGGTACTTACTCAAAAATCATCTTCCGGGAGAATGGTAACTTGTGGCTTCTTCTCCAAACTCTTCTCCTCTTCTGAGCGCAACTATTCCATAGGAGACCGAGAGTTATTGGCCATCAAGCTGGCGTTGGAGGAGTGGCGTTACCTACTCGAGGGGGCTCTTCATCCGGTAATAATTTACACTGACCACAAGAACTTGGCTTACCTCCAGCATGCCCAGAGACTTAACCCGCGCCAAGCCCGGTGGTCCTTGTTTTTTGCTCGCTTTGATTTTGTTCTTCATTTTCGCCCGGCTGACAAAAACGTCAAAGCAGACGCCTTGTCCCGATCCTTTCTGGTGTCCGATCTCGAGGAAGAACCTAAACATATCATCGATCCCGCCAGAGTAATGCAGGTGGCTCCCGTGAGTCTAAATCGTCTCCCTCCCGGTAAGACGTTTGTTTCAGTACCGGATCGGGAGAAGATCCTACACTGGGGCCATTCATCTAAACTAGCTGGCCACGCCGGTCAGAAAAAGACCCTCCAGCTTATTGCCCGGCACTATTGGTGGCCTACCCTGCACAAGGACATAATAGACTTTGTTTCTGCCTGTGTGTCCTGCGCCCGCAACAAAGTCCCGAGACATATGCCAGCCGGACGCCTCCTTCCGCTTCCTGTACCTGCTGCCCCCTGGCAGCATATAGCAATGGACTTTATAACTGATCTCCCCGTCTCTGCCGGTTGTACGGTCATTTGGGTGGTCGCTGACCGCTTTTCCAAGATGGCTCACTTTATTCCCCTGCCAGGCTTTCCGTCTGCACCCGAGCTGGCTAAAGACTTTATCCGCCACATCTTCCGTCTTCATGGCCTGCCCCTCCACATCGTGTCGGATCGTGGGGTACAGTTCACCTCACGTTTCTGGAGAGCCACTTGTAAACTACTAGACGTCACCCTGGACTTCTCTTCCGCTTACCACCCACAGTCCAATGGTCAAGTGGAGCGGATCAATCAGAACCTGACCAGTTACCTCCGGCACTTCGTTAATGCCCACTATTCTGACTGGGTGGATCTCCTACCATGGGCCGAGTTCTCTTATAATAATCACGAGAGCGAATCCTCCTCCAAATCCCCGTTTTTTGTAGTCTTTGGTCAGCATCCTCGGATTCCTTTTCCTGTCTCCACCTCTGTGGACAACCCGGCTGCGGAATCTCTCGTTAGCAAATTTTCCTCCATATGGGAGAGTACCCGGTCCGCACTCCTTCTGTCATCCGAGCGTATGAAAAGACACGCTGACAAAAAACGCCTGGATCCTCCACAATTTCGTCCAGGAGATAAGGTCTGGCTCTCATCTAAATATGTTCGACTCAAGATACCTTCTTACAAGTTAGGGCCTCGGTTCATCGGTCCTCTGGAGGTCATCAGTCAGATCAACCCGGTGGCCTATAAATTGAAACTCCCGGCCAACTTACGGATCCCTAACTCCTTCCATGTATCTCTCCTCAAACCCGTGGTGCTTAACTCTTTTTCCAAATCTACAGGTACGCCTCCTGCTCCGGTTTCTGCTGAGGACGAGTTTGAGGTAGAGAACATTCTTGCCACCAAAAGGGTAAGAGGAAAGACCTTTTTTCTGGTAGATTGGAAGGGGTTTGGTCCTGAGGAGAGAACGTGGGAGCCCCGGGAGAACATCCATGCCCCTCTCATCCTAGCTAAATTTCTATCTGGCCTAAAAAAGGGGGGGCCTAAAGGGGGGGGTACTGTAGTGCCGGCGTCCCTGCCCTCTGCTAGGCAGGGACGCTGTTCCCCTCACCGCTCTGCTCCGTGCCCGGCGTCCCTCTCCCGCTCTGCTGGCAGCGCGCGCTCCTTCCCGGCCACTGTGCTTAGGGCGCGCGCGCGCGCTCTCCCTCCCTCTTAAAGGGGCCGCGCGCGCCGTCCTAAGGAGTCCCCGGCCAATGGCCGGAGGACTTTACCATATATAAGGCACCTCCTCCAAAATGGAGGTGCCCGAGCAATGTTGTTGCACTGTTCACTACTCTGCTTCAGCCCTCAGGTCCCGTTGCCAGTTACCTGCCAGTTACCTGCCAGTTACCTGCCAGATTCCTGCCTGATTATCTGCTACCTGCCTGCTAGTCTGAGGTCCGACGGTCTGCCTTACTACTCCTGTCAGTCTGTCTAAGGACCAGCCTGCCCGCTCACCTGGGAGCGCACATCAGCCACCTGCCTGAGGTCCGACGGTCTGCCTTCCAACTCCTGTCAGTCTGTCTATGGACCAGCTTGCCCGCTCACCTGGGAGCACACACCTGCTACCTGCCTGCTAGTCTACCTGGAGGCTCCGCCGTCACGTGCTGTGACCACCTGCCTGTCCAGTGACTCCTGCTCGCTCACCTGGGAGCGCTCATCTGCTGCCTGTCTGCTAGCCTACCTGGAGGCTCTGCCGTCACGTGCTGTGACCACCCGCCTGTCCAGAGACTTCTGCCCGCTCACCTGGGAGCGCTCATCTGCCGCCTGTCTGTTGGTCTTCCTGGAGGCTCCGCCGTCACATGCTGTGACCACCCGTTCTTCCAGAGACTCTCGCCTGCTCACCTGGGAGCTCACGTCTATCATCAGCCGCCACAGGTCGTACCTACCCTTTACCTAGAGACTGCCCCGGTCACTTGCCGTGACCTCCAGCCCGTTCACCCAGAGACTGCCCCGGTCACTTGTTGTGACCTCCAGCCCGTTCACCCAGAGACTGCCCCGGTCACTTGCCGTGATTTCCAGCCCGTTCACCCAGAGACTGCCCCGGTCACTTGCCGTGACCTCCAGCCCGTTCATCCAGAGACTGTCCCGGTCACTTGCCGTGACCTCCTGCCCGTACACCCAGAGACTGTCCCGGTCACCTGCTGTGACTGCCTGCCTGGTCGCCACCCGCTCCCTTACAAGGACCGCCCCCTTGTATAGTAGCTCAGAGGTTCCGCCTCCCAGACCCGTTACACCCACGTATGAATTTCTAGAAGTGGGGGCAGAGGCACGTGTGAGAGAGCAGGAGATGAGGGTGACGGCCCTGGCAGGGATGGTCCGGAGTAATGAGGTACCCACCCTGCCTGCAGCTGAACCGGAATGGGCTCGAGAGACGCGGAAGGAGATACAGGAGATGCGGGATGAATGGTCCAGCCTCAAGAAGACCCCTGCCCCGACACCAGAGATACCCAGATCGATTGCCCCAGTTATGGAAAGAATTTAATTCAGGACCCGTCCTGCAGGAGAGTTCCATAGAGGAGGGAGGCAGCCCTACACAGACAGAGACACGACCTGCTGGAAGTGTGGAGGTGCAGGACATTACGCCAGGGGCTGTGCTAGCCGAGGGCGGCCCCTGTCGCGACAGCCGTTAAACTAGCGGGCTCCGTGTTCGGGGGACACAGCACGGAGCCTGAGGAAGGGGAAAGAAAAAAAGGAAGTCCCAAGGACCTAGTTTCCAGCAGCCCGACAGTCTGGGCCGAAATAAGCGGTCGGGCTGTTCACTGCCTGGTTGACACGGGATCCCAGGTGACTACGATGACAGAAGCCTACTTTCAACAGCGCGGCCTGAATGGGGACCAGTAATTAGACTCACGGCAGCTAATCAATTACCCATCCCGGTCGCAGGGGTGGTGTGGATGAAGATACGAGTGTGTGGAAAAGATGTGGGAAAAAAGGAGTCGTCCTGGTCGCAGGGGGAACCGGAAGTGGACCCCCGGTGACCCTCGGAATGAATGTGCTGAAAGAGATCGGGCAAATTCTGCTTAGTGAGCTGAAGGAGATTCCTCTAGACCAGTGGGACCCGTGAACTCCTCAAAGGAGGGTCTTTCAACAACTAATCCGAGCTGCCCAGGCTCAGGAGAAGTCGAGTGAAGGGAAGATCCTGGGGAAAATAATAGTGTCAGCAGCTGCGGCGCTCACCTTACCGCCCGGACAAACTGTACTCACATTACCCGCACGGACCTGCACACCTCTTGAGTGGGTCGAAGTTCAGATAGAACCAACATCAATGGACAAAGTACCCCCCGGACTCTAAGTGGCTCGGACACTGGCCCACGGTCCAGGGTGGCAATGTTATAGTGCGGTGTGTTAATCTGGGCGAAGATGATCTCACACTCCCTCCCAGGGCGGAAATAGCCCAGATTCTGGGAATGCCAGAGAAGTTGGTGCGACCTGATGTGGTACAGCTGTCCGCTGTACGAGGAGACCCCTGGACTCTGGCGGTCACCGTGCCGCCGGAACCCCACCGGGCTAGTGAAAGGGGAGACGAACAATCCTAGAACAAATGCGGGCTGAATTGACGGGACTTACACCTCGACAGGTGCAGCAGGTTGAGGATGTGCTGGAGCGGTACCAGGAAGTCTTTGCTCGCCATGAGGATGATTTTGTTTGCATCGAAGCCATTACCCACGAGATTCCTACTGGGAGCGCTGCCCCAGTGCGGGAGAAATACCGGCAGATACCTCCCCAGATGTATAAAGAGGTTAAGGAGATGCTAGCCCATATGTTACAGAATGGTGTGATACGGGAGAGTCAGAGTCCGTGGGCAGCCCCGATTGTCCTGGTCCGGAAGAAAGATGGGACCCTGCGGTTCTGTGTGGACTATAGACGACTGAATGCTTGTACAGTACGGGACTCTTACCTACTACCCCGAATCGAAGAGTCCCTGTCGGCCTTAGGGAAGGCAAGATACTTCTCCTCCTTGGATCTGGCCAGTGGGTACTGGCAGGTGCCCGTGGCCGAACATGACCGTGCGAAGAAGGCGTTCATATTACCCATGGGACTGTTCGAGTTCAATCGGATGCCCTTCGGCCTGACTAACGCCCCCGGGACGTTCCAGCGTCTGATGGAGAGGTGCCTGGGCGATTTGAACTTCGAGGCGACACTGATTTATCTTGACGACATAATTGTCTATGCCGCCACCTTCGAGGAGCACCTCCAGCGACTGGAGCAAGTACTGAGTCGCCTAAAGGTGAAGCCCCAGAAGTGCCACCTGTTCCGCAAACAGATCGAATATCTCGGTCATACTGTGTCCGGTGAAGGAGTCAGGCCCACCCAGGAAAAGGTGGCCGCTGTACAGGAATGGCCTACCCCAAAGACAGTGAAGGACGTTCGGGCCTTCCTGGGACTTGCCGGGTACTACCGAAGATTCGTGAAGAACTTCACCCGCATAGCCAACCCATTGCTGGAGCTAGTCAAGGGAGTGCCGTCAGGCTCCAAGAATCAGGCGATTCGGTGGGGAAGCAGCCAGGAAGAGGCCTTCCGTGCTCTAAAAAATGGCCCTGACCGAGGCCCCAATACTTGCCTATGCGGATTTCTCCCAACCCTTCATACTCCACACTGATGGGAGCCTACATGGTCTGGGAGCCGTGTTATCCCAAGTACAGGAGGGGTAAGAGCACGTGATTGCGTACGCCAGCCGCTCCCTTCACAACTCCGAGAGGAACCCAGATAATTATAGCTTTTTCAAATTAGAGTTGCTGGCTCTGGTTTGGGCAATGACCGAGAAGTTTGCGGAGTATTTGTCCGGGTCCGAAGTACTGGTGAGAACAGATAACAACCCGCTGGCCCACCTGGAGAATGCAAAATTGGGGGCCCTGGAGCAGCGGTGGGTGGCCCGCATGGCCAGGTACCGGTATAAGATCGCCTACCGGCCTAAGGCAGAGAATACTCACGCAGACGCCCTCTCCAGAGAGACATATGAACGGCCTGATCATGACCGCGATGAAGATTTGGAGGCGGATGAGACCCCTAGCTTCCGAAGTTTCATGGGACCGCTGGCTGCGGCGCAAGGACAGATCGAAGAGACGTCAGAGGAACAAGTGCTAGGACGGCCAAGAGATGACTGGATCCGACTTCAACAGACTGACAGAGAAGTTGCTCAATTACGTCAATGGGTGGCTTTGCGGCAAGTCCCCAGTCGAAAAGAGGAGTACCCTGTCCTCGGGAGCACTGAAAATGCTGGGACAATGGGAAAGACTGTGTTTGCGAGACGGGCTGCTGTACCGACGGGTGCAGCTACTGCGAGAGTTCGGGACCACCTGGCAAGTGGTGATCCCAGAGAAGTTGGTCGGAGTAGTGGCTAAGGAAGCTCATGAACGAGGGGCTCACTTCAGACCAGAGAAGACGTTTCAGTGGTTGCAGAGGCTGGTGTATCATCCCCGACTGCGAGCAACAATAGAACAAATGAGAGGAGATGATAAGCCGGGCTGATCCTCCGCGCTGTTCCAGAGACACACAAGGATTAATGATGAACCAAAACTTTCTTTATTCCATGGCCTACGCGTTTCGTGGCTACACTGCCACTTCCTCAGGGTGCAGTGTAGCCACGAAACGCGTAGGCAGTGGAATAAAGAAAGTTTTGGTTCATCATTAATCCTTGGGTGTCTCTGGAACAGCGCGGAGGATCAGCCCGGCTTCTCATCTCCTCTTATTTGTTTACTGATCAGCGGGGTCTCCTGCAGCGGCCATCTGACAGGTGCTTCACAGTTGGTTGTGACTCACACAACCTCAGAAGCTGAGTCAGACTGATTGTGGGACCTGGTATTTACTTTTATACGGATAAAACCCTATGTGCGCTGTCTTTCCTATCTTTTGCAGCAACAATAGAAGACACTTGTCGAAGATGTCGGAGCTGTGAGCTGGTAAAGCCCCCGGAGCAGCGGGTCCCCATACAAACTATTGTGACTTCTGCCCCCTTGGAGGTGCTGATGATCGACTATTTGACTGTTGGACCGGCGCATCTCGGGTATGAACATTGCCTGGTAATGACAGACGACTTCACCAAGTTTGCGGTAGTGACCCCGACCAGAGACCAGACCGCCGAGTCAGCTGCGCAGGCCATCTGCCGAGACTTCATTCGGGTGTACGGCTGCCCAAAGAGGATTCATTCCGATCAAGGTGCCTGCTTCCAAGGCCGGGTGATGGAAGAGCTGCACCGGTTGTACAAGATTGAGAAGTCACGGACTACTCCTTACCACCCTCAAGGAAATGGGGCCTGTGAACGCTTTAATCGGACACTGATCCAAATGCTCCGCACGTTGGAGGAAGATCAGAAGGTACAATGGCCTGAGTTTGTGGCCGAGCAGGTGTGGGTCTACAACAACCGAGTGAATAGTACGACGGGGTTCACTCCTTATACCTTGCTGTTCGGACGAAAGGGGCGAAAGATCACCGAGTTAGAGCTGGACCCCGAGGAGGACTACCCACGGACGGGGGTGTCTTCCTGGGTCCGAGAACATCGGCATCGACTGCAGACCCTCCGACGGTTGGTACAACGAAAGTTTCAGGAGCTCAAACATCATGAGACATTGCCTCTTCGAGGGACAGCTCTGAGGCCCAGGGAGCGGGTGTTGGCTCGGGACAGGCGGCCCCGGGGCAAATTGAGTAGGCGGTGTGAACGGACCCCGCACCGAGTGAAGCGCAGGATTGGCGCTGAAGGACCTGTGTATGAAGTTCAACCCGAGGGGGGTGAAGGAGCCCCTACCAGAGTAGTTCATCGTAGTATGCTGCGACTCTGTCTGTCTAAAGATGACGAGGATGGAGAAGAATCACCTGCTTCTAGAGAGGGTCCTGTCACAGTTGCCCCAAACCACGATGTGGACGAAGAAGAGTTGTTGATTCTACCTCCGAGCCCCAGCATTCAATTACCTGCAGTCCCCAGTGCAGGCGGCGAGGGAACAACATCGGTTGAAGCCACCGGACAGGCGGAGATTGGAAATCCGAGGGACCCTGCACCCCCCATCGGTCAAACTGAGATACGCCGGTCAGAACGGACAACAGCAGGAGTGCCTCCTCACCATTACGAACAAGATCAATTCATATGGTACCATATCGTCTAGGAAGTCCAAGAATGTGAACGTTTGATGAAGGAACTCTCGCCCGTGGAATGGCGAGTTAAAGGAGAGCGGGAGTGTAAGGGCGAAGACCGGGGTGTAAGTGCTTTCGGAGAAAGGGATCCGGAACGGCCGGGGCCGTACCTCTTGTTGCAGGGGGAAGACAGACTGCAAGCAGAGGAGTCATGTGACAGGGAAGCAGGGGGTGTGTTGAGAGAGAGAGCTGGGAGGTCAGGTGACAGAAGGACTCCTGGTGTGACGAGAGAGAGGGAGAGACAGGGACGTTTGCGCGGGAAAGCGGAGCTGAGTCCTGCGGAGCAGAGCAGTGTGAGAGGGTCCAGGCTCCTGGCTACAGGACTTGGAGCAAGGGATCCGAGTGCAGTGGACCGGTGGAGTCAAGCTGACTGTAGGGAGAAGAGACGCAGGGTCCGTGGAGCCGAGCACGTGAGGTGCCGTGTTATGGACTAGGGGCTCAGCGGGTAAAACCGGAGACCGCCTGCTGCCACCAGAAGACGGAGCATTGTTTGGGCGGGGAAGCCTGAAGAAATCATCACCTGCACCAGCTGGCAACTGGCTTGTAGAGGATACAAGTCAGCTAAGTGAAAAAACTGTCGTTTGTTACCGGTTTGACTCTGCTACATCTAGTTAAACTGTAAACTGTCAGTTACAGACTAATATCTGCTATTTCCCCATATTTTCCCCTGTTACTCCCTGAGTGGAGATTCATCTTGTTATCATAAACTTTCCCTGTTTATTAACCACTTCGCGCCAGAGCCTGTTTTTGCCTTCGTGACCAGGCCAATTTTTTCAATTCTGACCACTGCCAGTTTATGAAGTAATTACCCTGGAACGCTTCAACGTATTCCCCTGATTCTGAGATTGTTTTTTCGTGACATATTGTACTTCATGATAGTGGTAAAATTTCTTCGATATCACTTGCGTTTATTTGTGAAAAAATCGGAAATTTGGCGAAAATTTTGAAAATTTTGCAATTTTCAAACTTTGAATTTTCATGCCCTTAAATCAGAGAGATATGTCACACAAAATAGTTAATAAATAACATTTCCCACATGTCTACTTTACATCAGCACAATTTTGGAACCCAAATTTTTTTTTGTTAGGGAGCTATAAGGGTTAAAAGTTGACCAGCGATTTCTCATTTTTCCAACAAAATTTACAAAAACATTTTTTTAGGGACCACATCATATTTGAAGTCACTTTGAGGGGTCTTTATGACAGAAAATACCCAAAAGTGACACCATTCTAAAAACTGCACCCCTCAAGGTGCTCAAAACCACATTCAAGAACTTTATTAACCCTTCAGGTGCTTCACAGGAATTTTAACATTTAACTTTTTTCACAAAAATGTTACTTTAGACCCAATTTTTTTATTTTCACAGGGGTAACATGAAAAAATGGACCCCAAATTTTTTTGTGCAATTTCTCTTGAGCGTGCTGATACCCCATATGTGAGGGATAACCACTGTTTGGGCGCACGGCAGGGTTCGGAAGGGAAGGAGCGCCATTAGACTTTTTGAATGTAAAATTTGTCTGAATAATTAGCGGACGCCATGTTGCGTTTGGAGAGCTCCTGATGTGCCTAAACAGTGGAAACCCCCCACAAGTGACACCATTTTGGAAACTAGACCCCTTAGGGAACTTATCTAGATGTGTGGTGAGCACCTTGAACCCCAAGGTGCTTCACAGAAGTTTATAATATTGAGCTGTAAAAATAAAATTTTCACATTTTTCCCACAAAACCGTTTTTCATCCCTTAATTTTGCATTATCATAAGGGTAATAGGATAAATTGCACCATGAAATTTGTTATGCAATTTCTCCTGAACACGCTGATACCCCATATGTGGAGGCAAATTACTGTTTGGGCACATGGCAGGGTTTGAAAGGGAAGGAGCGCCATTTGACTTTTTGAATGTAAAATTTGTTTGAATAATTAGCAGACGCCATGTCACATTTGGGGAGCCCCTAATGTGCCTAAACAGTGGAAACCCCCCACAAGTGCCACCATTTTGGAAACTAGACCCCTTAGGGAACTTATCTAGATGTGTGGTGAGCACCTTGCACCCCCAGCTGCTTCACAGAAGTTTATAATATTGAGCCGTAAAAATAAAATTTTCACATTTTTCCCTCAAAAAATGTTTTTCATTCCCTAATTTTGTATTATCATAAGGGTAACAGGATAAATTGTACCATGAAATTTGTTGTGCAATTTCTCCTGAACACGCCGATACCCCATATGTGGAGGCAAATTACTGTTTGGGCACATGGCAGGGTTTGAAAGGGAAGGAGCGCCATTTGACTTTTTGAATGTAAAATTTGTTTGAATAATTAGCGGACGCCATGTCACATTTGGGGAGCCCCTAATGTGCCTAAACAGTGGAAACCCCCCACAAGTGCCACCATTTTGGAAACTAGACCCCTTAGGGAACTTATCTAGATGTGTGGTGAGCACCTTGCACCCCCAGCTGCTTCACAGAAGTTTATAATATTGAGCCGTAAAAATAAAATTTTCACATTTTTCCCTCAAAAAATGTTTTTCATTCCCTAATTTTGTATTATCATAAGGGTAACAGGATAAATTGCACCATGAAATTTGTTGTGCAATTTCTCCTGAACACGCCGATACCCCATATGTGGAGGCAAATTACTGTTTGGGCACATGGCAGGGTTTGAAAGGGAAGGAGCGCCATTTGACTTTTTGAATGTAAAATTTGTTTGAATAATTAGCGGACGCCATGTCACATTTGGGGAGCCCCTAATGTGCCTAAACAGTGGAAACCCCCCACAAGTGCCACTATTTTGGAAACTAGACCCCTTAGGGAACTTATCTAGATGTGTGGTGAGCACCTTGCACCCCCAGCTGCTTCACAGAAGTTTATAATATTGAGCCGTAAAAATAAAATTTTCACATTTTTCCCTCAAAAAATGTTTTTCATTCCCTAATTTTGTATTATCATAAGGGTAACAGGATAAATTGCACCATGAAATTTGTTGTACAATTTCTCCTGAGTACGCCGATACCCCATATTTGGGGGAAAACCACTGCTTTGGTGTATGGCAGGGTTCGGAAGAGAAAGAAGCGCTAAGTTGGCTGGGATAGGCACAGACGCCATGTCACATTTGAAGAGTCGCTGACATGCCAAAACAGCAGAAACCCCCACAAGTGACCCCATTTTGTAAACTACACCTCTCAAGGAATTCATCTAGGGAAGTAGTGAGTATTTTTTAATTTTTAAATTTATACCATTGGGCAGTGAAAAAAGCATAATTATATTTTTACCACAAAAAAATGTTTTACCCTCAGATTTTACATTTTCACACAGGGCAATGGGTAAAAATGGTGCCGAAATGTGTCACACAATTTCTTCTAAAAGTGTCAATACCCCATATGTGGCTGTATCGTACCACTTAGCCATACGGTGAGATTTGAGGGGGAAGGAGCGCTATTTGACAATTGGAGAACAAATTATTGTAGAATAGGCATTTGGATTTGGGAGCACAAAATTTTCTGAATTTCTTTTGGGGGGCAAGGACCATTTTGCTTTTCCAGAGCCTTTCTGCTACCAGTAACTTGGAAGTCCCTTATATTTTTAACAGATGATGGACCTGAGTGGGGACTAGCTTTTTTTGAGGACTGAGTTGAAGCTTTTATTGGGAACATTTTACGTAACATTTATCCGGCGCTCTAGGCTGAGCACTTACATCGGGGTTTCCATCTAATTTTCCAAGTGATGTAATTCAGATGAAACCCCTGCAGGATCCATTCACTGTAATGAGGCAGCAGAGTTACTCTGGACTCCGTCTGGCCTCTGTTTAGTGGTGTCCTTTTTTTCAGAAGTGCACAAAACTGTGGCCAACCGCACTTTTATGCACGCCTAAAACAAATGACACCGTGGGATCCCAGGCTAGACGGCATCCACAGTGGCCTATATCTGCCTCATTACAGGGAATCTTCCATCATGGGTTCTGGCTGAATCACGTATTTCAGAGATTTACACGGAAACTCTGGTGTAAGTGCTCAGCGCAGAGCACAGGATAAATGTGAGCAGAGCCTTACTGGGATCTTTGGGAGACATAATAAACAAATCAGTAGCAGGTGAATAATATTTGTTTTATTTATTTTTTATGCCGTTCCTAGTGTGATATAACTGATTAGATTACTTTATTCTTCGGGTCGGTGCGATTACAGAGATACCAGATTTATATCGGGTTTTTATGACTGACAGCTGTCACACACTAAAATACGCTTTTTTTGCAAAATCTAGTTTTTGCATCACCATATTTTGAGAGCTATAATTTTTCCATATTTCGGCCGATAGAGTCATGTGACGGCTTGTTTTTTGCGGGACGAGTTGAAATTTTTATTGGAACCATTTTTGGGCACGTGACATTTTTTGATCGCTTTCTATTCCGTTTTTTGGGAGGTAAAGTTAACAAAAACAAACACTTCAGGAATTGTTTTTTGAGTTTTTTTTTATGCCGTTCTGCGTGTGGTAAAAGTGATCAGGCAGCGTTATTCTTCGGGTCAGTACGTTTACAGCGATACTACACTTACTGTATTTTTTTTATGTTTTGGCGCTTTTACACAATAAAACAATTTTATAGAAAAAAAAATATTTTTTTTGCATTGCTTTATTCTGAGCGCTATAACTTTTTTATTTTTTGGCTGATGGAGCTGTATGGCGGCTTTTTTTTGCGGAACAAGATGACGTTTTCAGTGGTACCATTTTTATTTCTATTCTGCTTTTTGATCGCATTTTTTTCCACTTTTTGTTTGGCGATATGATGAAAAAGCATATTTTTTTGCTCCGTTTTTTATTTATTTTTATTACGGTGTGCACAGAAGGAGTTAATTAGTGTGACAGTTTTATAGCTCGGGTTGTTTCGGACGCGGCGATACCAAATATGTGTACTTTTTTTGGTTTTGTAATAATTTACGGATTTATTGGTTTAATATTTTATTTATTTATTTTTATTTATTTTGTGATTTTTTTTTTAATAGTTTAAAAACTTTTTTTTTACTTTTTTTACATTTTTACTTAGTCCCTGTATGGGACATTAATTTTTATTTTTCTGATCACTGATCTCATGTAATGTAATACACATATATTACATTATATGAGATCTTCACTGACTGTTTCAGTCAGAGTCTCCTGTCTGACTTCAGCTACATACAGGCTGAAGTCAGACAGGAAGGACACCATATATGGCAGAGCTGGAGGCAGTCATGTGACCTCCAGCTGCCATAGCAACCCCAGGTCCTCAAACGAAATGGAGGTCTTCGGAGGTAAGTAAGACGACCCCCTCTCTTCCTGCTGTCTCCTATATGCCGCGATCACTATAGATCACAGCATATAGAAGACAGCAAAGGGTTAACATCACTGGGACCTGATCTAATCAGGTCCCGATGATGTACCCTGTCAGAGCTAACGCTCTGCACCGGAATCGCAGTGCTTGCAGGACCCTGGGGGTCCTGAGCACTGCGAGACCACCCACCGTTTTTAAACGTCGGCACTGCACAGAGCCCGGCAAGCACCGACGTTTATCTACAGTGGGCGGTCGGGAACCGGTTAACCCTGTATTGGCTGCTCTGTGCTTCTGTGTCACTGCATCTAAAGTACCTATGTTACACTACATTACTCTTTATGCTTGTTCTAGCGTTTGTAAATTGTTAGCTGGGGTATTTTTTTTACAATATTTAGTAAATTTAATTTAAATTATTTAAAAATGCAAACATGAATAAAATATTACTAATACTAATATTGTTAAATAAAAAATGTAAAGCTTAAAAATGAAAGGTTATAAAAAAAATATTAATTTAGTGAAGGTGCAGTTTCCAAGGGTTTGCTCATTTAATAGCTTTGGTCCACAGCTTTCCCTCTAATTTTCTTTGAGGCTCTAAGGGTTGATGAGCTGTTCCCGGAAAGCTGGCATCACCGAGATGGAACACAAAGGAATGAGTGATCATTATAATCCTTTTCATCATGAAATAAAAAACAGCTTAGAATAGTGAAGGTATGGGTTTATGTTTCCCAGGTTTGTTCATTTGTCCAGTATGCTTGCTAAGAAACTATCTGGAATTATGACCACCTGGAGATGGGGGTGGGGGGACTGCTATTGATTTACCAGACCAACTATCAGGCTTGGGCTGGTCCACTGGAGAACAGGAGAATCCTCCGGTGGGCCACCACAATGGGATCTGGGTACCTTTGTTTTCCCCTTAGAGAACACTCATATATATATATTTAGCCAACACGTTACCTATACAGTATACAGTTTCTTTTCTTACAAGAGCAAAAAGAAATCTCTCAGACTTAATACATATACAAACAGTTAACAAACTAAACCTTTTATTAGACCCTGATGTCTGGCCACAGGGTTTGATCAGCTTCTCCTTCTCACCAAGCTCTCCAGCACATTCAGGTGTAAGCAGGAATTAGAATCAATCTCAGTCTGAAAGTGTAGTTCACAACAGGGCTCCTTTGCAGTATTCACATACACAGTCTTAGTATACCAGATCCTTCACAATCTCTGGATGAAACCTGACCAGTCCATCAGCAGTGATATACACCAGGCAGTTCTCAGCACTACTGGAATCACTAACTAGCGTTCCCTAACTGACTACACAGTTGGTGACTGGTCACATATCTCAGTTACTCACAAGGCACAGCTTCTTCTTGGACACACCGTCTGGCAGCAGTCTGTACAAGCTCCCAAACGTCCCCTAGGAATCAGTCACGTCTCGTCTCCTCGGAGGACTTCCTGGTTCTGTGTTTCCTGGGCTTTTTTACAGATCCCCGGACTTTTTCTTTCCTTGTTTCTTGCTGACCCCTAATGGCTGGACTAAGTCATTGCAGGAGAAATTTATGCTGTCAGTAATATGAACTCATTACTAAAAAGACATTTCAACATGTTACACATGTAGCTGAAAAGTGGGGCCCTGGAGTAGATGTTACTGGTGGGCCCTTTACACCCCAGTCTGACGTTGCCATCATGTCTTTGAAGGGATGCCAGCAGAGAGCGTAGTAGACTGAGTCTGAGTGTTCGCCTCCAGTAGGCGTACACGTTTGAAAATGATGCACGTCAGAGGGCACGTTAGCTCTCCCGGCACCATTATAGTCTATGGTCCCATCGGTGCATACGTTCGAATCCCATTCTGCGAGGGGGGTTCGGACGCAAGCCCCGACGAGACCCACGAGTGTAGAGAAAAGCGCAATGTGAAAGCACCCTAAAGTAGAAGAAGTTAACCCTTCTTTAGCTGACTGAGATTTCCCACTGCAGTAATTGTGAGTGGGATCTCTCGCATGTGTGTGATTTCTCCTCCCCTTCTGGGTGTCTGCAAAAGGATGAGAGAGCTGTACATTGTTGGTGACTGCAAAGTGCATGCGCACAATGTCACCGAGGACTGCCGGCAGCGCCGATTATGTTAGTTGGCGCTGCGCTGCTCACTCTGTCACACATAATAATATTATATACACGGCTCAGCAGACTGCATCACAAATAATGGGCTTAGATACACGGCTCAGTGGATTTCATTACATTTGATGGACTTAGATACAAGGCTCAGCAGACTGCATCACATATAAAAGGCTTAAATACACGGGTCAGCAGACTGCATCACATATAAAAGGCTTAAATACATGGGTCAACGGACTGCATTGCACATGATGGGCTTAGATACACAGCTCAGCGGACTGAATCACACATGACAAACTTAGATACACGGCTGTATTGCACATGATGGGCTTAAATACACAGCTCAGCGGACTGCATCAGACATGACGGGCTTAGATAAACAGCTCAGCAGACTACATCACATATCATGGGCTTAGATACACGGTTCAGCGGACTGCATCACACATGACGGCCTTAGATACGTGGCTCTACTCAATCAGTGAAAAGCCTGATGTCTGTAATGCAGGGACGTCTGAATGAGGCTTTACATTGACTGAGCAAAGCTGAGTCAGTGTTTAGAGCACAGCAGCGTGATGATTTCTCTGCTGTGCTCTGAACACTTC
This sequence comes from Phyllobates terribilis, assembly GCF_046119375.1. NCBI lineage: Eukaryota > Metazoa > Chordata > Amphibia > Anura > Dendrobatidae > Phyllobates > Phyllobates terribilis. The sequence continues at coordinate 710,534,690 of NW_027362764.1, forward strand.
GGTGGTGAGCACAGGCCGGCAGCCTGAAATTGTACTAATAATACCAGGCTTCCAAGCTGTTCTCACCTCTGCAGTCCTCCTCTCACCGCTAAGCAGTGAGAATAGCTCGGGAGCCTGGCATTAGTAATACAATAGCAGGATGCCAACCTGCGCTCAACGCTCGTCGCTCTGGTGCTCTGCTCACCTCCTGTCACTACTCGTTGCTGAACACTGTGAGCAGTGACAATGTGAAATTAAAGATCAAAGCACAGCTCTGGACTACAATAAAATGGCGTCTTGCACCCGCCACAGCTGAGGACTGGGCAGCCCAGGGGGCATTCCCAGGTCACAGCGACAGCAGCCGCAGTGTAGGAGATACGGTCAGAAACCGACCACAGTCTCCTATGGTCTGGGTGTCACGCAAGGTGTGGGAAAGACTAACTGCAACAAGAAAGGGTAAGAGGGGGAGGAATCCCAAACACCAAGGAAAAGGGGGAGTGGAGATCCCTAGGCAGATCTAATAACACCTTGCCTACCCTACCATCCCTATATAGGTTCCACACCTATCGCCGAGCAGGACCCTAAACCCTGGATGTCCCTAGAGCTTAGCCCTAGATAGGGAGGGGGAAGGGTGAGCACTGGTCAGGCCCTACTACAAACTAAAGACAACAAGGTAGACAAACAAAGGGGATAAACTTAGCTTGAGCAGACACCAGAGGAGAAACACCAACTGTCCTCCAAGGGCACTAGAGAAGACGCTAGCCGACTGCTAGTGCTCCAAGCCTGTACATCGAAGTATCACCAGCGATTGCCTGGAGCAAACTGAGGGTTTTTAACTCCCATGCAAGGGTGTGTCAATCAAAGCAGGAGGGAGGTCGCCGCTGGGTCTTAAAGGAAGAAGGATTAAGAAGGTGTCTGCAATGCCAAGCGCAGTGACCTTCTACAGTCAGATCCAGAGCGACTGTCTATTACACCTGACATCCCCGTGACACTGGGGCAGCCGTATTTGTGGTGTGTAAGTGTCGTGCTGAGACACTTACACACCAGCAAATAAAAAATGGCAGCCCCTAGTGGCTGCAGAAAAAAATGAATAGGTAAATAAATGTTTAATAATAACTTTTTATATTGTTTTTAAAATAAATGATTATATAATTATTAAAGGGGTTTTCCCAGGAACAAAGTTAATTTTAATCAACACATTTAGAAGATTATCTCAGCACTGGAAGATTTGTTTAACATGTCCAATTGTAGAACTTATTATTATTCCAACATCTATTTATTAAAATGTACTTTGATCCTGGGACAACCACTTTAATGCAAAAATCAAAATTACGACACATTCCCTTTAAGAGAATATTTAGCCCCTTCGGGTTTGGGAGGGAAATATTCCTCGACTAATTCCTTCTACATTGATACAATTACTGAAGATGCTAGATTGGGTTTGAGTGAGGAAAATATCTAATATTTTGGGAAGTGGGAGTCGGGCTGTTTTCAGTTATTCATCAGATAAGCAGCTTTACCGAGTTAACGACCCCTGTTCCTGATCAGTCACATTTTTGGGTTTTTCCTTACATGTGATTTAAAAAACCTTATATTCTTTTCTCATTCAGAATTTCAAGAAATTGTAGCTTTTTTTTCGTGATACATGAGGCTTTATTTTTATTTCACTGTCATACTCTCCCTATAGGGCAATACCAGTGGAAAAATAAGGGAGATAAGTGTTTGCTTTTCCCATATTTTTATTATTTTTTATAACAACAGAGTACCTCGAAAATACATTCTGTAACAAATATTATCATATATTGAACATGTTGTTTTCTTATGGGGGCAGAACTAGTAACAGTAATTAGGATGGACTGTGGAATTTAAAAAACAAAATTTATTCATTTTTTTACCAGTTATTTTTTATTTATTTATTTTTCATGTATTTTACACAATATGCACCCCATAAAGTCATAAAAGATCTTTTGCTGGGAATTTAAATATTGAGATGTTTTTATTTTCATCTTATTTCCCTTGTAACTGGGGCTGGTATATTAGCCCCAGTTACAAAGGAAATGCAGTCTATTAGCTGAATAGCAGAACTGTCTGTGTCTCCTAGAACCCAGCAGCTGCCGCTCCCTCTGTACACGACAATCACATGACCGCAGTGACGTACCGCTAATAATGGCAGACCACGCAGCCGCTATGAGGCTCGTGAACCTGGGGGCCTGGTGCCAGTTGAAAGTAATGACGGAGGAGGGAGTGTCAGCTGAGGCTCCGTCCTCCATCATTCTCCCTGTGCGTCTGACATCGCAGCAGGCGTTGTGACGTCATTACATTGTGACCATTGTGCCGACCAGTGCAGACAACACGCTGCAGAGACTGAAGCAGAGGGGAACGAGAAGAGGTGAGGTTTTTTTTGTTTTCTTTTTAATCAATGAGTACATTGTGGGGACATCATACTATTTAGAGCGTTATTTGTGGGGCCATCATACTATTTGGATGGCTATGGGGGGGCCAACATACTATTTGGAGAGCTATATGGGGGGGCCATCATTCTATTTGGAGGGATATTTATTTGGCCATCATGCTATTTGGAGGGCTATGTGGGGCTATCATACTATTTGGAGGGCTATGAGGAGGCCATCATACTATTTGGAGTGCTATGTAGGAGCCATCATGCTATTCGGAAGGCTATCATACTATTTGGAGGACTATGTGGGGGCCATCATACGATTTGGAGGACTATGTAGGGACCATCATACTATTTGGAATGCTATGTGGAGGACATCATACTATTTGGAGTGCTATGTGGAAGCCATCATGCTACTTTGGAGGCTATCATACTATTTGCTTGACTATGTGGGGGTCATCTTACTATTTGAGGGGCATCATACTATTTGGAGGGCTATTTGGGAGCCATCATACTATTTGGAGTGCTGTATGGGGGCCATTATACTATTTTCAGGATTATTTGGGGGGCATCATACTATTTAGAGGACTATGTGGGGGGAATTATACTGTTTGGAGAGCTGTGTGGGGGGCCAATCATACTGTGTGCAAGGCTGTGTCGGGGCCAATTATACTGTATGAAGTGTTGTGCGGGGTCCATTATACTGTATGCACTGTTGTATCGGGTCCATTATGCTGTATGCAGGGTTGTGTAGGATCCATTATACTGTGTAGAGGGTTGTGTGGGGCCATCCTACTATATGGAGGGCTGTGTTGGGGCCATCATTGTGTGGAGGCTGTCAGGGCCATCATACTGTGTGTGGAGGACTATGAGGACCATCATACTGTGTTGGGGTTACTGTGGGGGTATCATACTTTTCGGAGGGGTACTGTAGGGTCATCCTACTGTGTGTGTGGAGGGTAGTGTGGGGTAATGCACTATGGGGGTATCTTATTATGTTTGGGAGTCACATTTTTGGCATCATATTTTATGGGGGTCATGAAAGGGCATCTTAGTGTGTGGGAACACTTAGGGGCTTCAATAGGGACAAAAGTACTTTGTAAGGGCTGCAAAGTTGTGGGACATGCTCTTCTGTGACCCTGACGAATATTATTATTCTTTTTTGGAGGGGAGGAAATTATGACTTTTGCTATGGGGCTCCATGATTTCTATGTACACCCCTGGAGTCCGCTTCCACAGTATGTGTGGCACAATCAATGTCTCTGCTTTCATATACTCATATTTGGCAGGTTAATTTTTCCACATCAGATTTTGAAGAAAAAAAATGACTACCATGATAAATGGCATTTGTTGAGTTATTTTGGCTGAAGATTATTCTTCCCAAAAGCTTGAAAAATCCAGAGCTTCACATGTGCAGGTAATAAATTGGACGTGATGTGTATCCTATTTCTTGTATGGCATCAGAGAGGATTAAGCGCCCTTATTAATGGCCTCTCCCACATCTCTTCCTCCTATAACCCATGGTTGGCTCTCAGCCGTTTATGTACATTCATTTCTATTGCCAGATATTCAGATGGAGCTATTAGACATTAACTGCATTTATAGAAAGCTGGGATAAATTTCAAGAAAAAAAAACCTGTATAAAGAAAATATGGAACTATAAAAATCAAATCAAAGAAAATTGCCTGGAAGATTACTGTACTTGAGAGCCATCTGTATCATTTTCCGCTGATGATGCTTCGAGCAAACATCTTGTAATTATGTCATTTAACTCGATGATCTCTTGATTTGGAGAGATAAGAAAACACAATGTTCTCCAAGAATAAAGAGCCCCCCCCTTAGAAGTGTCTCAGTAGGGGTCTTCGGCTGCCCTGTAGTTTTTTGATAATGACTCATGCAGATTGTTGGATGTGATCCATAAAACACATCTTGGACGTATATTTCATCCTGATGGTGACTGAACTCCATGTTTTGTAAAAGAAATATCCCATAATAAATGTCAAGGATTTTAGGATGTATTTGCCACTATACTTGACATGGAGTCTTGTAGGACATAAGACCCTTAGTGACCATTGGTGGGTTGGTCTATGTTAGGGGACACCTTTTGAGGTGGATCCTCTAAGCCCCAGGTCCGGGTGGGCACATGGATCCTGGGCGTTGATGCCGCAGCAGTAAGCCACGTGGGGAGTGAGGACTTGGAATACTGAAAGCCACAGGAAGACAAGACGGAAGAAAGTCCAAAATAATGCAGGCAGATGCAGGACAGAAGCAGGTAGAGATGCACAACAAAACAGGGCTAAGAGTCTTAATACCAAGACACAAGACACAGATGATGTTATTGGAGCATGCCGAGCCACTTGTAAAATCCGGCGTGGAGCACAGCAGAGGGCGGAGACTAGAGGGGAAGGTGGTGAAGCCCAACCGAGCCGAGGCAGATGCATTACAGTCTATTTTATATTATTTTACTGAAGTGTCATGTATTGTCCAAATCATGAAAACTGGAACACATCTGCTAAACTCTTCAAGTTATTACCTAATAATGGAATATGAGATGTGCCTACATGGCTGCCAAAGGATCTTCATTGGCAGGCAGTTCTTCAGACATGTCTTTACTTTTTTACCAAGTCCATTTGGCAGTGATTTGTGTTCAATCTGTGTACTACAAATAAGCAAAACCATACAAAAAGCAAATAAAAATATTCAAACCCTGAGATGTTCATACAGCTTTCCTAGGTGTATCCTCCAAGCCTCAGGTCCAGGTGGGGACATGAGCCCCAGGCCACAGCGCAACAGGCAGGAAAGGATTGCGGGACTCGGCGCATGCTGGAACCTCAGGGCCAGAAGGACAGGTGCAGTAGAACGAAGTAAGTGTGAATATGGCAAAATGAGAGATAACCTGCTGAGCAGTAGGTATGCAGGATCAGAGTTGGAGCACAAATGGTGGAGCGCATCAAACACTAGAAACTAGAGTCTTAATACTAAGACACCGGTGTGTTTCTTGGCGGGCCTTAAATAGTATTAGGGAGGCAACGTCACTGAGCCACACAGAACAACCTGCAAAACCCGGCGCAGAGGTCAACAGAGGGCAGCGGATCATGGCGAAGGAAGCAGAGCTTAAGACACCCAGGACAGGTGCGTAACAAAAGGATTTTTCTCACAATAACAATACTGATGGCCTATACTTTGCATAAGAATTCAGTTCTAAAGGGAACCTGTCATCAAATTCATGCTGTCGAGCCACGAGCAAAATGAATCAGACACTGGCAGCGCAATTGAAGCCAGGTATGTCTTGCTCTGAAACGCTTTGGCATTTTAGAATGATTATACCTTGAATAATCGATCAGGGACTATATCTGTTGCAGTCCTCAGTCGGCTTCTCCGTGCCCAGCTCCAATTAACTGACAGGTCTCTCTCTATGTGTGTGCATAGGGAAAGACCTGTCAGTCAAAGGGATCATGGCAGGGAGAAGCCAGGGACCACATTGGACTAGCCAACTCAGACATATAGGCCCCAGATGACTTTTCAAAGTAAACTGTAGCGTTTCAGAGTAAAGCATTCTTGGCTGCAATCGTGCAGCAAGTGTCCGATTACTGCTGCCCGTGGTTTGACAGCATGAATCTACTTATAATCATTTTATTTCTATAGCGCCAACATATTTCCTCTGCACTTTACATTTCAGATAGGACAGGTACAAACAATATCAGACTCCACAAAGGTAGGCTACATTCCCACGATCAGGGAGCAGTAGCCTATCCATTCTATTGTGAAAATTTCTGTTGCGGAGACTAGCGTCTCCATAACAGAAATTGACATGCTGTGGCTCGTAAAGCTACACCGCTGGTGAGTTTACGCGGCATCAAATAGAAGCACAGTGGGCATGGGATTTCTATAAATCCATCCACTGTGCTTGTAAAATAGAACGCAGCGTTTTGGACTCTGCGCAGGTGAGCTGTGTCCAAAACACTGCCAATACTGATCATGGGCACGTACCCTAACACATAATTAAACAATTAACAAAAGGAGTGAGGGCCCTGCTCGCAAACCTACAATTTATGAAGAAATAGGGCGGCTACTAGGTAATAGCCGAATTATCTGGGGTAGTGCATTCCAGAGAATTGCCACAGCAAGAAAGAAGTCCTGGAGACGGGAGAGGGAGGTTTGGATTATCCAGGATGTTAGTCTTAGGTCATTACTGAAACAGATGAAGGAGGAGATGTAGGGCAGTGCAAAATTGTGGAGAGATTTGTGGGTGAGAGAGACGAGTTTTTAAGAATAAGAATTTGTCACACGCACATGTAAAATGTTGCATGTATCAGTAAAATCACCCAATGAGCAACAACCAAAGAAAAACACTCATCAAGAGGTGAACTGCAAAGGAAAGATCTAAGACGCAGGCCCCGATAGGTTATGTTACATTTCCTGGAAAGAAAATATTACGCAAAATAGACATTATCAAATTAACCCCTAAAGAAGTGCTGTGCCGACAACCCAAAGTAAAGTGCCAAAGTAGGGGATGACATTTATTTAAAAAAAAACTTTTTACACCATGGTACAACATACACCACATTGGAAGAAAGAGGCCACTGTGCGGAGGAAAAAACAAGAAGGGACTCAGAAAAAGTGTAAATGCAGATGAAAACTTAAAGGGAATTTGTCAGTAGGAATAACCCTCCTATGCCATCTATATGGGCATGCAGGTCATAGGAAGCTGAATAAAGTGATACCTTGATATCTGAGTACCAATGTCTTATTCCAGAGAAATCCACATTTTTCTTAATATGTAAATGAGCTATTAAGATCTATGGGCCGGACATAGATCTCCATGCGAATATTCCTCCAGAGCTTATTATAAATTAAAGGGGGAGTTACCAGTGTGAGACATGTAATTACTGACTGTCTGCTCACCTGATCTATATGTCTAAGGCTGTGTGCCCAATATGCGTTTCCGCCGCAGAAACGCTTAAAAAACGCTTGGTAGAAGGTCTGCCATGTTCCCCAATGATAATCCGCATGTGCTGTGCACATGCTGCGGAAATTTCCGCTGCGGATTATCATTGCGGAAAAATCCGCAGCACTACCAATTATTTTGCGTAATTGAAGCATTTTCACCGCCATTGACTTGCATTGAATCGCTTAATATTCGCATCACTACATGTGCACATGTGGATATTAAGCGATTCAATGTGCAGATGGTACCCGGGTTTGGAGAAGAGGAGACTCTCATCCAGACCCGGGTACCATAGCACCTGTAAAAAAAAGAATTTAAAATAAAAAAATAAAAAATTATACTCACCTTCTGATGTCCTCCGGTCTCCTTAGTGATGCATCCTGGCTTCCCGGCAGCTCGCGATGGTCTAAAAGGACCTTGCTTTTACACAACCGCGCGACACCAGGGAGACCGGACGCATCGGATAAGGAGACAAGGGGGCTATCGGAAGGTGAGTATAATGTTTTTTTTTTATTTTTTACCATTTTTATTCTTTTTTTTTAACTAACTTGGTCACACTATATAAAATCCATGCCGGTTGCATGGATTTATATAGTGTGACCAAGTTGTCAAGCACTTTCCAAGTGATGCTAAAATCGCTTGGAAAGCGCTTGACAACCCGCATGCGGAAATGCAAGTGAAGAACGCTTCATTTCCGCTTGTCTCTGGCAGGAAAAACACATGTACAATCCGCATGTACAACCCGCATGCGTTTTTTCTGCCAGGGAGATGCAGAAATGCTCAGGAAAAATCCGGAGCATTTCTGCATCGTGGGCACATAGCCTCACACTGGTAACTACTTTGGCAGTTTATTTTATGTCTGACCCATAGATCTTAACAGCTCATTTAACCCCTTTACAACCCAAGGTGGTTTGCACGTTAATGACCGGGCCGATTTTTACAATTCTGACCACTGTCACTTTATGAGGTAATTACTCTGGAACGCTTCAACATATTGTACTTCATGATAGTGGTAAAATTTCTTCGATATCACTTGCGTTTATTTGTGAAAAACACGGAAATTTGGTGAAAATTTAGAAAATTTAGCAATTTTCAAAATTTGAATTTTTATGCCCTTAAATCAATTTTATTGGTGCCATTTTCAGGCACGTTACATTTTTTGATCGCTTTCTATTCCAGCTTTTGGGAGGCAGAATAAACAAAAACCAACAATTCAGGAATTGTTTTTTTTTTTTATTTTTTTATTCTGTTCCGCGTGTGGTAAAATTGATAAGGTAGCTTTATTCTTCGGGTCAGTACGTTTACAGCGGTACCACATTTATATAGTTTTTCTATGTTTTGGCGCTTTTACACAATAAAAGCTATTTTATAGAAAAAAATATTTTTTTGCATCGCTTTATTCTGAGAGCTCTAACTTTTTGATTTTTCGGATGATGGAGCAGTATGGCAGCTTGTTTTTTGCGGGACAAGATGACGTTTTCATTGGTACCATTTTTATTTATATTCGTCTTTTTGATCGCGTGTTATTCCATTTTTTGTTTGCGGTATGATGATAAAGCATTGTTTTTTGCTTTGTTTTTTTTTTTGTTTTTTTTACCGTGTTCACTGAAGGGGTTAACTAGTGGGACAGTTTAATAGGTCAGGTCGTTATGGATGCAGCGATACCAAATATGTGTACTTTTATTGTTTGTTTGTTTGTTTTTCATAATAATATTTATTGATGGGTACATTATATTTTTATTTTTGGTGGATTATTTTTTTATTTTTTTTAAATATTTAAAAAAAATTTTTTTTTTTTTTTTTTCACTTTCTGAAAGTTTTTTTTACTTTTTTACTTTGTCCCACTATGGGACTTTCACTTTTTTTATTCTGATCGCCTGCATAGCATAGGGATGGAGCACCATCTCTGTGCCATGCAGGCAGTCAGCGCTGCACAGGGAGAAGATTGTTTGGTCATGCACTGCGCATGACCAAACAATCTTCCTGCTGTCTGGTGACCCGGATGTTGTCATGACAACATCGGGTCGTCATGGCAACACCCGGGAAGCCGCGGCAGACAGCGCTGGAGGCCGGAAGAGGAGGTGAGTATACCGATCACCTTCCCTTAGCCACCGCAATGCTGCGATCGACTTCGATCGCAGCAATACGGGGGTTAATGTGCCGGGAGCGGTGCGGGACCGCTCCCTGCACATAGTACCGGGTGTCAGCTGTGACAATCAGCTGACACCCGGCAGCGATCGCGCCCGCACAGCCTGTGTGCACGCGCGATCGCGATGACGTACTAATACGGGTCAGGCTCTTAAGTCCCAGGGCACAGACACGTATTAGTACGTCATGGGCTTTAAAGGGGTTAAATATTAACCCCTGCACGCAGTGGCCATTTTCTGTATTTTTGATATTGTTTTTTCCTCCCCTTCTTCCAAGAGTCATAACTTTTTTATTTTTCCATACAGATAGCCATTTGGGGCTTGTTTTTTGTGGGACAAGTTGTACTTTTGAATACAAATATCAAAAGACTGACCGTCACTTCCAAACAGAAAACAGGTGTGTACAGGTGCTTACTAAGAGTAGTCATCTCCATGTATAACTAACAAATAAAGCAGCACTCTGTAGCGCTATAGTATGCGAATATGAAATATATGACATTTGAATTGCATTTGTGGCACCCCAGGGGTCTGGTTTCCACAGTAATAGCAGTATTACGTCTGTGAGCAGGTGGGAGGTCTCCTGGGCAGGAATCCTAAGCATGCCACATCTCCTGCCCAGTCCTGGGAGGGGAAGAACTTCCCCTACATAAACTGGGGCTGAGGCAGGGTTAGAAGAGAGGAGTTCCAGACAGAGACGGAGTCTGGTCTGGACACGCAGAAACAGGGACAGATAAACATCAGGAGCTCTGTAGGAGCCAAGGAGAAGCGCCAGGGGCTGGAGCTGTGCAGAGCTCGTCCTGGGAGAAGGTACTAAAACCGGACACAGGAGTCCGAGGCTGTGGGGACTAAGATATACCCAGCAGCAGAATCCATCCGGCAGGGGATTCCAGGTCCTCTGGCCATAAAAGCCCGGAGGCTCAGTCACAACGAAGGGACCAGCACCGCCATCCCGGAGCGGAGGCTAACAGGAGGCCCCAGGTCACCAGCCATACGGGTGAGCACCACACGGTATACCCAGGGACGTGGGCTACTTGTAACCGCCGAAAGCAGGGTAGCCAGGAAGGGTACAGACTAACGGGAAGGCCTACAACTCCACCTGGCCAGGGGAACTCCGGCTTACTCGCAGACTAACCAGGCCCCAACTACTAGCCAGTACTCCCGGGGGAATTTGCCTTGTACCATCAGTAAAGACCCTGAACTGTACCCTCGCGTCTCCGTGCTTCCTTGTCGCACCATTAGTGCTGGGACATCCACACCATCACTCCCAACATCAACCTCATCCTCTGCCCTGAGGCCATACCCCTCCCGTTGGGGGTTATACCATCCACGCTGCACATCCGTACCACCGGCCTCAGCGGACTGCCCTGCAGCGGCGGCTTCATAGCCGCATTCAACGGGTGGCGTAGTCGGACACTAATACCATCATACCAATAACTGCCACTTAGTTTGACCACCCTGGGCACGGACCGGGTCACCGCCACACGAAGACTACTACCCCCATCGGATCCGGCTCCGGGTATTCCCCGCGCGCACGCGCGCCGCACTACAGCACTGGCCCAGGGGGCGCGTCACATTACTGCTCTAGATAATAGGAATAACTGAGAATACTTTGTGCATATATTGGCCAATTCATGTGTACCCAGTAGCCACGGTAAGGCGACTCTCGTTGCTGGGAACCTATCTAGTGTGAATCCTCTCTTAGGCTGAAGCCTACATATATATGGGAAGGTAGGATCCTGCTGTAATTAAAACTGCCTGAGGCTGAGGGGTGAAGTGCTCAGTCTGAAAGCCTATGTATACAAATATCAAAAGACTGACCGTCACTTCCAAACAGAAAACAGGTGTGTACAGGTGCTTACTGACAGTAGTTTTGAATGT